>NW_005842066.1:1394701-1403637 GCF_000455745.1 Alligator sinensis | reverse complement strand
TACCGGGCGAGAAAGCCAATCGCTAGCCGCCACGTGGGAATAATTTAGAAACAGCCAATAGTGGGGAACAAATTTACATACGGGTGGCGGGAATTCCTTTGCACCGGGGTTTTCGCTATGCAACTGAGAATTGCACCGTGCAAAGAAAGCTCCATGTGGCGGGAAATAATTCTGCAGTGCCAAAGCGCACACAAAATCATACCCTTTGGGTCATGACACTCTGTAGCAGTACAATTCCTTTGTGAGTTTGGTTTCCAGCTTCACAATGTAGACCTTACCTGAAATCCCCATTATGTGGGGAGCTAAGCACGTAATCTAGGAATATATATACTGTGCTATCTCACCTACTACATGCCCTGAATATAATACATGCCTTGTTTTTGAATGGCAGAAAGAAGGAATAAAAGTTGTGTCTGCATTGAGCAAGGACAGAGCCTATACTTCAGTCTCTTTCCTGAAACCGTAGCTATTGCTGAAGAGTGGTCTCCATGGGTGGACCCGTGTTTTTGGAAAATGTTAAAGAGTCTCCAAGGCTATGAAATAGGAGGAGAGATAAAGGAGCAGCTATCAGGCAGCAACATAGCTCTAAGAAAGGTTAGCTTGATTAGTGCAACGTCTATCTAGACCATTAAAAAGGTGAAACCATCATTAATACCTCTGCAGTACAGACCACTAAGCTATTAAGCCAATTGACCCCCTAACCTGCCTGAATAGTAATGCAATGGCTACTGCGCTGAGGTGCAGGAAACAAAACAAGATGTTTCTATCTGGGTCAGAAAATCAGCTTCCCCACTTAATATACAGCCCAATTTGGGGGGGGAGTGCTGACTTTTGTTGTTTTTTTTTGGTGGTGGGGAGTGCATGTTGTATGCGAGACAAGATGATAAGTCACGTGAGGATATGTATGACCTGGTAGTGTGTGGCAGACCTCTAAAGGATATGTGAGAAGAATGAACTGGAAAACAAAAGAAGGGAAATAGGAAATATAAATGGAGGAAAAGGGAAAAAAAGATTAAGGACCTCTGTATAATATTATATATTAATAGGTCATTAGGGTACAGTGTAACTGTAGTGACTGAAAGTGCGACTCTTCCTTATGAGAGAATGATAAGAGGTTCACAGCAGTATAACAAACCTAGAAAGGGCAAGCAGACAATCCAAAATCTTTTGGCAACCAGTCATATAAACTAAGTTTGGCTTTTTTGAACGACCTAGTAGTTTTTCGGTTAGGATAAGCAGACACATCTTATCATGGACTTGTCCTACTTTTCTTTTTACACAATTTGTACATTTGCAGGAAAAGGTTGTTTACAATATTTAGGGAGATCTCTGAGTCTGTAGTTAGCACTGCAATAGTCAAGGGGAAAAAGGAATGAATTGGTGATAGAATTGAGAGCTGATCTCTCCATGCTTTATCTTCTCACCCCTCTTTCCTTCCTGTTCCAAACCAAGGAAGCTCACAAAGGCTTCTGTAGGGTCAGGAAAAGGGGTGTATATGTGTGCATAATGATGCCTCTTTAACAATATTTCTGCAGGTGTTTCAATCTTCTCCCCTCCTTGAGAGTCAGCAGCTTACTTCAGAATATCCTTGAGGCAGCCCTAGGAGATGTTTCCATAAGCAGCTTGTGTTCCTGGTGCCTGTAATTCTTGTATATCAAATTAATTTATCTTTTTTTACAATAATTTCTCTCAAGTTTAACAGTTCCCATTGTTTGGTCCTTTGTCTGGTGTTTGGAGTACTATAGTTCATTGAACATATTATAGAGGGGGATACTTTGATTGCACGATGTGCTTATCAGCCTTAGTAATAACTGTGACAACACTGCTTCTGTCCTAATCACAGAGCTGATGTTACATCTTTGATGTTTCTGTGCCTTTTATTTAGCTAGTCATATGAAAGACAAGAAACCCGCTTTTTCATGTGTTGCTCCAAATTAGATTGAAATTAGCTTTCAGTGTAGCTGACTGTTTAACTTGATTGCAATCCTCTTACACAACATTAAAGTAACAGAATTAAGAACAAAGTATGTGACCCACTGCCGTACTGCTTCACATTTTCACTGTCTTCTGTGCTCACTCACCTTTATATTTCAGATATTTTTAGACCTGGCTAATGGTTCCTTTAACAAAACTCTCTATATATATTTTCTTCTGAGCCTGATTTTTATAGGCAGAGCACCACAATTTTGATAGTCATAAGGGCATGTAAGTGCAAGAAATTCTCCATCTCCATTTCTTTTTAAAATAAATAATAACAAAGGGTCAAGGTGATGATTAACAGTCTCATTCAGTGCCATCAGAAGTCAATGTAAAGACTTCCATTATCCTCCATGGCATCAAATCAGGCCCTAAAACAAAAAGGATGTGTGCCATGTGCTTGCTCTGACATTTCTTTTTAGAACTTGGCCTGATTTGACTGTTTTAAGCCCAGTTATGCTAAATGGATACAGTTGTCTGCCTCTGTTCATGGGTTTCATTCTTCAGTATTCTGAGGAGAATAAAAATAGTGTGAACTGGCATTTTCTCCTGCATTAAGTGAAGGCTTGTTAATATTTACTTTGAATGGCTGTTTGCTTAATGCAGTTAATGTGGAACACATTCTAACTTGTCCTAAGAATGACATTTCCAAGTGCTGAGTAAACGGCTCTGGAATTACAAAATTAGCTGTTCAAAATTTAGCCAGAGGGATGATGCCACTTTCTATAAAATTATGGTGAATGTATTCCAAATATCAAATAATCTTCATTTTCTTGTTTGAGTGTAACAACACCAACTGCAAACAGAACTTTTAAAAGAGTTTGTTCCTCTGTTTTAAGAGGGGCAAAATGTTGTCCTGTGAAATCATTTTTACCAGGAATCATTTTCCCAAATTACCTCTTCAAACTGTTTACACCAAGGAGATACAATACTTGTCACAAAAAAACAAACCTCAAAATGATCACTGAACAGATGTACCTGTGTGCATTCGTTCACACACACGCGTGCACACACACACACACATGCACTAGCTAAATTTTCTTTTGTGTTTTTTTTTCTGTGTTTATTTTATAGCACTTCTATTTATAGGCTAACACTTTACATTACACCTATTCCCTGTTTCTATGTGGTTTCTATGCCTATAGAAGCTGTTTTCTCTGCCAGCAACCCCTGCCATTGGGATAATTTAATTTCTCCATTTTCTCTGGGAGGACAAGGAGCAACTCTGCAGCTTGTGTAGGTATTGTGATGAAATTTGGAGAATGTTCGGACATTTTGGCTTTCTCAAAGATGTCATTGTTGTCATTTTCTGTTTCTCTGAGCTGCTATTTTCAGTTGGTAAAACAGACCTGCTTAGAATAATGAAGGTCATTCTTACAGAATACACTGTATGGGAAAAATAAATGCATACATGGAGAGCTGTCACAATTTCCTTTAAGTACAGCATGATGGTGTTAGTGATGCTGCAGTGTGATTGCACATTATATTATCAGTTTCCAGAATGTTAGCTATTTTTTCTTTTACCTTTCATAATAAGCATGTATTTCCTATTGAAAATATGTTATCAGGTTTTATTGCATTTTTCTGAGTACAGTATAGGTCCAAAATATCAGCATAGGCATGTGGGGAAGAGGGTAGTTCACTCTTTAATTAGTAAATTACTTTTAACGTTTAAGCAGAGAGGAGTATAATTGAGTCAATTGTAGCTGCTTTTTTTATTCCTCTCAAATATTTAGATTATCTGTTCATATGGAAGAAGATAAAACAGACTCCACATAAACTGCTTATATTAAACTATGTAATAAAGGGGGCAGATGCTTCTCATTCTTTTCTCCTTGAAGCCTTTTAGATGGAAATATTGCAGAAATGAATCCATTGATACCCTTTCAGCAGATGCTATCTTCAAATGTGTTTAATACTTATTCTCTTCCTTTTCTCACTACAGCACAGAAAGCAATAACCCTCTCTGAGGCGGACTATCAAGGTGAAATACTGTGCAGCATCTAACTTCAACAGTGGAGGCACAGCGTTAAATCAGAAGCAGGGAATAACTTTCTATAGGTAAGCATGAAAATCCTTGGCATCTGTACATTGTAAAATGTGCTACAGATGCTGGGAAAAACTTGGCTTCACAAGGGCCAGGATTTCACCAATTAAGTATTTCAAATAAGTAAACCTGCTCGTAGGCCTAGCATTTCGAGTGGCATTGGAATGCCAGTAACTATCCCATGGCAAGCCATTTCTTCTAGTTGATGAATTGGAAGCAGCACTTCCTGTCAGGCAGTGATAAGAAGAACTGATTGAGGAGTGCCATTTCAGCATACAAAAAAGCAACTGCACAGCTAGAGCAAGCAGTGGAATATGTAGGCCTGATTTTCAATGCAAAATCCTAATTAAAAAGCATCCAGTAGGTGAAATACAAAATGTTATTTAATTTACAGCAAAAATATATGCAACATGGCATTAATAAGGAAAGAGGTTTGAAGGAAAAAAGAAAAAGATATGAGTGGTTGTGAGAGAGAAATGAGGATTGCACATTTTAATCCAGATTCATATGTATGTGGAGTTACTTTTAGTCACTGTATTTCTTATTACCCACTCTGATGAATTTACTTTCCCAATACCACATCTCATATCCCTATTTTTCAGATTACTTCAGAAAATGAAGTAGGGCCAAAAGGGAGGACAAGAAGTGGTCTCTAATTTTGACTGTCTTTTGACCCAATATTAAGTGTACTAGCAGTGGCTGTTATAAGAAGTGCAGATAGTCTACATCTCTGGCTATCAAGTCAAAAGCGTGTAAACCAGAGCACTCCAAATTAGAAGCTACTTCTGACTCTTTGGGTGTAAGTGATTTACTTGTTATAAAGTTAATCTAATAAAGCAATCTGGGCTGCTGACTCAGACCTCTTTTCTATGCACAAATTCTAGTGGTAAACCAGGCTACCTCGTTTCTGGTGATGCATCCTGCGCCTCAAATTATTTGCATTTGGTATCCTCTTATTAATTTAATGGTTTAAAGCATGGCCTTCAAAATCTTTTATTTAAATTGTAATAACGTTTATACCCTTAATCTCTGAGAGACAAAGCAGCCATCATGCAGTATATTGGTTTATTCTTTCAAAAATACTTGCACCTAATACTATTTGCCAGTACCTTGGTTAGGTGTACACAGCCTGGGAAGAAAACACCACCTGTCTCCTTTGTCTGGGTCTCCAAATCCCTATCCATCATGCATCCTCTTTCATTTCCTTTTAAACCCTTGTTAAAATCCATTGCATCCATGAAATAATCCTGCTCTCTGCAAGTCCATTTATAGTATCTGATGAAGCAGACTGTTGCCTACAAAAGCGTGTGCATTTCTGAACAAGTTAGTCTTGATGGTGCCACCCTGCTCTGCCTTCTTGCCAATTGTGCTTTAGCACATTTTTGTTTTTGTATCATTGTGTATGTTGCCATAGTCAGAAGTCAGCCTGTAACCTCCTCGTATCTGACACCTAGTCCTTGCATTTTTTTAGAACACCATCTAAACTAACATTACTTATTATTATTATTGTTCCTCTGGAGTCTTTAAACTATTATGCCATTTTAAAAGCATAATCAATTCCCTGTATATGGAATCAGCATGTGTTTTGGGAACTGAGCGGCAGGAAATTAAACAAAGCTGGAATTGCAAATGTGACATGCATATCCCAGAAACTGAGAGCTGGAAATAAGCCTATTAGGTCATTTAGGAAATTCTGTGGAGATAATGGGCAGTTGTTTTCTGCAACATACTCTTCACTGCTTTGTCCAGTCCATTTAAAGTGACTTAAGTAATGATAGTTTTCATTTACAAGGCAGTAAATCCATATGACCAATGCCTGTGTGCACATGTGTTGTGAGCACTTTTTCATGACATGTCTAATTTAGTTCTTCCCCTTTTACTTTTTATCAGCCTTGGTATTTTAATGTGGAGATCTGTGCTTCTTCCCTAGTGCCTACTCCTTTCAAACGCAGGAGATGATCTTTTTAATTTTTTGTTATTTCACTGAGCTTCCACCATCACTAATAAGTAACAAAACCATGCAATCTATTATACCCATTTAGAGACGGAAAAATGGAAGCACAAAGAAATTAAATTACTTGCCCATGGCCTCAAATAAGGTCAATGAGAGAACTGAGAATAGAATACAAGTTTCTTGGCTCCTAATATGTGCACTGTCTACTCAACTGAGCTGTTTCTATCCCTGGTATAAGCACATTTGTAACTTTAAACTTGCAATTTCCCCCACTGACTTCGGTGACATGTACTGGGACGTCACCCCTGTATACAGGACAGTTACTAAACAAAACCCAGCTGCCACTCTTTGTCATTTATGATTTAAGTGTCCCAAGGATTAACTTCCCCCCTCCCTTCCCCCCCTCCCCCCCAAAAGCCAAAAACCTAGTGAGTCCCAGCAATACATCAAATGACTGAAACTCTGGATTCCATCCAAAGGGGACAGCATCTCAAAGTGCTTCAAATAAATAATAGAAATAACGTTTTAAAGGAAGGGAGTTGTTCTTCCATATTTTCCTTTCCTTCCTATTTTTCAAGTATAAAGTATGACATTACATATATGATTACATTAAAATACCTGATTCATTTTCAACTGAAGAACATGATAACCACCCTCAGGTGGCAGGTTTTTGGAGTGACATTTCACACACAAGAGCACCAACTGTTACTAATATGCTAATAAACCTTTGTTAGTTGGTCTAAAAATAGCCTTTTAGTAAGATCTTGGATGGATTTTTTGAGATGAGATGTCAGAGGCAATGTATGCATCTCAAAGCCTAAAATATTCATTATAGAATTGTAATAACTAATCACTTTTTAGAATGAAAGCAAATTATTTTTCCTTGTGTCTTTGGTATCTTGTGCCCGAGTAATTCAAGCTCTTTCGATTTATTTCTCTTAAATTAGATTCTGGAATGATTAGACTTTTCCACAGTCTAGTTACACCTCAGTAGAGAGAGCAGAGATTGCTTTCCTTCCTGTCATGCCTGTGTGAACCAAAACCCTCCCCATCCACTTCTATGTAGATCATAGTTCAATGTTTCTGTGACTGCTTCTACTGTCAGCTCCACTCTCCTTTTGAACAGGGCATCATCCGATGCCTATAGAAGCAGCTGCAAAGAAGGTGGAGTTCAACACCTCATAACAACATCTGCAGAATATCTTTGCTGATGAAAATCCAATTGGCAACAAACTTAGTTGTCTGAGAGCTGCAATTTCCTCTCACTATTCTTGTCCTTTGTATTGTACAAAATCGATAATACTCTACAGAGATCAGCTAAGAACACCAAAAGTGGTGGCATATTTCTGAAGAGTCTTCCTCTGGAGGCAGATCTCAGCGAGCAGTCTGTGCTCGTGGTAAACACCAGAAACTCCCCTTGATGCTGGAACTGTAGAGCTGTCACTTGGTCCTTCCCTTCTGTTTCTCATGTTACTAATTTTATGTCATTTACAGAGAACAAGTAAGGTTTTCTTTCTGTGTTTTAAAAATAATCTGTGTAATGCGGGGTTTTACTAGTCTTGGGGGAATGGTTACCATTTGATAAAATCACTGGAGAACTGAAATACAATGATGCAGAGATGCAATGCTACTGTAAAGGGTGACCATCTAAGGTTTACAACAAGGCATCAGGTATCTGCCAAAGAGTGTTTAAGACACGGCGTGTAATCCTGCTCCACTGAAGTCAAAGGTCAATTTGCTATTGACTTCCATAGGATCAGGATTTCACTGATAGTTTAGGACTGTTGAATTGAATTTTGAGCAGAATTAAATATCAGGAAACCTCTCTCTCTCTCTCTTTCAATAGCTTGTCTAATGTGCAACAAATTAATGTTCTTCACATTATACAATGAAGCATCTGCATCATGTGATCATGCATGAGTGCATATGAACTGGTACAAAAGAAAGTGTTGGGGGAGAGAATTGCAGAGTTTGTGAAGGACATTTCTCACTGCTGCTACAAGCAAAAGGAGGGAGAAACTAAACACAAATGGAGAATATTATGCAGCCTCTCATTTCCGTTTTGGAGCAGACTATCATCCACTACATCCTATCACCAAGATAAGAGAATTAAGGTGCTCTGATGGTGTTTTTTGTGATAGAAAATAGCTAACAAGACTTTAAGAGAAAACTTCAGAAATACTGAAGTGTTATTAAGCAGCTGTCCTCCTGAGAGAGATACCAGTATGGGGTTTGTAACATGCAGGACAGAATAGTGGCAAGCATCTGCACTACAGTTGATTATGAGTTCTTCTGTATGATTTTAGGACTTTTTTCTTTAATATTCCATTTTTGGCATTTATATGGTATTTTGCTGATGCCAAGCCTGGTCATAAAGCCTTTATATAATCAAAGCTCTCTTGAAGAATATGGAAGTCAATGGTGTCACAACCCAAAGTTGTGATTTTTTGTTTGTGTGTGCTTCGGCACTGCTAAATTATTTTCCCGCTAAATTGCAGCTTCTTTGCACGGTGGAGTTTTCTGCTGCAGAGGAGAACCTGGTGCAACGGAGTATTCCCACCAAATTTGAAGCTTTCTTTGCATGGTGCATTTCTTTTGCATCCAGGAAATGCACGGTGCAAAGGAGTTCCCGCCATTTGTATGAAGATTCGTGCCACATTATTGGCCGATTCTAATACATGCACACGTGGTGGCTAGCGATTGGCTTGCTAGCTGTATAAAGAGCTTGGGTGGTTTCCGCCCAAGTTGGAGGACTCCACGAACACCAGGAGGAGGCGACTTCACACTGTGTGAAGATCTCTAAGTGCTGCGGATCCTTACAGACCCAACGCTTTTCTTAAAAGGCAATAGAGGCCTGATAACTGAACCCGTGGAGCTTCAACAACTCCGGGGAAAAGAACGAACAGCCTCTAGTCTCTCCCCGTCGCCAATAAATTCCTAGACGTATCCCTTCCTGTA
>NW_005842066.1:1391275-1394581 GCF_000455745.1 Alligator sinensis | reverse complement strand
ACAGCCCGCGTGCGCAAAGACGGGCCCGGCTCGCCCCCGGCTCGCACATGGCGATGAGGATGGGATCGGGAGAGAACTCGCACATGGCGACCCAGGTGGGATCGGGAGAGGGCCCGCACAAATGGGAGTCTAAATGGATGAAGTAAAAGGTTTAAGGCTCAATTATTGTGTTTAAAGCATCTCACGTTGATCACAGTTAGAGTTAGCAGTTGCCTAGTTCACCACAAGTGATTTAGATGGGCCTACTATTTGCCATGTATTTAGAAAAAGAACTGCAGCAAGAACTGAAAACTGTTGTTTTTTTCAATGGCAGCCACTGTATATGAAACAAATAAATGCTTGCAGTCTGATTCCTAATGGATAAGTACTTATAGATTCATAGATTGTAGAGTCGGAAAAGACCACAATGGATCATCATGTCTGACCCCCTGCCCCTGGCAGGAAAAAGGACTGAGATCAGATGACCCCAGCCAGGTGACTATCTAGCCTCCTCTTGAAGACCTCCAAGTTAGGTGATAGTACTACCTCTCTTGGAAGCCCATTCCAGATTCTGGCCACCCTTACTGTAAACAATTTCTTCCTAATGTCTAACCTAAATCTACTCTCCACTAGTTTGCACCCATTGTTCCTGGTTACTCCCTGGGACGCTGTGGTAAATAGCGCATCACCAATTCCCTGTTGTCCTACCTTGATAAACTTGTAGGCGGCTACAAGGTTTCGCCTCAGACATCTCTTGTGAAGGCTGAAGACATCCAGATCTCTCAACCTTTTCTTGTGGGGTCTTTAATGGAGGCCACTAATCATGCGAGTGGCCCTCCTCAGAACCCTCTCCAGATTCTCCGTGTCCCTCTTGAAGTGTGGAACCCAAAACTGGACACAGTACTCCAACTGCGGCCTGACCAATGCTGCATAGAAGGGGAGCATCACCTCCTTCGAGCCGTTGGTCATGCATCTGCTAATACTTGACAAGGTGCAATTGGCCTTGTTGATGGCCTCATTACACTGCTAACTCATGTTCATCTTGGAGTCAACTATCACTCGGTGTCCCTCTTGAAGTGTGGAACCCAAAACTGGACACAGTACTCCAACTGCGGCCTGACCAATGCTGCATAGAAGGGGAGCATCACCTCCTTCGAGCCGTTGGTCATGCATCTGCTAATACTTGACAAGGTGCAATTGGCCTTGTTGATGGCCTCATTACACTGCTAACTCATGTTCATCTTGGAGTCAACTATCACTCGAAGATCTCTCTCAGCTGCTGAGCTGCTGAGGAGGTCAACCACCAACCTATAGGGATTCCTCCTCCCTAGGTGGAGTACCTTACATTTATCTTTGTTGACTTGCATCCTATTTTGTTCCACCCATTGATCCAACCTGTCCAGGTCAGCCTGAATCTGATCCCTGCCCTCTGGTGTGTTAACTTTGCCCCATAACTTGGTATCATCTGCGAACCTGGAGAGGGTACTCTCCATGCCCTTGTCCAAATCGCTGATGAAGATATTAAATAACACCAGTTCAAGGACCGAACCCTGCGGGACCCCACTACCCACCTCTTTCCAGGCCGAGAACGACTCGTCCACCACCACTCTCTTCGTGCGGTCCCTAAGCCAGTTGGCCACCCATCTGACTGTGTAGGCATTCACTCCACAGCCTGCTAGCTTCCCTATAAGAATAGGATGCAAAACTATTTTGAAGGCCTTCCTAAAATCCAGGTAGATCATAGAATCATAGAAGTAGGGTCAGAAGGGACCTTGTAGATCTTCAGGTCCGACCCCCTGCCTGGGCAAGAAGAAAACTGGGCTCAAATGACCCGTCAGGTAGGCATCAAGCCGCTTCTTAAAGACCCCCAGGGTAGGAGCCAGCACTGCTTCCCTTGGAAGTCGGTTCCAGATCCTAGCCGCCCTAACTGTGAAGCAGTTCCTACAGATGTCTAATCTAAACCTACTCTCCAACAACTTATTATCCTGGGAGGCGCTAGGGGAAAAAAGGTCACCCCCAAACCCTTCTGGTCCCCCCTAGTGAGTTTATAGATGGTCACCAGGTCCCCCCTCAGCCTTCTCTTGTGAAGGCTGAACAGGTTCAGGTCCCATAGCCTCTCATTGTAGGGTCTGCCCTGCTGTCCCCGGATCATGTGGGTGGCCCTCCTGTGGACCCTCTCAATGTTGTCCACATCCCTCTTGAAGCGGGGTGCCCAGAACTGGACACAGTACTCCAGCTGCAGCCTGACCAGTGTTGCGTAGAGGGGGAGGATCACCTCCTTGGCCCTACTTGAGATGCACCTGTGGATGCACGATAGGGCCTGGTTAGCCCTGCCCACCGTGACCTCGCATTGTCGGCCCATGTTCATCTTGGAGTCAATGATGACTCCAAGATCCCTTTCTGCCTCTGTGCTCTCAAGAAGGGAGTTTCCCATCTTATAAGTGTGCTGCTGGTTACTACTGCCCAAGTGCAGCACCCTGCACTTGTCAGTATTGAAACGCATCCTGTTTTTGTTAGCCCACCCCTGCAACCTATCCAGGTCTTTCTGCAGTCTCTCCCTCTCTGCTAACATGCCCACCTCTCCCCATATTTTGGTATCATCAGCAAATTTGAACAGATTGCTTTTCACCCCGTCGTCCAAATCACGGGCCCAAGGACTGAGCCCTGGGGGACTCCGCTGCCCACTTCCCCCCAGGTTGAATATGACCCATTCACCACCACCCTCTGAGTACGACCCTTCAACCAATTAGCAATCCATCTGACCGTGTAGGCATCAATGCCACAGTCAGCTAGTTTTTTTAATGAGCGTGGGGTGGGAGACAGTGTCAAAGGCCTTGTTGAAGTCCAGAAAGACTACATTCACGGCGAAACCTGCATCCAGTGCTTTTGTGACCTGATCATAAAAGGCAATCAGGTTGGTCTGACATGACCTGCCCCTAATGAAACCGTGCTGGTTGCCCTTGAGCATCATCCCCGATGCCGGCCCATCACAGATGTGCTCCTTGATGATCTTCTCAAAGAGTTTCCCCAGGATTGAGGTAAGACTGATGGGCCTATAGTTGCCCGGGTCCTCCCTCCTCCCTTTTTTAAAGATGGGGACCACATTGGCTATCTTCCAATCATCTAGCACCTGGCCCGAGCACCACAAGTGCTCGTAAAGCTGTGCCAAGGGCCCTGCAATAACCCCTGCTAGCTCTCTCAACACCCTGGGGTGGAGAGCATTTGGACCTGCTGATTTGAACACGTCCATCCCCTCCAGAAGCACTCTAACCTGGTCCTCCTCAACCTTAGGTCTGGAGGCATTCCCCTCGAGTCCGTTTTGAATCG
>NW_005842066.1:1339025-1391028 GCF_000455745.1 Alligator sinensis | reverse complement strand
CTAACAGCCCCCCTACAGGCCCGAGCAGTGGAGGTATACTCCTCTTTGGAGATTGCCCCCCCCTTCCACCAGGTGTACACCGCCTTTTTGGCAACCAGGCATTCCCGGACGTCCTTGGTGAGCCAGGGAGGCTTTTGGTCACTGTTGTGCCCAAAAGCAAGATCCCCTTGCTTCTTGTTGGGATCTTCACCCCTTGGGCCCTGAGTATCGTCTCCTTAAGGAACAACCACTCATCTTGGGCACTGAGTTCCCCTGCCCTCAAGAACCCCAGTGCCTCTCCCACCCATCTCCTCAAGAGGGCCTTTGAAGTTGGCCCTCTTGAAGTCTAGGGCTACCGCCTTGCTGCAGGCCCTTGTCACCCTGCGTTGGATGATGAATTCCAGCAAGCAATGATCGCTATCACCCAGGTGGTCAAGGACCTGGAGCCCCCTTACCAGATCATCGCCTGTGGCCAGGACCAGGTCCAACAAGGCATTCCCTCTGGTGGAACTGTGCACCTCCTGGGTTAAGTGGAGGTCCTGTATCTCGGCCAGGAACCTCCTGGAACGGTCCAACCTGGCTGACTGCTCCTCCCAGCAGATGTCCGGGTAATTTAGATCACCCATGACAACTACATCCCTTGCCTTAAGTGCCTCTGCAAGCTGGCCCTAAAATTCCCAGTCCAGCTCCTCCCCTTGGTTGGGGAATCTGTAGTAGACCCCCCACCGTTAAATTCCTCTCCCCACGGGAGATGACATCAGCCCCAGCTCCTGTGTCAAGGCAGTGTGTGACCTGGTCATAAAAGGCTATAAGGTTTGTCAGGCAGGATCTACCTGTGATGAACCTGTGCTGGTTTCCTTTCAGCATCATTTCCTTTCAGCATCATTCCCCTATAATTCAGAAGGCCCTGTCAATTTTGACTTTATTCCTGACCAGCAGAATATGGTGTCTGCCAGGACGTAGAGACAGCACCATACTTACCTTTGCAGATAGAATCATCGAATCACAGAAAATGAGGGTTGGAAGGGACCTCAGGAGGTCATCTAGTCTAGTCCAGCCTCCTACTCAAGGCAGGACCATCCCAACTCGATCATCCCAACCAAGACTTTGTCTAGCCTGGTCTAAAAACCTTCAAGGATGGAGATTCCACCACCTCTCTGGGTAACCTGTTCCAGTGTTTTACTATCCTGCTAGTGAGAAAGTTTTTCCTAATATCTAACCTAAACTTCCCTTGCTGCAACTTGAGACCTTTGCTCCTTGTTCTGTCATCTGCCACCACTGAGATAGCCTAGCTCCATCCTTTTTCAAACCCCCCTTCAGGTAGTTGAAGTTTGTTATTAATCCCCCGTCTTCTCTTTTCCAGAATAAATAAGCCCAGTTCCTTCAGCCTGTCTTCATAAATCATGTTCCCCAGCCCTCTAACCATTTTCATTGCCTTCTGCTGGACTCTCTCCAATTTGTCATATCCTTATTGCAGTGGGTGGCCCAAAACTGGACACAGTACTCTGGATAGACTCTTTCACAACTCAGGATGGATTTGAGACACCAAAAATACTTTTGAGATGGAAAAGTAAACTGTATTCTGAAAGCTGTGGTAGTGGGTTTTGCATTCCGGTTAACAAGCTAAGGAGAGGCAAAATTTCTCCAAATTATCTGAGGCAAAATTTGCATGTTATATGGAAATACGCTGGCCAGGATCAGGTAATTTCACTTTAGGGAACTTGTGCCCTCCTGGACGTGACATGCTTGGGTCAGGGCTATATTACTAGCATTGTTACCTTCAAGCTAGTGTCTCAAGGGAAATGCTGATACAGTAGCACAGCTTCAGTTGGGCCATCGCACCTTAATTCCCTCTGCTGATTTGATCGTTTTCAGCTGGAATTCAAACTTTATATGGTATCTTATCCTTAGTTTGGAATAGCATCCCCCAACTTATAAAACAGGTAGTAATGATAAAGGTAGAGAGTGGGTTATTGCTAGGTCCATAAATATAAACTGTCCTAGAAAAATAGATGGGCACATTTTAACAAAACGAATGTTTAAAAGTAATTAACACATTAGCCTACCCTAACACCACTCAACTGATGTACAGTTTAAAAAGGTACTGCCTAGAGGTCTGGCTCAGCAAGCAATCTTTATATATATAGTATCTATTAAAGTATTCAATGGACTTCAGATCCCATATCAACATCTTACAACTTTACAATTCTCTTGTGGTCAGAGGTCAGAACTGTCCAGCATGTGGTGATACAGCACACTGGCCCATGGTTCTTCTTCTGCAGGGACTAAACCAGTGGGACTGACACTTGGAGATATGGGAGGGCTTGGGAGGGATTCTGGGCAGATAAAATGTATATCTCTACCCTGAAAACAGATCAGCTACCATGGTTTCATTTGGCCTCTAGACGGGCACAAAAACCCATACCAATGGATCTGATTATAGGACAGAGGTCATCATTTCTGCTTTCCACAGCTCTTCTTCCATGATGTCAGTTCCATGTCCTGCTACCCATGCTACCAGGACTTCCATTCACAGAACCCAGGTTAGTTAAGAAGGTCCTGAATTAGCCTGGATATTAACAGCAGAAGTACAACACTTCTTTTTTTCCTTTTTCCTCTTTCAATTAACACTGAAGACGCTACTCTATTATGGATAACCCACAAACATTAAGGAGGAAACTGAAGGAACTTTTGGAACTGAATCACACGCTCAGAAGAAAATTAAGGAGCACTCTGATCAAGAAGAGAGTCTCCATAAATACGCAGAAAACTTGTTTAACACCCTGTACTCTTAAAACACGTTGTCAAGGCAACTAGCATGACTGCTTGCTGTGTGCAAAGGGCATGGCCTGTGTTGTGCTCTCTTCCACTGCAAGCAGCTGTTGGCTAAGATAGCTTCTCCTACTGCTTATTGCTGTGTACTATTTTTGAATGACTATATTAAATAAATGAAAAGAGATAGAAACAATATTGAAGTTTTCCCATAAAACTTGAAACTTCAAGGTTAAGACTGACACTTCAGTTATTCAGAGAGAGACTTATGGAGAGAAAGTCAGCCTTAAGTTTTAATTCACACTTGTCTCTTGTCCACTTGTTCCATATTATTTGCTATTATAGCTATATAGATTTATTGAAGCGTAGATTGGAATTTTACTTTTTCTCCTCCAAACCTTTATGAAATCAGCAGTATTTACCTGAGACACAGAATGACTTTTTGGGATATAGTGCAATATTTCAGCTAAACTTTTCCAAATATATATAGTTAACCTGATAGAAAGTCTCTTCTTAAATAAATGTAATACATCTTTTATGCATATTTTTATTACATATTTTATTTCTCTTGGAATTAACCAGTGCATTAGAAAGTAATGGTATGAAATGTAATGATATTTTTAATGTCATAAATTTGGAACTGTCACATTTTGGCATGAACATCTTATGCAGACCACCCAAAATTTCCAGCAGCATAACTTCACAGCACCACAGATTTTACTTATAAGGCTTTTATTTATATGGTTTTTTCTACCTATTTTTTCCTGTTTTTTCTTTCGTTAAGTACATTATTTTCTAGAGAAACAAATGAGGTCATTACTATAGATCTCTCCAAGTATGCTATAAATTCACTTTACATAATGTCTGAAATATATACCATGGGGTTTGGTAGAAGGGAATTTGCCATTATCATGTTAACTCATGTAAATAAATAGATTTAATGTTGTTTAATTGATTCAGATTCATTCTCGTCCATTGTATTAATATGCATTTCTGGTGTCTATACTGCATGCTAAATTTTACCACATTAAAATTCATTTAGAAAATAGTTACAGTGTCTGCAATATAGTTTTCAGAGATTAAGGAGATGCTGATAAGTAGGTTGGGACATTAATTTAAAACTTGTGTTGTGTGAGGTGCCTGCTTGATTGTTTAAATTCACCAGTGTGTTGTCAGATAATTTGGAAATAAATACCCACTGCTAATACAGATCTATACAGCATGCATGCTCTATTATCGCGGGGGTAACCAATCAGCAGATGGAGCACAAGTTAATTAACAATTCCTATCTCCAGAGCTGTGTTGGCCACATTTATATTTAAGATGACAAAAGTCATTCAAGGCCTCCTTACATAATGCTCCTTAAGAAAGGCCTGGTAGAATATTTGCCAAGTAGAATAAACAAAGCTGGTAGTAAATGAATGTTAATTTCAAGTTTTCTGGTATTATAACCAATAGAAAATGTGTGTGAAGAGAACAGAATGATCAATTTCACATAATAGTAACAATAATGAAGGGCTCAGTATCACTATAAAAATCAGAATATCATGTTAAGGGCTCATCACTTGCCATATGTATTTCTGTATCCAAGTTATCTCATTTGACAACATTATGGGTCTTTCAGCCTTGTCTGTACACTGTTCAAGGGGCATAAAGGAACTGCAGTGGCTAGCAGGAAGTGGGCAGAGCATTCCAGCTAATCCAGGCTGTGATGCAACTCCCAGACAGCCATTTAAAGCTGCCATAAATTACAGCAGCCCAACCCCTGGCCTGCTTTAATTTATTCTGGAGACTGCACCAGTCTCTGGAAAATTTCAGAATAAGGGAGGTACAAAGAGGGCATGTTAGTCATCTTTGCTTTTCCCTTGTTTGTAGGCTTTACTTCCTGTGTTTCCAGATCAGTGTAGCATAGAATTTGCCTTTGCTATGTATTCTGGGTTCTTTCCCAAGGTGGAAAGTCTCTCACTGACTTCAGTGAGCTTTGCATGATGCAGTGCTGACAGTCTTCAAGCAATGCCCACAAAATCACCTTTTGGAGAACAGTGGTTTTCCAGAGGCCCTCCTTAAATTCAAAAGTCTAATCAATTAAAAAGTACCAGATAAATCTTTTGCTCTGTGCAATACACAAACTTCAGGCAGGCAATCTGATAGGGTAGTCTTTTATAGTTTAGAACATTACATGTATGCTAAACTTTCATCACGGTCACTGGACACTGGGAGGACTGAGACCCAAGTTGGCAGGATCAAGACCACTGCCACCAAGAGGAA
The DNA here is from genome assembly GCF_000455745.1 of Alligator sinensis. Lineage (NCBI taxonomy): Eukaryota > Metazoa > Chordata > Crocodylia > Alligatoridae > Alligator > Alligator sinensis. Next base: position 1,386,009 of record NW_005842066.1, on the reverse strand, counting down.
GCAACAGGTGGTGGTGGTTGGAGACTCCCTTCTGTGGGGAATTGAACTATCCATCTGCTGGCTTGACCTGTTGTCTCAGGAGGGTCAGGTGCTTGCCTGGAGCCTGGATCCAAGACATCATGGAAGGATTACTGGGACTCATGCAGCCCCCTCTGACTACTACCCCATGCTACTCATTCATGTGGGCAACATGGGTGATGTCATGGTGGGTGCTTCCTACAAACCACCAGATCAGGAGGATGTGCTAGATCAGGCTTTCTTCAAACAGCTAACAGAATTTTCCTATTCACAGGCTCTGATTTTCATGAGGGACTTTACCACGCTGACATCTGCCGGGAGGGCAATACAGCAGTACACAGACAATCCAGGAAGTTTTTGGAAAGTGTTGGGGACAGCTTCCTGGTACAAGTATTGGAAAGGCCAACTAGAAGTCATGCTCTTCTTGACCTGCTCCTCACAAAAAGGGAAGAATTGATGGGGAACGTAGAAAGTGGATGGCAACGTAGGCAGCAGCAACCACAAGATGACTGAGTGCAAGATCCTGAGGAAAGGAAGGAAAGAGAGGAGCAGCATATGTCTTAAGCTCTTTCAGGGAACTGATGGGCAGGATACCCTGGGAGGCCAGTCTGAGGGGGAAAAGAGGAGTCCAGGTGAGCTGGTTGTACTGTAAAGAAACCTTACTGAGAGTGCAGAAACAAACCATCCTGATGCACAGGAAGACTAGCATGTATGGCAGAAGACTAGCTTGGCTTATCAGGGAACTCTTCAGTGAGCTAAAACACAAAGAGGAAGCTTACAAGAAGACAAATGACTAGGGAGGAGTACAAGAGAATTGCTTGGGCATGCAGGGATGAAGTCAGGAAGGCCAAAGTGCAACTGGAGTTGCATCTAGCAAGGGATGTGAAGGGTAACAAGAGGGTTTCTACAAGTGTGGCTGCAAAAAGCGGAAGATCAGGGAAAGTGTTGATCCCTTACTGAATGGAGGAAGCAACCTAGTGAAAGATGATATGGAAAAGGCTGAAGTACTCAATGCCTTTTACCTCAGTCTTCACAGGCAAGGTCAATTCCCAGACTACTGCGCCTGGAAGCAGAGTTTGGGGAGGAAATGATCAGCCAACAGTGGCAAAATAACAGGTTAGGGACTATTTAGAAAAGCTGGATGTGTCCAAGTGTGTGGGGCCAACTGCAATGTACCCCAGGGTGTTGAGGGAGTTGACCGGTGTGACTGGACCATTAGCTTTGAAAACTCTTTACGATCAAGAGAGGTCCCAGATTATTGGAAAAGGGCAAATATAGTGCCTATCTTTAAAACAGGGAAGAAGGAGGATCCAAAAAACTACAAACTGGTCAGATGCACTGCAGTCCCTGGAAAAATCATGGAGCAGATCCCTCAAGGAATCTATTACTAAGCACTTGGAGGAGAAAAAGGTGATTAAGAACAGTCAGCATGGATTCACCAACCTGACTGTCTTCTGTGATGAGATGACTAGCTCAGTGGATGCTGGGAGAGTAGTGGACATGATATGCCTTGACTTTGTTGTGGGAGACCGTATCAAAAGCCTTGCTATTCTCACCAGCAAGCTAAGGAAGTATGGTTTGGATGAATGGACTGTAGGGTGGACAGAAAACTGGCTGAATCATTGGTCTCAGAGGGTAGTAGTCAATGGCTCAATGTCTAGTTGTCAGCTAGTAACAAGTGGAGTGCCCCAGGGGTCAATCCTGGGGCCAGTTTTGTTCAATGTCTTCATCAATTACCTGGAAGATGGGATGGAGTGCACCCTCAGTAAGTTTGTGGATGACACCAAACTGGGCAGAATAGTAGATATGCTGGAAGGCAGGCGTAGGATTCAGAGAATCATAGATAAGTTGGAAGATTGGACCCAAAAAAATCTCATGAGTTTCAATAAAGACAAGTACAAAGTCCTTTACTTAGGACACAACAATCCCATGCACTGGTACAGGCTGGGGGCTGATTGGCTGGGCAGCAGCTCTTCAGAAAAGGACCTGGGAGTTCCAGTGGACAACCAACTGAATATGAGCCAACAGTGTGTCTTTGTTGAGAAGGCGGCTAACGGCATACTGGTCTGTATTAGTAGGAACATTTGCAGCAGATTGAGGGAAGGGATTATTCTCCTCTATTTGGTGCTGGTGAGGCCACATCTGGAATCCTGTGTCCAGTTTTGGACCCCGCACTACAGAAAGAATGTGGACAAGTTGGAGAGAGTCCAGTGGAGGGCAACAAAAATGGTTAGGGGGCTGGAGTACATGACATATGAGGGAAGGTAGAGGAAACTGGTTTATTTAGTCTAGAAAAGAGAAAACTGAGGGGGAATTTAATGGCAGCCTTCAACTACCTGAAGAGTGGTTCCAAAGAGGATGGAGCTAAACTGCTCTTAGTGGTGGCAGATGACAAAACAAGGAGTAACAGCTAAGCTTAGGTTAGATATCAGGAAGCTAAGCTTAGGTTAGATATTAGGAAAAACCTTCTCACTAGGAGGGTAGTAAAATACTGGAACAGGTTACCCAGAGAGGTTGTGGAATCTCCATCCTTGGAGGTTTTTAAGACCTGGGTAGACAAAGCCTTGGCTGGGATGATCTATTTGGGGATGGTCCTGCTTTGAGTAGGGGGTTGGACTAGATGACCTCCAGAGGTCCCTTCCAACCCTAACTTTCTATGATTCTATGAAATTTCAGGCACACAAGTGTCTTCTGGCATTCTTTGTATGTAAATTCCCAAAGGACAACTTAGCAATACCCTCAGGAATTACAGTAGAAAGGGCATGGGCATGAAAAAGATGGGAGAAGTTATAGCTGTAAGAGTCTCTTCAAATGTAATGAAAGTTGTGGGACTAAAACTCTGCCTGATTTTAATAACAAAGGCCATGTCCACACAAGCATAGCTATTTGTTTCCCCGGGGACAAAAAGCAGCTTTACCTGGGGTCCTGGGGCCTCAGGGAGCTGCAGCCAGAGCAATCCTGCTGCTCAGAGCCTGTCCAGCAACCAGAGTGTGGCTCCAGCTGGCCAGGCTCCAGTTTTGGACAGTGCGCGCTGCCTTTGCGTGCACTGCTCCGCTTTTTTGTTGTGCAGGTTTTTTTGACCCTGGGATCTCCTGGGCTCAAATAACCTCCCAGTGCAGAGAACAGCTAAAGGTGCGGTATGTGGTGCCGCAGACGTGTCTGCAGCACCACACACTGCACAGCCACGCTTTTCTGGACGTGGCCTAAGGGTGTAATATACAGCTAGTTTTTGTATTAACAATTGAATGACAAGCACACATTTCTAAACTGCCCTAGTGTTTTCATGGTGTCAGCTGATATGAGCTCATATCATTGTTCTGCACTGTGCTGGGGAATATGTTGTGAGAAACAACAGAAACCATTTTGCGAAATGTTGCTGTTAACTGTTTTGTATAGGTGCAAGAGTGACTGAAAATTTAATAAGGCAGACACACCACATCCGTCATAAAACAGAAAAAAAATGAAAAACTAGAGTCACCGTTAAAACATCAAGCCTGATCCTTCAGCTTTAACCCCCAGCAGCTAAATTCTGTTCTTTATCCTGTTGTAAATTAGAAACAATTCCATTTATTTCAGTGGGGTTGTACTTACACAAATCAGAAGTAGCTAAGACTAGAACCAGACCCTGAAGTATCAACATCACTGAACTATTCAGTGGTAAAATCTTCAGGATCAGGATTATTGTCCTGGTGAGTCAACAAAAAGTCCTGAGTTAGCTGGAATCAGTTTTAAACTATTCCATTCTTTTAAATAATCACAAAACTTCAGCTACTGAGCCTCCAGACAGCTCTGAATAATGATAAATTGCTATATATGGAGGTAGGAGCAGGTGCCTGGTGAGGTATCACAGTGATTAATGATTAAAAAAAATAACTAATATGCAGATAATAGCGCATTTAGAAGAATTTTGACCACTAGTGAGAACACTGATTTAATTCAAAGAAGCTGGTGAGTTTAGAAACATAGAAAATTAGGTTCAGTTTGGGAAGTCTAGATTACTGTGGAAAAACAATCTGAAAGCCAATATATTAGGAGTGGAATAAATCTGGAAAATAGTGATTGATTAGAAAATGATAGGACGATCAGACTGTGATAGATTACACAAAGTTCAGTAAGAGTTTCCAAAACAACAGAGCATCAAAAAGTAGCCAGTGTGCTTTTTGAAGGGGGCTAAAAATTCTACACATCCCACAGGGAGAAGGGAAGGAATAATCCTTTCCTGATGCCTCTGGTATGACAGCTAAAATGCTGAGTCCAAGTCTGGATTCCACACTGACGTGCCAGACAGAGACCAGAGAAGAGGAACAGAAATGACCAACAAACTGGAGAAACTACTTTTAAGCTCTATTTGTCTCTTTTCATCTTTTTTTTTGTAACAGCTGACCAAGTTGGAGAACATGGAGACAAACTCAGAGCCAAAGCTGGAGAAGAGAATTTATCACAAGAACTAGTGGTAAGGGGATAAAATTAATTATAATAAACAAGTTGAGTGTATTTTTACTGCTTGAGTTCTCTCCTCTCCTTGCTCTATCCCCCTCCTCCATGATCTTTGTTAGTCCCAGATGGTTGTCTCTATAGTCAACACTTCAGGGAGGACTCAGATCTTTCTCTTTGGTCTCCCAGCAGGAGCATTGGCACACTCCAGTCAAAATCCCAAGCCTGGGCTACAGCCAACACCCAGTGCCTCTGAGGAAGGTCTAGAAACACCCTGACACATAGCAGAAAGAGGGAGGGGGCAACCAGCAAAGCCCAGAACCATGGGAAACTACCATAGCAGAACATAGGAGTAGCTATACCTATATCATCCCTGACCAGTGGCTGTCCAAGAGAAAATGCTGGCCAAGCAATAGAGAAAAAATTCTTGCTTAAGCTCTTTTGCCTTGTGTAACAAGGGTGGTGGTGGATTGACTTTGTCAATACAGAGCCATTTTTGGATTGGCTCTGTATTGTCAAGGACATGGCTCAGAAGAGTGTATCAGATCCTGAAGTTCTGTGGTACAGCTCATATCCACGTTCCATCTGCAGTAGGACATCACCACGCTGCCAAAGAGGGTTTTGCAGCTGTTCTGGGTAGGTCTATGAATAGGGGCAGGGGCAGGACCAGCCCACTAACTTTGATTTCCTGAAGCTTATAATTGGTCTCTGCGTTTAGCTTGAGACTTGGATGCATCTCTAGCTCTCCTGCCAGACTGTAGAAAGGCCATCCTTGTATATTTTCTTTTCTTTTCATGGACTGCATGAAAACACAAAAACTTCTAGTGTGCTATTTTTTCATACATGTTTGAAAATTTCTCTTGCAGATAATTTTTCCTACAACTTTAACATTTTCTTTCCACTGAAACCCAGTCACATGGATGTTCACAGAAAGCAATGTCAGAAGGACAAAAGCTTTGTTGGAGTGAATTAATTATACAGTTGGGACAAACGTGGAGTATTTTAACAGTATGCCCCCAACTTGAGTTGTGATTCTCATCAGCAATGAAGAGAGACTGTAATTTTTTGTTTTTCACTTATCAAGAATTCCAGAGTTTAAAACATATTGGAAATGTTCCAAGTTTTAAAATGCTCCTCATTTAAGAAAATAAACAGGTAATATCCATGGAGGCATCCAAATATGTAGTGTGCATAGGATCACAACACAGAGACTGCTACTTTTCCTTATTTTGGTAAGAAAGCAAAAAAGGGCTTTTTCAGAGCCTAGAAGACATTCCATGTTTTTCAGAAAAAGATTATGCCTGTGTTTTTCAGCATCACAACAAATTTGCCACTGCCTTCTCATCTCATACGCAATTTAATTTCCCTTTCGTGCAGATACATTAAGCTAAAACTGACTTCTAATCATGTCACTTACATATACATGTTTCCCCCCCTTTTAAAGTGTTTGAAGTGAGGAAGAATTCTGTTTGACTTTGAGCAGTCTAAAAGGGGAGGCTAATCTTTCAGCTCAGCAGAAATGGCAGCTAATTTTAAACTACCAGTTTCATCTTTCTCCAGCAGAAATGCACATTTTCCCCTACCATAAAATTTTCTCATAATAGAAATGAGACAGTTCCCAGGGGTGTGGTTATCAAAAGATAATCTCACCCCAATCTGATTAGAGGCATGAGGCTCATGCCTCAAAATGCTCCAGGGTGTGATTATCTTATGATAACCATACCCTGTATCATGTCTGATTGATTAACTAATAAAGCTTCAGCATTATTATTCAGGGAAGGAACCAAGATATCAGAAGGAGATCTGATTCTGGCCTAGGAAAGAGCCTTTGAAGTTACTCAAATAGCCCCTCCCTTGGCCTGATTACAACCTCTGTGTAAAATTACAGGGTCACTGGATGCCATTTTTAGTTTCTTATTGGCGATTAGCTCACTGGTTTAATAAAGCTGAACCATACCTAGGAACATATTTATATGAAGATAAATTATCACTAGACTGTTCCCTTTGCATGTATATTGCACATCTGAGCTACAAAGCAGAATAGAATTAAGCTTTCCAGAGAGAGAATTTTTTAGTTCAGGCTTAGCAGTGGTTTACACAACAGTGAGTTAGATACCAGCAGTACAGTAGCTGTCTAGTCAAGCATACTTTCTGTTATCCTCTTAGCAATAGCTCTCACACTGCCTGGGACATTAGAACCTATTCTACTGAGCACTGAAATGTGAGCCCAGGCACTGGGGTAATACCTTATTCAGATAGTTCTACCTTCTGCTGGCTGCTAACAACTCCAAGGGATTGTTACACTACCAAGAGATCATTTCAATTCAGTCTGCTCTTGCCTCACGCTCTCTCCCTCCATGTTTGCCCTAGAAGGAAGAGTATTAGGATGGCATAGTGTAGAAGCAGCCATGGCATCTCCTGCTTACATTGCCCCTCTGCTGCGTGCTTTGGACAGAACAGGCAATCCCTACATGTAAAAATGAATGAACGCTGATTTGACATCAGTCCCAGAAAGATACACAAGCCTATGGCAGAACACTTGAACCTCCCTGCACATTCCATCACTGACCGCAAAGTGGCTGTTCTTAGACAACAAAACTTTAAAAATGAACTCAAACAGGAAATCGCAAACCAAAAAATCATCCACAGACTGGACTGTGTTAAATGTAACCTAAGCCCTATGCCCCTTAGTGGGTTAACTGCTTTGTTTTTGTCTCCTACCCACCTTGCCTTTCCTAGCAGTGCCCTTTCCTTTTTTTTCTGCCCCCTTCCCTATGCTTTGTATTCTAATCACTGCTTTCTATTTAGCAGCTCTGCTTCCTGCAGTCTTTTTACAGCATCTCATGAAGTAAGCTCCCTGCTTACGAAAGCTTATGCAGTTCATCTCTGGCTTAGTCAGTCTATAAAGGTGCAAATCTACCCTGCCTTCAGCTCTATACCAACCAAGACCCTGCTTCCCCCCCACCACAATCAAATTAATCTTGAGCTATACATTTAGTGCGGGTATTTGCCCTTATGCATTGCCAGAGAGCAGCAAAGGCTGGAGCGTGGACTGGAATCTAGCCCCTTGACTCCTCATGTAGAGTTTTAATTACAAAGCCATCTCCCCATCTCTGCAATGTTGTTTCCACCCTGGATGTAAAACCAGAACCAATCAAGCAGTTGTGTTATCATAGGCTGAATTCTGATATCTCAATTAGACTAGCATAAATCTGGAGTTATTTCTCTGACTTCCGTGGGTCAAAGCCAGGGTTGCTGAGGCATGACTAAGACTGGAATATGGGCCACAATGTACAAAGAGAACGTAACCAAGAATTCTCCTTTGTGGTATAATTTCCAAATCGCTGAACACAACTGAGATAATATCACTCTTGCTTTGATTTGGATATATTATTGAAAACAAAGTGTGAGCATTAATCATATTTATATTCTAAGACCTACAAACACAAAATAATTTTATCAAAATATAAAGTAATGAAAGTCCCTTCATACTGGGATGTACAGTGTATGTCTAACAAAGGCATCATTACAGCCACACTGGACTAGTCTCCTCTAATAAATCATTTGGCAAATTTGCCTGGTCTGTTAATGGATGGTGTTAATCTCTTTAACTCATCAAATAATTGCCTCTTTTATGCTGTGTGGCAAAAATATCTCTGCATTCCTACCAGTGCAGCTTCATCATTGGTAACCCTAGTACAGATGAGGCCCTTGAGGCCACTAATATTTTCAGTATCACACCAGCTAACTCCCCTTAGATAGTGCTGGTTTACACAACATGGTAACAGCTGCCAAAGCCTGGTTTCCATGACAGTTACTTCTACCTAATGGAGCTGCACCAGTGCTAGCAATGGTATAAAAATGTTGCTATTCCTCTTACCTCATCCTAAAAACAAAGTTCCTAGTTCTAAATGCTGGAGAGCAACACAACCCAAAGAGCCAGGCATTGGGCATAACTCACTCTCAACAAGAAGTATTGTCACAATTGCTTATGAAACAAATATCATATGTGGTAGTCTTTTTTTAACTTCATACTGATTATCAGGCTGTTTCTAATTATTCCTTTACAAATAGGAGAATTGATTTGTACCATGTGCAGTCTAAGGATTCCACTCATGCAAGGTTTAGACACATTTATTTATGAGCATAAGAAAAGTTCCATGAAACCCCCTGTAGGATCAAGACTTAAATTCTTTTTCCAAACCTGGATGGATTTTACTTCAGATATACAAGGTGAGGCTGGCAGCCATGAGAATGCCTACTTTCCTAAATATCTCTAAATGTGGTTCCTTTTCCTTTGCCTTCAACACTGCATTATCCTTTCCTGTGTCATGTGCCCCTATCTGCTGTTGCTCGCGTTGAGGCAACAACATCGGAGCCACAAGGAATTAAGAACTCTGACATGAATAATGTATACGGAGAACATGTCAAATAACAAAACAATTCCACAGCTATTTCTCCATACCCAACAACAACTATCAAAAAATATTAAAGAGGGATCTGTTCTCACCAAGATCAATACATAAAACTAATGTGAAGTTTCTACAAAAAAACATTTTGGATTTGACAAGCCAAAATTGTGATGGAAATGTTCAAGAACCAGCATCACTTCATTTTGAGTGTTCACATTTTTCTAACTCGTTATCCCATTTACCCAAAACTTTCTATGGAAATTCTACCCAGCATATGATCATGTCTAGATAATTCCAGGCAGATTATTCTGTTTGATGAAATAGGTTCAAATTTTAACTATGGAAAGTTCATAAATATATAAAAACACTGGCATCATAGTTGGTATATAACACCCTGTAAAAGATGAAATCTCAGTATTTCATTCAATACAGTATTTTGGTAAAGCTTCATGTATGTTAGCCTTGCACAAAACATAGCAGTAAAGAATATGATGCCTTGAGTGTGTAAATCTAGGAATTCCTGGTCTGCTGCCCATCTAGCAGTAAGATGCAAGGCTGTAAAATTAATCATGAGAGTTTTTCCGCATTTTTGCTAGCATTATGCTGTATTATATTTGCTGTGTACTTCCAGAGGAATTCTTATAGCTAAAGGTCAAATGCTGAAGCCCTCAATAAATGGCCAAGTACCAGTATTTTATTCTGTGAGCAAGCTCACTGATTCCAGTGGGATGGCTTGCAGAGTAAAGTGCTGCCTTACATGATTCCCATCATGTAAAGGAACTATACATTTTCTGGCTATATGTTTTCTGGAATCTATTTTTGCCTCCTGAATGTTCAAGTGCATGTGTGTGCATGTGCTTTAAAGATATTCTTTTCATCCATGCAACAGGAAATGCAGCTTCATAAATCAACATAAAAATACAACCCAGGGAGCGAGACTTACTGCCTAAAGGAAAAAAAGACTGATGCTTTCAACCATGTGGAGGGTTTTTTTCCTTGTTTTTTTAAGTAGGAGTTTTTTGGCAGATTTTTATTTCTTTTAAAAGACCACAAAAGTGGTGCTATTGTTGGATAAAAATAACAGCTGCAAGGAGGCTGAAATTCTTTTTGAGATGACAAAGAACAAAGGAAAGCCTCTGCCTCTGGATTTGTTTCTGCCGAACAGCCAAATTCTGCTCTCAGCTCACAAGGCAGGGCTCACATTGAAGCTACTTGTGTGTCCATATCCTTCTATATAGGGCAGAATTTAGCTCTGAGTGATTATGTCCAAGGCTGAGAGTCAACTGCCATTGAGTGACTTCTCCTTCCATCAAAACCTAGCAGTAAGCATGATTAATGCTACTGAAGAGCTCATCTATGAGAGACTTCTGTAGGAACTAGATCAAGGCATGTGAGGTCAAGGAGAAAATGGCACTCTTGGATATTATATCTGCTCACTTAACTATACAGATTAGCCACCCAGAAAGGAGGGATTGTGGCTTGGGACACCTTTTGCAGTCAGCCACACCTTATGAAAATCATAATGTGTAACAATCACTGGTCCACTAAGAGAAAAACCAAAGGGAAGAAACTGTCTACAGAATAACAGGCTGTTATTTCCCTCAGCCCTTCTTGTGCTCCTGTCACCATATAGCATGTGTAACCCTTGCTTTCATTCCAGCCTGCTAATAGGTGTCATGTCACAGCGAGGGCAATATGGAATTGCAGAAATGCAGTGAACCCAGAGGAGTTACACTGAGTTATCTGCACCTTTGCTATATGAGCAGCATAACCTAAAAAACAGAACACGCTAAAGTTATTTAGAAGTACCATTAGTGGTAGTTGTAAAATAATATGATAATACTACATGCTGGTAGGCATCAGAAAATCAACAGTATTTTGAAGAATCATTAAATCCTTTGTTTTTAGTTCCCAAAAAAACATTAGTTCCTGGCACCCTTGGCCAAGGAACTTGGGGTGACATGTTACACTGAGACCATAGCAATCTGTGGAATATGAAGCAGCGTTAAAGTTAGAACGTGCTGTGAGCAGTCACATTTAAGGGTTAATATTGTTTCTTGCCTGCACCGCTCTGACTTGCCACTAGAGAGCTGGTCAGCAAGGGTGTAGCTAGGAGCCAGGACACCTGGGCTAGGTACAGATACTCAAAAAGCCGGAGGCAGAATTGATCTAAGTTGCATGGTTTTCTGTAAGTGGCATAGTTTAGATTGGTAGCAAACAGAATGCCCATCTGCCTTTCGGAGGTGGAGGGCAGGGCAAATCTTAGGCCAGGTTCTGCCATTTATGCTGATGTGCTCTATTTTGGGAATAGACTGGTTTTGTGTGCTGAACTTCTGTTTTGTTTTGGGTATAGACCAATTTTCTGGTCACTTATATGGGTAAAAGTATGATGTCTGTACCTGGCCCTGGGCTCTGTACCTAATTGGGGTGGGGCTGGGAGTGGTGTATTATGGGATGCTAGAGGACTACAAATTGCTTATTTTTATCCTTGTGGAACAGACTGAAGTCACCCTAACACAAGCTAGGTAACACAGCCCAGGGTTAACCCCTGCCCGAAGTGGTGCAACTTTGAGATATTCTGAGGGCATTTAGCATGAGTTAATGAGCTTTATACATGTGGCCACTTTTGTTTTGTGTGCTCTTAGTATGGTCTAAGTAGAATGTGTAACTTCACCCTTACAGTACACAAATCTTTACTCCGCAATGACTGAAGAGTACCCAGACAAAGTGGAGTGGGAGGACTCCTGAGTAAGTTAACAAATAGCTTCTATGTGGCTTTCATTCATGCAGACTCCCACTTCTGTTGACCCTTAGCTTCTGAAATATCATATCCTGCTTCTATGACATTTCTAACAGTCTTTGGTATATGTCCAGCCTTGTTCCCATTAAAGCCAATGGTAAATCACCCATTCATTCCACTGGATGCAAAGCTGAGCTCTTGAGCTCAAATTCATCCCAAGCCAGAGACCCAATTAAGATTATATTCTTTACTTACATGCCACTTAGGTTCTCAAAATAATACTTACATGGGTCCTAAACTGATGCAGAGGTTGTGCTGGGATGGATATCTCCCTCAGAGAATAGAAATAACCTCATTCAGAAATATTTTGGCATTTCTTTTGTTCTGCCCATGGACACAGAGATTTGTTTATACTTGGCACAGCTCATGCTCCATACAGGGATGTACACACTTCTGGTGCTATACAAATAGGCAATAAAGTTTGAAAGCACTTTTGATGAAGATTGGCTGCATATGTTTCTTGCTTTGGTTAGCGTTACAGCCTGCCAGCTGCCCCTCTGCATTCCTTTTCTAGTGCAAGCATATAAGGGTTAGCTTGTCCAAAGGAACAGTTCTGGTGAAATGGTATTTTCTATATTTAGAAGCTGATAATATAATTTAATTTGCCTCTGGTTAATGTGCATGTGCTATGGTTAGCTTGGTTTAAGGGCTTTTCTCCACCCAAGAATGGAGGAACTGAATAATTTCATGTTGGACATTTTTCCTGTTTTGTGGGTAACTTTCAAGTTATATTTTAAGCACAACCTTATGTTTTCTTGGTTTTGCCTTTTAGCTGGGCAACGTGCACCCATGTGGTTTGTAAAATGTAAACCCAAATAAATAAATAAGTCACCCGAGCAGATTGTAGAACTGAACAAATAGCACATGGGGTGGAGGGGAGGGAGAGGATATCACAAATGTTTGTTTGAATATGAAAGAGAATTTTAAATGGATTATGTTGGTGACCCTCTGAGCTTGCTTCCTGCAAGCATTTGACTGCTTCATCATTGCAGAGAGCTACTATCGAACCTGCGCAGTCACAAAAAAGTGAATGTTAAGTTTTACCTTGGACAACAGACCTTTACAACTTGGTATTTACGAAACAGCACCCAACCTTCCCCACCCTCTGTGGACCACTAACACCTTGCTGCTATCTCAAACCAAAACAACCAAACCCAGGAAGCTATGGAAAACTGAAGGTGACTAAGTAGGATTAACAAGATACAGCTGCTTCCCTCCCCTACTCTAATTTTTGGATAATAGAAAGCAGCTGTGCTTTTTACAAGACCCACCCTCCATTTAAGAAGAGCAGGTGGGTCCTGTTATTTCAATAGTGGTCTCTTCACAGAAGGAGAGACTTCCCCTGGCCGTTTCACACCTAAAGTTATGATGAGTATGAGTTCATGTAATGTTATTTCAGTTAAATATAACTTTGGCATCACTCTTTTCTATTGCATCTACCCATGTGGATCTGATTGCAGGATTGATTCCATCCCTGTTCGTGAAGGGGTGGATCTTTGCATCTAAAACTTCTGGGTATCTGGAACTAACTGTAGCCCAAACCCAGCCCTAACAGCCCCAGAGGGGCTTTATACTGGAAATTAAAATAGATGTTAACTAGTGTGTATGAGCCTGAGTGCTCATTCTGGCTCATGTGAATCCTGGACTTCTTAAGCCTTGATCCAAGGAGGAAAATTAGGCTGGGCGTTGTAATACCTACAAGTTGGGCACCTATCCTAAGTGCTTAGCATCCAAATTAGGTGTCCAGTGGCCTTTGGAGGAATGGATGCCTCAGAATGGGATTCATGAGAGCTAACCAACAAAGTGGGAAATTATCTAAGCCAGTAGAGCATACCAAGGACAAGGTGTTTCCTAACTCCTGTACCACTCCCAGAGTTAACTGCGCTAGTCTGGAAAACGGGCATCTTCCTCCACTTGGGGTTCACAATCCTGGAGTTGGATACCTCACCTCTTTCTTTAAAAGACTGAGGGAGAAGTTCCTTTCCCCACCCCCTCCAAGGTATAGAAAGATGCCATCTTTTATGTAGCAGGTCTGTGTTCAGGATGTGGTCCAGGATATGAGAAATCTGGGTTCAGTTCCCTCCTCTACCTGAGAAAATTCAGACCCGCATCTCTTGCCATTGTGGCTGTCACTTGGCCCTATAACCGGAGTACCACCTTCAACTCAGAACTGTATCAAGGTTCTTGCATTCAACCTATGTCTAAATTCTGTCCGTTCCTCTTGCAAATCTCTCTACCATACAGTTTCTCCTATCTATCCACACAGTTAAAACTCTTGTGAAAGCTTCCATCGTTTTGCATTCTGATTTCTGCAACATCCTTTTCTCTGACCTTGACATGCAGTCTTGCCTTGCTGAAATCCATCCAAAATTTTACGAGAGACTGCTTTCCCAGCCCATCACTTTCACCGTGTCACCCTTCTCTGTCTCCTACCTTCCTTATCACATTCAACATAAGCTCTTTTCTCTTTACTTCCCAAACATTTCACAGCCTATCCTCACTCCATTTATCATCTCTCCTTCATTACTGTATAGCCAGTTCCCCTTTCCCATCAGCCTAGCATGTCAGATGCCAGTGCTCACTTATTAGATCATCAAACAGGTCCCTTTGGGCAGTGCTGCAATTCACGCTGCAATTCATGCTGCCCCTTCTGCTTGGGAGGAATTCTCAGTAGACAGCTCATTGGCCTCCTTAAAACTCCTCTTTGGTGCTCCATAAACTTGACAGAGATTAAGCTGCTGATGTGCTGTAACTGCTGCTTGCCATGCTGACCAGTGTTGCCTTACTGTTTCCCACTGCTGTTCACTTCCATCCAATATTTCTTGTCTTAGGTTTGGAGCAAGGTTCATCTTTATTCCCAGCACCTCAGCAATGGGGTCCTGATCAGGGGGCATGACCACCCCCTGCTTCTGACTATGCAGTCTGAGCAGCAGCTGGGGGCTTTTTACAGTCCTTGAAGAAAGTGAGAATTCCCACCTCCTTCCTTTCTCCTCCCTTCTCAGAGGTATGTCCCCTCCTGCCCCTTCTCCACCCATTCCCTGCTCCTCCATCTGCTGCTGCTGGTGCCCCTGCTGTCCTGGGGGCAAGGGGAGCTCTTGTCCTACTCCGGCTGGGCTCAGGACAGGGCAGTGGCAGTGGGAGCAGCAGTGGTGGCAGGCAGGTTCTCCACCCCCATACTTGCTCCCAGGCTGGCAGGGAACACTGTGGGGAGCAGGCAGAAAAGAGGAGCCTACCTGCCTGCCACTGCTGGTGCTGCCCTGAGCTGAGTCCAGTCCCTGTGCGTCTGGCTAGAGTGTCTCTGGAGCTTCCCTTACCCCAGACAGTGGGGACATCTGCAGTAGCAGGCTGTGAATGTGGGGAAAGAGAGGAGAAGGGATGTGGGGGGAAAGGTGGGAACATCCCTCGGAGTATGGAGGAGAAGGGAGGAGAGAAGTCTTACTTTCTTCAGGACTTAAGAAAGTCCCTGGCTGCTGCTCCTGTGGTATGAACTGCCCACCCCAGTGGGGACAGGAGCACGCTGGGAGCTGGGGGTGCAGCTACCCCTGCAGGTCTGGTTGCTGCTCCCACATCCCCCTTTGTAAAATTCTGGATCTGCTTCTGGTCCTGATTCATAACTAGAACTCCTAGGTGCTACCATGGACAAATGATATATACTAATAATAGAGCCCTTTGTGGCTCTAGCCCTTTGTCAGTCACTGGTATCTAATCAGGGATTGGAAAAATAGTATGCGACTTACACAGTCAATCAACATGGTATGAATTGGGAATATTTTCAGCTGACAACTTTCAAATAATGAACAGGTGAAGAATTACTTGCTGAAGAAATCCAAAAAGTAAATTCAGAGACAAATGACATTTTTTCAGTCTGCTTAGGCAGGATTTGAAACCAAAAATGGAATAGCTTTTTTGTGAAAGACAATTTTGGCTTTATGGGATTCTGTGCTCTATTCTATCAAAATCCTCCAGGTCCCATAAAAGCAAAGATGGGACAAGCTGACTCTTTGTCTCACGGATCCAGACAAGAGCCCAGTCCCTATTCTTATGTGGTGCTATGGTGTGTAGACATGGCCTGCATGAGGTAACCCAAGACACTGACTGCTTAATAGCCCATTACTACTGCAATAGCATTGTGTGGCAACAACTGTGATGTGATGCTACTGTGCAGTAGTGTCATGAAACAAAACATTTGTTGGTGCTACTGCACAGTAACTTGGTACTAAAAGACTGCACAGTAATGACTGCACAGTCAGTGTCTTGTGCAGATGTGGCCACAGTCACTCAATTCTTATATGGGGCCCTTCCACCTTTAGTATCTGAGCAGCTCTTCAGTTGCTGCCAGACTGGGAGTGAGAGTGGGGGATAGTAAGAGAGGGAAACCCTTCTATAGGAGTTGCCTGCATGATGCTCAAGAGACATCAGGTCTGTGCCACCTGGAGCCTCTGTGTGATGTCCTTAGCACTGGCAGAGAGCATATGAAGGACTCCCAAAGAAAACTGGGGGTTACCATCCCTTAGGGCATAGGATTTGATGAAAATGCTGCTAGGGCACTAAAGAGAGATTTAACTAAGGGCAAGAATTAACATTAAAAACTGAATTTGCAATAGTTTGGCAGAGGAACAGCTGGGAGATGGTAATAACAGGAAGGTAACATAATGCTCCTGTCTGGCTCTGGCTTGCTTTTTGCTCATGCTTTTTTCTACCTCTCCACCTCTTTCATTGCGAGTAAAAGTGCTCTAAGTTGTGGAGCATGTTAATGTCAACCTGGACCATGCTATGAAGTGCTGCAATGAACAGGGCACACATGGTCTTTGTGCACTATAGTCCCCCTTCCAAATGTAGCCACTATTTCGGTATGAGGCCAGGCTGCATCCAGCACCTTACTTAGGCTCTCAGTCTTATGTGTACTGCTTAGGCACTCTATAGACAGTTACACAGTTCTTTTGGCGAATGGGAGGGAGTAGCTGGCACATCCTTCACAGTGACATTCCCAGGTGACATGGAGGCAGTGTAGTAGGCTCTGCAATTGTCTTATGTGTCTGTGCAGAACCACACCTCATGGAACACTGCTCACTGCCACCTTACTGTTACTACAAGGAAGTAGTGTACAGAGGTGGCCCATTGCAATAGTTGTGAACGTGCCTACAAGGAGGAGCTGAGAGGCCTCTACTCCTACTGAAACTAGAGGAACTGAGAGTGGTTGACACCTTGGAATAAATGTTCACCATCTCTCAGCACGGCTCCTGTAGAAAACCTGTCCCCTTAGACTAGATGCATCATGTACAGCAGACTCATTGCATCTCTCATGTTTAACCAGAACAGGGCCCTGCAGGTGAAGTACAGGATGGTGTGAGGTTTATGAGCATGTTGGATGACTAATGGACAGTTTTAGTAGGAGAGTGCAATGTGGAAGGGACTGCCTTCTAGATATTTTGTGAGAGTTGGCAGTCGCTGCTCAGTCCCAGAGAGTCATCCCATTCCTTAGCCACTTATTCCTTTGCATTTTCACTTTCAGTGCCTTCATAACCTTGGTGTCCTATCCTTGGTGTCCTATTCGTGAATGTAGTCATCTCCCACAGACCTCTTGGGAGGTGCTCATCATCTCAAGAATTGGGCTCAGAATACTGAGTATAAAGCCAGTGTTGCCGGCTCTGGGGGTAGGCTCTATTCTCTACAGTGCCTTTGTGCTCTCAAAACTCTGAGATGGTTCCAGTGATATCAAAACTGTGTGACTTGCAGCACTGTGCAATAGTGTAGGTGACTACAGGGTTGGTCCTGTATGGAGTTGTAAGCATTTGGGCTGAACTTTGTCCATTCTAAGCCTGTAATCTGCTCAGGAGGAGGGCAAGCCCCTGAGTCACAGAAGGCAGTATGTGTGCATCAGCATTGCTTCTTAGCCTACCAGGCAGGCTCTCCCAGTCACTGATGCCAGACAGGTTTGAAAGCAGGAAACTCCTTTTTGTACTGCCTCTCCCAGGTCTACTGCCCAAGTCAGCTGCTTGTACCCTTGCCCTCTGGTGCTGGCTCTGTGGGTAAAAGGAGTCATCCTGTGGTTCTCTGTCGCTGCATCCAAAACAAGAGACAAATGACTCCTGTGCTCTGTGAAATAATTATCAGTTGCAGACAAAATGAGATTTCAAAAACTTCAGGATTTAGCAAACAGCAAATTGAATAAAATCTCCTGAAGAGCTCACCCAGAGCCAGCCAGCTCAGTAGCACCAAACCTCGCCCTGTGTTCCCATGCTTGATAAAGAACACAGATAAAAACTATTATATTATTGCTCCACCTAAGCTAGCCACACTGCAAACTACTTTCTCTCTAGTTGTCTGCCACTCAGATAGCTAGACAGGCTGTCATTATCAGCCACCCTCTGCCCCAGCTTTGCCCCAATTTTTTTAAGCCCTACAGCATTGTCATTTGATGTGTCTGGTGAGAGAATTAAAGTAGATGAAGACTGAGGATACCACTCCCTTAGGTAATGATATATTCTGATTCCCTCCAGCTATCTTGCTGACAACCCAATCCTCCTCATCCTGGCCTTACTCCCCTATTCTACAGCCTGGAGAATAATTAAAACTCCTCTACATAAGGTATGGCTTAGTTCAATATTCAGTTTGGTTTCTGCTAAAAAAAAATGCTTGTGACAGATGGGGTATGTTATGTGCCACAGCAAAAACTTAGTTGGCATTCAGTAGCCAGCAGGAACAGCAGATAGAAATACCTGGCATACATTAACCAACAGTTAAAGCAGCTGAGTGACTTACACTTTTGGGGCGCTTGTACACATGATGCCATTAACATGTACACATGACAAAAATATCATGGTATGGCTTAATGGCGTCCACTGTACACATTCAAGAGTTTTAGGGGTTTTAAATTACTTTGTATCATTGCAAACAAAACTATATCCGGATGTAGTTTAATTTGCAACAATGCGTTGCAGCTGTCAGTTTGTCCCCCAGCTGTGGGAGAGATAGATGGGCAGGCTCCGCAGAAAAAAAGGATCAGGCCTCTCACCTCTTTTGCCTTCAGCAGGCTCCTGCTGGAGGCAGAAGCGACGAGAGGCCTGATCATTTTTTTTTTTTTTGGGGTGGAGCTTGTCTGCCTGTCCTGCAGCCCCAGGGGTGAACTGTCAGCGGACCAAGCAGCTCCTGAGCTGCGAGGGCCCCCAGTCCTTTTTCCAGTGGTGGGGCCACCCAGTTGGGCTGGTAGTGGTCTGGGTGCTGCCTCAGCTCAGAGGCAGCACCCAGCCCGATCCAACTCTTCCCCAACCCCAAGCTGGCTGGGACAGAGCCTGGCCCTCTGGCAGCCCACCTGGGCAGCCCCAGGGGGCACCACCACTGTGGAGAGAAGGACTGGGGCTCCCTGCAGCTCAGAGGCCACTCGGGCCACTGGCAGCTCACCCCCCAGCTGTGGGCAGGCTCTGACAAAAAACATGATGGAAAAATTGAAATGGATTTCAATTAAAAGCTCACCGTTTCAATTTAGGAGGTATAGAATGCAACCTCGGGAATCAAATCCCCGTCACGTGTACAAGTGCCTTTAGAGCACAAACTTTAAATAAGGCCTGATGGCTCTAAACCAGAGATTCCCAAAGTTTTTATGCTGCAGCCTGCAAACCACGGCCCAGCAGCCACAGCCAGCCGTGCCTGGAATTTCTGGCTGGAAGATGGGTAAGAATACCCCCACACCCCAGGCGGCAGCGGCCAGGGGGCGTGCAAACCCTGTGCTGCCGTGGGCCCTGCAGAAGGAGCCACAGCCTCTCCACCCAGCTCTGGGGGGCCACGGTTTGCCAGTCCACGGCCACTTCCGATCTGGCAGCCGACCCACTGTGGCCCGGGGATTGAGAACCCCTGCTCTTAACAAGGAAAGGACTGGGTCTTGAGTTTTGATATCACCCAGCATTCATTCAGCAAAGATTAAACATATTACAACATTAGAACACCTAATATGATCCATTATATTTATATAACAATACAGGAATGCTGAGAGGGCTGTGCAGACATTTCAGAGCCTGAATCATATCACCAATAACTGAATTCTTGTCTTTGAGGGTAGCACAGTTTCCATTAAAAGAGCTTTGACTCAAGAAAGAGCTTAACATATCTTGACATTAAGAAAGAGCTTTGATTTAAGAAGAAAGCATCTTAAACTGTGTGCGCCAGTAGACATGTATAAACTTGGGCCCTGATCCTGTAAATGCTCACTACCAAATGTGGTGCTTCCTACCAGGAGTTTTCTCCATAGATTTAATGCAATTAGTCACACTATTACCTTCAGCAATGGAATAGACTATTAACTGGAGATATTAGACAGCTTTCTTCCTATAATAAAGATCATTGGCAAGGAAAGTCAAAGCAACTGTGTGGTTATCCCTCCTCCCCACACCATCCAAAAATCTCTCTTCTCCCTAAAAGGGTCAATACCCAGTAAGTGCAATAAGATCATACAACTTTCAAAAGCAAAACTCCCAGAACTTGCAATATTATCACAGCCTAAGAATGAATTGCACAGCTTCATTCAGACTTCCTTTGTTCTCCTATTGTTTTAAGTACTTGCTAGACATCATGGGAGCTGAATGAAAGAAACAGGTTTGATGAGAAAAAACACCAAAATAAACATGAAGGTGAATAGTGCATGTCATCTTTACTTTTTGAAGGAATTTGAAGTTAAAGCAAGATGTTTCTTTTAGACCTGTCTTCTGTGGGATCAGAGGGACTCTCTACGTGTGCAGGTAAAAGCACAATGGGATCTAATGTGTGATCCACAATCACACCTCTTGCCATGTCACACATGCACAGCAGGAGGCCTGATTGTGGGTTCGCACGTTAGGTTCCATTGCCCCTTATTGCTGGTGCAGGGGGAGCCTGATGCTGGATTTCCCCTGCACTGTCAAAAAGCAGACTCTCATAGCTGGGAGCCCCCTGAGCTAAGGGGTCTCAGCTGTGGGTTTGCCCAATGCACCCCCAGGGCTGGGAGACTGCAGCTGCACCCCCAGCAGCCAAGACCCGCCTGGGTACCAGCACTGAGGGGCATGCTTCAGGAATGAAGCATCTGCAGTTGTGGGACTTTGGGTCCCAGGAGCTGCAGGGTGCTGCTGGGCCCCAGAATTAGCAGCTGCTGGGGCTGATCTTGCTGAGTAAACTTATGAATTTGATTTGATTTTGTGAACTCTATTTTTCACTGTTGCTTTTGGTGTGGATTAGACCTTCCATTTTATTGCAGAAAACAGACAGGCTGTTTACAGGCATTAACACCCCTTCCCCCCCAAAAAGCTACTTTACTTGAAACTCAGCACCCCCCATTCAGAGCTCAGTGCATGCCCAGAAGAGGCAGCATGTTAGTTGGACCCAGCTTGCCCAATGTCTGTATAGATTGGGTGCTTTAGTGGGGCTTTTTGGGTGGTTTTATCTAATAGCTGGTTGAATTGGCTTTAGATAAAAGTGCGAAAACCCTCCCGCTGAAGCAGTTCTATACAGATGTTGCATAGCCAGGTTGAACTAATGTGCTGCTTCTTCCAGTAAAGCAGTTTGTTTGTTTTTTAACATCTGTCAGCAGGCATAGTATTTGAGATACTGATACAAACCTTTAGGGGGCCATCAGCTAGGAAATAGCTGTGTTTGTCAGGATAATAATGTAATCTACCCAGCCAAGTCCATGGCTAGAAATGACCCTCCATCAGCTATCCCACAGAGGGTAGGATAATAGAAAATTCCAGTGAAAGGAAAGAAGGAAGAAATAGGGAGTCATACCATAGCCAGAATGGAAATGGTGATTAGCAGAAGCTGGGAAGCAGGAGGGGCTGGTACTTCTAAAGGACAATAGCCCCCCAAATTCTGAACTTCTATACATTTTTTATGAGTGAAGTGTGTGTATTTAAGTTCCTTTGCAAAGCCTGGTCATTCTTTACTTTGTCCCATTCTAATATAATAAAAGCCTTTGTCTGTCTGTCTGTCCATAACACTCCAGTCAACTGCACATGTGCTGCTGAGCGGGCGCATGCTGATTGGCTGTGAGGGCCCAGAGTATTACAGACAGAGGGGGTGAAGGAGCCGCTGCCCCCCCCCCCCCACAGCCACAACAATAGCTGGCAGGAAGGGGGAGGCAGTGGGGTGAACCAGCAGAGGGTTGGGGGTGCACATGGCTGCACCGGGAGCACGGGCTGTGCATGGCAGGGTGGGGGAGATGTATGTGGCCAGACACTGGGGGAGGACATAGGGGTGGGGGGGGGGCGCATGGGGCCGGAGGCAGAGCAGCATCACTGCGGGGCGCCGGGTAGTGGCATTCCATCCCTGCCCACTCCCCCCCACGTCATTCACGATGGGCAATTAGCTAGTAATCCTACAAGAGAATTGTGGAGTGCCCATGTGGGTAAAGCTCTGGAGAGAATTGCATACACTAGCGGGGAGACTCAGGTTCTCCACTGCCCTACAGTAGTTGGGTTGTAGAGTTACACATTCCTTGAAGGCGGACCATACCCCTTGGGAGCACACCTGAGATGCCAGACTTAGAGGCAGTGTCTAGACACTACCTAGATCCAGCTGGCTTGAAACTGTGTTGGGGACCACAGTTAGTCTAATCTAATAGCTTGGCAATCATCTATATAGGAAAATGCAGGTAGGATTGCAATATCGCTTGCCTTGTACACATATATGGGTAAGAGCATGGTTCTGATCCTGCAGGAAGAACTCAGTAGAAGGATGTTTTGTGGGTTCAGGAAAACAATCCAATGAGTTGCCTCATCAAACTTGTCGTCTTGGCTAGCTGGCACTGATAGCCACAACCCCCAGCAAATGTATAGAAAAGGGCTGATGATGTCTAAGAGGCTGCTGAGTATGTGGTTAGGTGGACTGTTGCCATGGAATGAGCGTGATGTCTGTTTACCCATTTTAGGCCTGGAATTAATTCACTAGTCACAGAGGACGAGAGAGAGAAGACTCTTTCCACTGAAGAGAATTGAGCTGCTGATTTGAGTCCTCCAGCTGTACTCATTAAAGAAATAATATAGTTCCTCTTACTTGGGAAGAATGGTATGTGGGAGAGAGGTTCCAGGAATTGGGATCTGCTTTGACTGCTGGGAAAGAAGCTAATTGCTTTGCTGTCTAGGGATAGTGATATTGTACTGACTGGAATCAGAGACTGTGTTATCTTATGTTTGGACTTGGCTTTGACACTGCCTGGCCATCAGCCTACCTTTATAATTGTGACTTAGCAGAAGGATGTTGAAGCTGTTTTACAGGCCAGGGTGGAGAGAAAGCTATTTTGGGGAAATGAGCAGAACGTGGTTTCCCTTAGTTGTGTTTGTTCCTAATAAAGATCAGGAAAGCACTTCACACTTTAGGTGGAGAATGCCTATTTCATAATGATCATGGAAAACTGATGAAACACAGATCACTGGGCCTAGTCTGGTGATCTGGAAAAGTGTGCATCGTGGGAAAAGTGCAGATTGGAGAACTAAAGCACCAGATGAAACAGGTATTGTAAAAGCAACTGTCATAGACATTTGAAGGCAATATTCTATAGTAATGTATCTTGCTCACCAAGCAAATGTTTTTGAGCATTTAGAATAATCACTAACTGCCCAGCAACCAGGCAAAGAATCACATTAAATAAATCAGACAGAAATCTTGAAAAGAAAATTCTTCAACTCATACATTTGGGTTTTTTTCTAGATTGTCTGAGATTTGCTCTCATAAGAGGAACACCGTTTAAAATGTATGGTTAAAATTTAACTTCAAATATATATTTTTTAATATTCCAAGCATGTTTGAAAGATACAGTGAAGCATTTTGAATATAGCCTGAAAACATGATTTGCTCCGGCAACTGTGTAAGTGGCTTTGCTAAAATTTTCTAGAAATGTATCTGAATAAGTAGAAGCAAAAGTAAAATGAAAATTAGGGTTGAGAAATCAAATATTCAAGAGTCAGAAAGTTCCAAAAATTTAAATTTTCTCAGCAGTATTAATTTGGCAGTGCACATTCTGTATCCTTTATGATGTTAAGAATAACAACAACCTGTATAGGCTATGCCATGACTTACATGTTGCCAAGAAAACATAAAGAAAATGTGCTTTATATGGGCAATGTATCTAAGAACAATTCAGGCATCCTTAATAGTATACAATCACTGTTCTAGGTCATTTTGCCTAATTTAGTAACAACATCAGAACCTAGCTAGGATGAAATAGTTTGTAGATTTGCCAATTTACATGTTTCTCTGCTCTGACTCCTTGCTCTCCTCTACAGCTGTATTTCCTTGCTGGATTCCTTTCCCATTATTCTTTCCCCTGTTCCTACTATATCTACTTCCAGTGCTGTTCAATGCAGTGCCCCCGCAATTATATATTTGGCCTCTATGAATCTTCGATTTCCAACTCCCAAATGATCCCCTTCTGCTTTCCCCTTCCACCTCCCTCCTTACAGAATTAGAAAAGAAAATGCAAGGATCAATGAACTGAAGGGTTCTGCCAAAAGTGAAATGTGACAAATTCTAAGGCTTGATTGTAAGTGGGTTTGGCCCTGATCCTGCCAAATACTTTTGAACAACCATAACTGCATGAAAACTACCAGCAGTATGATCAGGTGTGTGCATATCAGCTCTTTTAAAAATTGGGAACAACCCTGCAATCCAAAGCCTCTAAACCCACCTTAACATAAGGGTCTGCTTGTTCTACACTACCAAACTATTCCCTCACTTCGTTATTTATCTGTCCCTGCATGGTGACAGGTTGCACACACACTACAACTTTAAGGCTGATAACAGAAGAGGGTCAAGAGAATAACAGATTAATGTAAATTGAATTAAAAATGAAAAAGTGACAAAAGAGAGCATCTAAGGCTCACTCTTTGTGATACATACAGTATTTTCTCAATGTCTGTGTTGCAGGGCACTAAACTTCCTGCTCCTAGAAGAGCAGGAACTCCCTGGCGAGAGCCGCAAGAGACAGGCAGAAGTCCAGGTGCAGGTCATCAGGGCAACAGGCTGGAGAGCAAATTAGCCTGCACCTGGACCTGTCAGCTGACCAGAAAGGGCAGGGCCCTGGGCCCTTATAAATCCCCAGGCTGGAACTAGTGTGGGCAGTTTGCTGCTAGCAGCCAAATGGGAAGGCCCCCCTCCTAGAGGGAGCTAGGGGAGGAGGCCTGAGGATGAGTCTAGCTTCTGGGAATGCCAGGGGTAAAGTTTGATTCTTTTAAAGGGGTGGAGCACACTGGGAACTTATGTGTTATGTTATAGCCCAGGGGCTTATGTTTTGTTTGCTGTTTCATAATGACCGGTGGTTTGGGTGAGGCTAAGGAGGAGGCCTCATTGGGGGGGCCCACTGTAGTGTGGGGGCCCTGGCGCCAGATGGGGCATGGCATTTGGGGTGCACAGACCCCAGTGCCGAGGGGCGCAGAGACAGAGGCAGGGCTGTGGAGAGCCCAGTGACAACCCGAGGCCGAGTAAAACCAAGGCCTCAGAGGGACGTTGTGCGAATACCATTTGTGAGGCTTGTGGCGTGGTAAAGGGGCGGTTTAGAGCCATGCATATAGCCCATAAGGCTGGGGTGTCCCAAGACATCTATTTTGAAATGGGACCCACAAGGGGCCTGGGAACCCACGGGGTTCAGGCAAGTCCATCAGGACAGTGTCCAACTGGATGTGAAGGCAGCCTCCCTATATTATAATTACATCAAGATGTGGTGGGCAAGAAAAGAGGGTGCCCATCGGGTCAAATTGGCATGGTCGAGGAGTCCTAGGAGATCACGGCCATCCTTGGAGACCTCCATCCCGTGACAGTCTGAAAGCCATGTAGAGTAGTAGAGCTTGATGCCTTCATTAATGCAGCTCCAGAGAAATGCAAAGCAGTGAGTCTGAATGGTTAAAATGGTATGGAAAATAGAGAATCCTAGAATCGTAGGGGAGTAAGGCTGGAAGGGATCTCCAGGGGTCATCTAGTCCAACCCCTTGCCCAAGGCAGGGTCATCCTTATCCAAGCCATCCTATACAAACAATAAACTGAACTCTATGTAAGACTACCATCAACTCAGACACGACATAGATATAACACCCTAACCTGCCAGGGGTAAAGCACAAGAAATATGGAAGCCAACATGCTGCTTCTTTAAAAGGTTCTCAATATATACCCAAAAGAACCCAGGTAGAGGGCCATGTCCTGCCCCCCTACCCCTACTACAAATGAAAGCAAAAACTGCCACAGTCCATACCAATCTGACTGGGGGAGGGATTCCTTTCTGACTCCAGATATGGAAATTGGTCTGACCCTAAGCAAAGAGGCAAGACTCCAGCCAGGAACCTCCAGCTTTGGTCCCAGCAGGAACACTGGTACTACCCAGTCAAAATTCCCAGCCTTGGCTGTAGGCAACATCCGATGCCTCTCAGTAAGGCTTAAAAACACCCTGACACATACAGCAGAAAAGAGTAGGGGGAGGAGGAACCAGCAAGGCCCGGAAGCATGGCAAATACCCATAGTAGAACACAGGCATACCTATGCCAGATCATTCCCAACCAGTGGCTGTACGACGGACTTGAACACCTCCAGTGATGGCATCCACAACTTCCCTAGCCAGTCTGTTCTACTGCCTCACTATTCTCAAAGTGAAAAAGTGTTTCCTGATATCCAACCTAAATTTACTAAACTATTGGTCTGCATCCTCTGCTCTGCAGCAAGAGAGAAACGGTGTTTTCCCTCTTCTTTATGGCAGCCCTTTAAGTATTTGGAGACTGCTTTCATGTCCCCTCTTAAGCACTTCTCTGCCAACTGAACATGCCTACCTCCTTCAGCCTTTCCTCATATGATTTGCCTTCCAAACCATTTATCATCTTTCTTATTCATTTATCATTCATTCATCATTTATCATCTTTGGACCCTCTCTGACTTCTTCATGTTCTTTTTAAAATGTGGAGCCCAAAACTGCACACAGTACTCCAGCTGAGGCCTAACCACCAGTGCTGAGTAGAGGCACTATCACTGTCTGTGTCTTATATCTAATGCTTCTGTCAATGCATCCCAAAACCACATTGGACTTTTGTGCAGCTGAATCACAGTACAGACTCACACTGAGTCTGTTATCTACAAGGACTCCCAAATACTTTTCCATAGTGCTGCCATCCAGCCAGGTATCACCCATTTTATATTTGCATGTTTCATTATTCCTTCTGGGTGTACCACCTTGCATTTGTCCACATCAAACTTCCACACTGTTTGCTCTGGCCCAGCTTTCCAATCTGTCGCGATCCTTCTGAATTGGGGGATTCAGTATTCACAGTCCTTCCCAGTTTCGTGTCATCTGGAAAGTTGCTCAAGAAGCAATTGATGCCAGCATCCAAATTGTTAATAAATACATTGAACAGCACCAGGCCCAGGACAGATCCCTATGGGACTCTGCTTAAAACCTCTTGCCATTTCAAAATGGACACTTGAATAATTACCCTTCACTTGCAGCTATTGAGCCAGTTGTCTACTTACCTTATAGTAGTTCTGTCCAGCCCACATTTCTCCAATTTGTTTCTGAGAAGGTCTTTCAGGACCTTGTCAAAAGCCTTGCTGAAGTCCAGATACATTACATTCACTGCATTCTCTCCATCCACCCAAGTAGTTACTTTGTCAAAGAAGGAGATCAAGTTTGTTTGACATATGTTTTTCATAAATCCATGCTGGCTGCTTGTGATCCTCTAGATGCTTGCAAAATGACCTTCCTTATGATATACTCCAGTAACTTCCCAGTTACTGAGGTGAGGGTAACTGGTCTGTAGTTCCTTGGATCCTCCTTTTTGCTCTCTTTGAAGAGGGGCACTACCCTGACCCTTTTCCAATCCTCTTGGTAACTGGCCCATCTCCCATGACTTCATGAAGATCTTTGCCAAGGGCTCTGAGATCTCCTCTGCCAGTTCCTTCAGTACCCTGGAATGAAGTTCATCTGGCCTCTCTGATTTGAATTCATTCAGACGTATGAAAAGCTCTCTGACTGCCTCTTTCATTATCTCATAACAATCTATAATTTTGAAAACATCAGAGAAAGATGTAATAATTGTTCAAGGCTTTTCTCTCTATCTGATGTGGACCTTGCTTTTCTCCCAGCACCTCTTAAGATTAGATTTTGAAGAGTAACACGTTTTACAGAGGAGTCCATGAATGGGACCAAGACTTGTATAGGTCTCCTTGGAAATGCCCCCTCAAACTGTTGTTATTTTCAGGTAGTGCAATTCCTTCTTCCCCTCCCCTGAAGGCCAAACTGGTTCTGGATGCTATAAAATAAAATCATGACCAAGCAAGGGTGCAGTGAGGCAAAGTGAACCTGAATATTTTCCCTTCCTGCAGCTCTTCCTGTGGTCCACTGCATGGTTGCTTTGTGGCCTTGGGTGGTTTTAAGTGGTCAAGACCATGATTCTGTCCCCTTTCTAGGATGTCAGCAGTCACAGTAATTTCTGCAGCACTGAACTAACACATATGTTTGACCAGGTAAGCCACATGGAGGTGAAAGGCAACACAAATAAAAGAGCTTTGCCTTAGACGTGGAGGGCCTTGGCAGTTGTAAGCAATGGAGATTGATGGTATTTTTCGATAGTGGGCACAGTCTGCTTTCTCTTGGTCATTTTCCATCTTCCAAATACTTTGTATTAACTGGTTAGAGTAGGAGCCTTGGAAAACTTTAATTATTCAACCATTGTGGTATTGGGCCAGAGGCCAATTTTTATTATACCTATGTGTGTATATCTATATCTGTAGATACAAACACACACACGTATGTATGAAGAGAGATACATGATTGAGTTGCATATGTGAAAGAACTTTAATTCATGTAAAACAATCTCCCCTTCCTAATTACCTTCCCCTGTCCTTTCCCCTCTACCCACTTATTTATTGTAATTCCCATAGGCAACCACTGTGCAAATATAAACCAGTGCTACAACAGGTACTGCACCCTGCAGTTTGCACATGAACAATGAAACGTAGCACTAGAAATCTGGAACCATAATAATGTATCTTTTTTTATTTTAATGATGCCCTGTAAATCTAGAAATAAATTTAAATAATTGCAACAACATGTTTAAACTCCCAGCAGTTGACAGAACAAAGCAGACCCAACCTCGTTCCACCCCAGTCAACTTCAGTAAATAACTGTAATGATACACAGCCAGACAATGCATGACAAAGCACAATGTATTTTGGAGGCTGTCAACTCCAGCAGACTTCCAAAGAGAGCAAATTTCACAGTCACGTATACTCCTTGGAGGACACCTTGGGATAATCCTTATTCACCTATTAGGTGTCTAGGGGCGTGTGTAGACAAAACAGGGGCCCTAAATTGAAGTGGTGGGTTTTTTAAAACACCACTTCAATTTAAGGCCCTTTAATCCCCCTGTTGTGCACACACCCAGACTTACCTGCCTCTCTGGTGGTGGGCAGGGGAGGGTGACCTGCCAGCGGGCACAGTGGTCCCCGGGTTGCAGGGGCTGCTGGTGCTTCCCTCCATGGCAGCAGCAACCCTCCTGGCAGGTGACACTCACGCGCAGGCACTCGGCTCGGGCAGTCCTGGGGGGCACAGCACCCATGAAAGGAAGCATCAGGCCCCTGCGCAGCTCAGGCAAGCAGGCAGGCTCCAGGGAAAAAAGAAAAGATCAGGCTCGCCACTTTTCTTGGGTGGAGTTCCCGTGCTGCTGCCAGGCTGCCGGCTTGGGCTTTCTGCAGAGCCCCTGAGCTGCATAGAGCCTGGTGCTTCACACCATGGCTCTAGGGCAGCAAACTAAAACTCCTTGGAGAAATTTTTGTTTGCTGCACCCTAAGTCATTTAAGGCACATTCCGCCACCAAATTTGCTACAGCAGCTGGAATTACTGCACAATATGCCACTGACGTACGCAAACACCAACACTATTAAAGCGGTGCAAAAGCATTTAGCCCGCTTTAAAGTGTTGTGCACACATGTCCCTTGTTTTGTCTGCACACGGCCTAAGTCTTGATCCTACTCCACCTGCAGAGTCCCTGAAAAAAGATTAACACACCTACTTTTGGATTATGCATTCATCCTAGCTTTAAGGCTAAGTGACAAAAAGTTGCAAGGAGAAGGATCCATATACCTTTTGCATTTTCAGGGTCTCCAGGATCACACTTATTGTAGAATAAGATCTGGCCCCTTGACTCCATGTCTTAGAAATGGGTATTTAGGGTCTTACAGCTCATGTACTCAGCCACCATGTACATGTCCACACTGTTTCTAATCAAGCTGTGGATCACTAATGTGAAAACATGCCTTTCCCATTTACTCCCACTACACGTGCACCAAATCCTGAAACAGTGTAATCTAGCTAGCTACCATTGGAGCAGTACTTTGCATATACCAATAAACATGTACAAGACAGAGCGTGGTGCTTGGTGTGTATCATACAGTGGCATATACTGTATTTTTGTTGCAATTTGGTGAGTACAAGGGAGTGAGTAGGCAGGACCTCAGTTAATGCTATCGCTGTCTACCCTTGTAGATATGTATTAAACTTTAGGTCTTGGCTGTTCCAGTCCGCCTTCTGTTCCATACACAATAGGGTGAGCAAATTCAGCGTAGTGATGGCTCCAAAAAGGTTATGTGATTATGGGAAGGCCAGTGCTCCCATTCTATAAGGGAAGATGAACTTATTACTAAGAGTTTCATAAGTGTGTGAGGTTCTGCCATCATAACACATGGAATATTCTGCAGCTGCTTAATAGCAATATTGCTTCAACACCCAGGTACAAACTGGACCTTTATTCCAACCCAAACTTGCTTCAACACCCAGGTACAAACTGGACCTGCATTCCAACCCAACCCATCCTCTCTCCATTGCCTCCCACCTCAAAATAGGAAATAGGAAATCCCTTTAACATCGCACGGTCACAGGAAGCTTGCTACAAGCCATTCTTCCTGACATTAGCATTTCATCAGCTACTGTGCTGCTTTTTTAAACAGGATTCCAGTTTCAGAACCAACAGCTTATACAGGAAGAAAGCGATAACACCAGCCTTCCTTCTTAGCTCCTAGCAGTAAAACTTAGCAGACTCACAATTCCTATTGTCCTCCAGATCCTTTCTCCTCATGACTCCTCATGACCTATCCAAGTCCAGGACTTCTCCATAAAAAAAATGGATCCTCTGTCCATGTTAGATGTCATGAAGCCTGTTGTTCCTTCATATTATAAGCCTATGAGCCAAATTCTCTGCTACAATTGAGCTACACTGATAAACACTAACTACCATAGATTGGAATGGGATGATTTGTCTTTAAACACGGATTCATTATTAGGCTGCTGGCTCTTGGGCCACAGATTTAACTTACCCTAAAAAAAACTCAAAACTTAATTTTTTTTCCTGATGCTAATATTACATCAGCTACAACAATGTTAGAACATAGTAATTATATCATCTAACACAATGGGTGCTGTATACAATACAACACAAATAATACTACTCAGTTAGGCAGCTCAGAAATGATAGGAAATCCCTATGGCTAGTTAAGACACAGGCTGCCTGAATCACTGAGTGTGGGGTTATTTATGATCATGCACAGTTGCAGGTAGCAAAATGTGTGGTTCCTTCTGTACTCTCCCTCCTGATGAGCTAAGCAGTTGGATAGTGAAATTTTACAAGAATTGAAAGTTGAAATACAGGAATGGTTTGTGTGTAATTGCACGATCATTAACTTGTTTGGTGTTAACAAAGGAACATTTCTCATATCGGCAGAATAAAATATAGAAAATTGACTGAACAGTCTTATTCTAAGACATCTGTTTGGCTTGGAATCTGATTCTGTTCCCTAAAAATATCTAAGCAGAGAGAGAAGACGGCTCCCCTCTCTCTCCAGGTGTGTGCTCATTATGTAATCATGCTCAAAGGAAAGATTGGAATTTTAAACTAGGGGCTGAAACCTTGAGTCTTTACTCTGACAAAAGTCCATGGCAGCTTATATCATGCTATCATACCATATATACATGAATCCAGGACAATGTTGAAGTGAAGATGACTCCCCATTAATTAGAATCTTTTTGTGGAAAATGTATAAAATGTATAATTTCCATGTATAGAATCTAATTATTGGAGAGTTTTCCTAAATTCATTTCACTCCCGCTGCTGTAGCAGGGAAAGTAGCAGCATGGAGGCAAGCATTGGCAGAGGGGCAGGTGGTGAGGGAGTCAAGTGGCCTGGCTTCTGCCCTTTGCCCCCTGCTGCCTGTCTCCCATCACCACTTGCCTCCCTTGTTGCCTGCTCCCCCACCCCCACCCCTCTCTGCCCCTACTCCTTGCCGCAGTGTCTGTGCCCTCTGGTGCCTGTCCCCCCTGTCACTTGGCTTCCCTGCTGCCTGTCTCCCCCCTCCCCACACTGCTTACCTGCATTGTGGCCCCAGATGCAGCCCTGCTCCAGCCTGAGGCACAGAGCACATGGCATCACCAGTGCTGGTCTGGCCAGGCAGCAGCAGTTACAGCACTGGCAGCTCTGGCCCTGGCCTTGGCCCTGGCTCTAGGACTAGGTCAGACCTGGAGCCAAAGCCAGAGCTGCCAGCACCATTGCTGCTGCTGCCTGGCCAGAAGGGTGTGGGCTGGAGCAGGGCTGAAGCTGTGACTGTGGGTAAGTGGAGTGGGGGGGAAGTGGGGTGTGGCAGACAGAGGCATTGGGAAGCAGCGGCTGTGGGGGGCAGGTTGCAGGGGGAGCATAGGCTGTGGCTCCGACTCCAACCCTGATCCTGGGGTGGGGTCTGAAACTGGAGCTGCAGCAGCAGCTTGCCCCCTGCTTTGTACTTGAATCTAAGATGAGGGGCTTCCCCCCAAGGTAAATGGGTGTAGCAGAGCATTAGGTTGCACCTGCTTCTTTAAGAGGGCAAGCAGCCTGAAAGGTGACTTGCAGGTGGCTAGGGAGGAGTAATTGGAGAGTCACCTGAGCAGCAGAGGGCCAGGCTGGAGCTATAGAAGCTGAAGGCCTTAGAAGGTCAGGCAGTCTTGCCCGAGCAGCAGGACTCCTGAACTGACAGTGGAGCTGAATAAGAAACTCTGCAGACAGGGAAAGCAAGGGAAAGGTACCTGGGGCAGAGAGGGGCTCTTATCTATAGGCAAGTGGCCTTTGTTTTATGTTAAGCACAGGGAGGATTTGAGTGCCTGTTAGAGGGTGCAGGCGCTTTTTATTTAGTTGCCCCAGGGTTTTGCTTTGAGATCTGCTGGGGGCAGGCTCAAAGCCGGTTTAGACAACTAGTAACCCCAGAGCCCTGAGATTGAAAAAGTAGGGTCCAGCAGGGGGTCTAGGAGCCTAGGGAGATGATGAGACCCAGACCAGAGGGTCCCCAAGCCCAGAGAAGGGCTAAAAGCTGGACCAGAGGGTCCACAGGCCCAGAGAGGGGGCTAGGGGTCACTGAGCATGGGATCACGGAGCCTGAGAGCTCAGAGAGAGACTGAGTGAGGGACCAGGGGGTCCGACAGCCCATGTTGTGGGAAATAAACATCATAAGTGGTAACACCTATAAGGCATGGGGCCTGGTGTAGAAGAGGATGGAGCCATGCATTGAGCCCTTAAGCCAGGGGTGGGCAAAATGGTAGATCTGGCTGGGAGTCAGATTCCATTTCCCAGCAGTCCCTGCCAGCGTCACTGGCCAGTTTCCATGGAGATCCTAGTAGCGGTGGCACCATAAAAGCGCAAGGCCAGGGTTTCCATGGAGACTGGCCCCAGCAGCACCGGCAGGGTGCAGGGCTGGGTATAGAGCTGCTCTGGGGCTGGGGATAGGATCTTGCAGTGGTGACAGCATGGTCCAGAGCTGGGGCAGAGTCACGATCAGCTGCCTGCACACCCCTTCCTGAGGTGTGCGGGCAGCAGATTGCAGCTCTGCTCCAGCTCCAGACTGTGCCGTCACCACTGCAAGATCCCAGCCCCAGAGCAGCTCCCTGCCCAACCACGCACCCTGCCAGTGCTGCTGGGTCCAGTCTCTGTGGAAACCCTGGCCCCATGTTGTCAAGGCCTTGCTGCTCTTGGGGTCTCCATGGAAACCAGCTGCAGTGATGTGGGCAGGGGCTGCTGGAAAATGGAGTCCACCGCGGACCCAATCCGGCCCGCAGGCCGGAATTTGCCCGCCCTTGCTTTAAGACTACAGGTGCCCTAGAGGGTTGCAGACAGGCTGAGATTAAGACTCACTCTAAGGCTTGTGAGCAGCTTCCCTTACATAATCCTCAATAAAATCAGGGTGTGGCAGGCGAGGAATCTGGGGAGGTCCATGTTTGGGTTCCAAGCCAGGTAGGAGCTGCATGGCTACCAGGGGTATCACAGCTGCCCCTGGTGCTTGAATCTACCACAATGGGGAAAAAAACCCCTTTGTTTTGGATTTGAGTAAGTATGGTATTACAATAGAATCTGTGGGCTCCTTCAGGGTGTGCACAGCACAGAAACATACTATAACATTAGCCCCTGCTCCTGAGAGTTGCCAATCTAGATTTACAATAAAATGAGACTAATACTTACAACAAAGACATGAAACTGGAACCCAAGGGAAAAATTACATGGGTACGTGTTTGTACAACAGGTAGGAATCACAGCTCCTCACTTGCTTAACTGTTATCCCCAGCAAGATTTGGTAGGTATATGTTACTATTAAAACTGTTACTGTAATTACAGTTTCAATTTGACTTGTTTTCATTCCTCAGAACTTTATTAGGAGATGGCGTTGTCTAAACTTAAGCCTTAGCCAGAAGATGGGGGTGGGGGGGTTGTCTTTTTTCAGCATTACATGAATAGTCAATATTTTTGGAAAAAGAAGATATTTGAGGTCATTTTGAGTTATGCAAAGCTGAAATAAGATAATTGTCTAATCCTCATCTGAAACGAATACCCCTAAGATGTACCAGCATGGAACAGTGCAGTGCCACAGAGATGCTTGAGCTAGCTCTGACTAAACTAGCTTGGGTACTGAATGTAGTATGGCCACATTAACATGGCACTCCGGCTGAGCTATTTAGCCCTGCAAGGATCTATGATTCTGTGATTTTAATTAGCCCTGCTGAAAAGCAGGGTATGTTGGCCCATGCATTGCTATCTCCAGTCAGAGGTATAACAAGCAGTTTCTGCACTCTGGGAAGCAGCTGGGCCTGCTAACCTGCCCCTGTTTTTGTGCTACCTCAGAATGTGCCCTGGTTGCCCACCTCTAGTTGCACTATGGTTTCCAGTGTCCAAACTAGCTCAGATATCTCTGCATGGCTCTTTATTATGCCATGAACACTTATCCCTAGACACTACAATTAAACAAGTAATAAATAACAATTAATATTTTTACACATGCTCCAGGGATGGGGTGCTTTAATTAGAGCAGTTCCAAGAGCCGCTCTGATTAAAGCACCG
The DNA here is from genome assembly GCF_000455745.1 of Alligator sinensis. Taxonomy (NCBI): domain Eukaryota; kingdom Metazoa; phylum Chordata; order Crocodylia; family Alligatoridae; genus Alligator; species Alligator sinensis. The sequence goes on along the minus strand of NW_005842066.1, from coordinate 1,351,009 downwards.
CAGCATCTTGTGTATCAGTGTTCTCATGCTTCAAAATGGTGGCATGGGCTCATCAAACAAACTTTAGGTTAAGCACACTGCCCCCATTTTGAAGCGGGGAGTGCTGATACACAAGATGGAGCATGCTAATTAGCACAGAGTGTCAGAATAGCCACCTGGCATATTTACAGGCATGCAATCATTTGTTACAATGGAGTTTCAGCAAGTTTATCTTACTATAATGGAGTGAAGGACCAGCTCCCTGATTTTGTATTTGGTCGATTATACTAATTCACTAATTCCTTGACCATACCCTATCTTCACATTCCTTTTCCCCCAATGTGTTCATTTCTCCTTCCTCCCATATGCTCCCCAGTGCTCCTTTTATTGTGGGTGCAGCTATTTGTTTACTCTGGGCACATCTACATGTGCAATTAATGCACCTGAATTTTCTGCACAGAAAATTCAGGTGCATTAAACTGTGTCCGGGTGTGCATCTACATGTGTGCCCAGGTTGGGAACAAATTTAGCCCAATAGGAGCAGCCTAGTCCAGGCCTGCTCCTGCCCTGCTCTGGCCCCCTGCAGTAGCCAGGGGGAGCTCCAGGCTCTGGCTGCAGCTGCCCAGGTGCCAGCCTCAGATTGACAGGACACATGGGGGGTCAGTCTCGGACTGGCAGGGGGAAATGGGGAGACAGGCCTGAGCTCTGGGGGACAGGGCAGGAGTTGTCCCCAGCTCCAGGAGCAGCTTCAGGCAGTGTGGAGCTTGGGGCTAGTCCTGACTTCTGGGGGGTGGGACAGGAGCTGTCCCTGGCTCCCGGGGCAGCTCCGAGCAGCTGTGGACAGCTCCTACCCCGTTAGCTGAAGTTCAGGACTAGCCCCAAGCTCTGTGCTCCTCCCCCTAAGCCAAGCAGTAGTTGTTGCCCTCTGCTGCCTGGACTGACCAGAAGCAAATTGCTCCTGGGTCAGTATCTACACATACGTTCAGGCACATTAATGTAAAGCGCTGTTGGCTAGTACCTATACTGTCAGCAGTAGCCAATGGTGCTCTACATTAACCTACTGCACAGTAATTGCTGCGTACTTGTAGATGGTGACATTTTACTGCACATTAGATTGGTCTAATATGCAATAACATGCACGTGTAGATGTGCTTACTAAGCACTAGACATACTTCTCTGCAGTATGCTTAGATTCCGTATGTATGTTGGACAAACCACTGTGTTAGGATGTTGGCTCTTTGCACTTCTTTCAGCCTATGTGAAAACTGATCTAAATAGTAAAGTTAAGCTTTAACTTCTTCAGTTTCTTACAGGACTATTAAAGAACTATGCCTATGCTACTGACAGCACTGCTGTTCACTGCTTAGGCTCAGTTTGGACAGTAAACTGCAGCTTTGTTTCAGTTTCAGGTTCTTACTTACAGGTATAGCACTGAAGTGTTTGTTTTCCAACACTGCAGAGAAACTTAATTTTTTTAAATGCATTTTTGAATCATAGCCCTTATTCCCATTGCCTGTGTTAATCCTTTCTGTTCTCCTTCTATTTCAACCTAACAAGAAAATTCAAATCCAAAGTGAAGTCAGATGGTTTTGACATTGTCTCATTTGACTTTGCCACATGTCCCATCTACAGTATCAGCTGTAAAGAAATAAAATCATGAACTTCCTCTTCATAAACCAGTGCTTGAACTGAATGCTTTGCTCTAGTCCTTTCTATAACACAATATGAGTTTTCCTCGTCCAAGTCAGTATTGGTGTTTTAGTAAAGTTTCCATAACTTGACATGCATTTGGGTTGGACAGAATAACAACTGTTTTGGGTTGTTTTTTTTTAATATTGTGCACTTTAATAAAAAAGTATAAATGAGGTTCAGTGTATCAGGTAGAACCAGAAGTGGCAAACAGTATTGACATAAAGATGCACTATATTTAATTAATGAACTGCAATTTTTATTCAGATAGTATCTTATAGAAACCAGGCCTAATGCAGTTCTCATGAAATTTTCCACAAACTATCTTGAGGCAATTGGGTGTTGAAAAAATGTACTGTAGGAACAACCTGAGACAAGTACAGTCTGTATTACTCAGGAAGTTGTAACATGTAAATACTTAAAGTGCATCTTGGAAAAGTAATGATACATAAATTCCTAGCCTAAGTATTATATGTATAAGAATATCTATTGGTGTGGGTGGAAATGTTTTGGGGATTGAAAACTTGTTTTTTCTCTTTGATTTGTTCAAGTGGAGTATAAGACTAAAAATGCAATGGACAATTTGTATTTGACTGAAAGGTACCCAGTCGTGTGAATATTTATGTTCTGTTAAACAGCTGGGCTGGCTGAAAAATAAAATTTGTCACAAAACAAAACTGTTAAGGTTTCAAAACTTGTTTTAGTTCTTCATTAGAACAAAAGTGAGACCCTTTCAGATTTTTCATGGAGGAGACCAACCCAGAATAATCAGTAGCCTGGTGGCTTCAAGGGTGATTCCTGGGATGAGGGAGATTTGGGTTCAAGTCCCTGCTCCAAGTTTTGGGAAGAGGGAGGTCTTTTCCATGCCAAGCAAGTGCTCTAACCATTGAGATATAGGGCCAGTCTATGTCTTAGCTTCTTACTGAATAGTTAGTTCCTTATATAAGTAGAGTAGCACCAAAATGAGACTAATTCTGTTCCATAGTAGTTTGGGCACTTGATTTGGCTGTAAAGCCAGATAGATGCCAGCTCTGCTTGATTAGACTACCATTTGTTAATTCAGGGTGGATGGGAGAAGTAGTTTTCTCCCTTCCCTGCCACCCTAGAAACCTTCCAGATGAGCTGTTTTTGAAACTGATGCATTTCAGTGAGATGTTTCAATTTGACAAAATAGTATTTTTAGAGGGAAAAAATGGTGAAAAGTCTTCAGTCAGCTCTACTAACTGTAATGTTTACCCCTTTGAACTGTTTCATTGGAACTATTTATGGCAGTGAGTATTTGCAGGATCCCAACTTTGTATAACATTAATTAAAAAATATATCAACATAAAACAGAGGACCTGTGGAGTGATCCTTGGTTCAGCCTTGGTCCTCCAGACCTACTGAAGAGGACCAAAAGGCTGTTCACTTACACCACAGGACCTAATTCTGAATTACTTGAGTATCTAAATCTGCCCTTGACTTCAAAATGAGACCCAAAGAGCATGGAGCTAACGCAGACTGTAGGGCTGCCAACAAAACATACATTTACCAACGGTGTGTTTTAAATACAAAAATCATATTTCTCAATCTAAGAAGACATGAAATATTCATACATCATCTTATTGTTGCTTTTTGCCAAAAAAACCCAGGTATTTTAAAGAACTTGCACCTTGTCTTTAAAGATGCCAGGATTGGTAGCACTGCCTCAGTCTCTCAGCTTTAGAGGAATATAAAACTTCCAGCATTTGCTCACATATGTGTTTTAAAATGTGTGTTCAGTTAAGAAAAGACATTAAAACATACAACAAACATAGAAATACATGTTTTCATAATTAAAAAATTGTTGCCTTATTAAAAAGGAAGGGCAAAACCTGGCAATGACTTGACTGATCTGATTGAAGTGTCTCCAGCTATGAGAGGCCCTAGAATGAAAACCAGTGAATTAGAAATGTGTCCATTACCATAAGATACCAGCTTGTCAAGATTCTCTTCTCCCACTAGAGTAGCACTAGAGCTGAGTGGAGCACAGCTGCTTTCAAAGCAGAGTAAAGATGATGATTTTTAGCATGCACCCAGCCCCCAACATAGAAAAAAACCCTGCAGTACTCCACAAAGGTGATGTGAAACTGAAGGGGGAGGAGGGACCTTCTCGTATGTTAGGATTCCGTTTTACTTTATTTTTTGATAATTAGTGAAGATATGTTCTGACTGTGTATTTAAATTGTAATTGAGTTTATCAAGGAAACAATTCTGAATTTGGTTTGACAGGGTTTGAATTGCAAAACAAGCTTTGCAACTACATTAATCAAGTCAGCCGGATATCAAAATGACAGCCTGTTTTGCCACTGTGAGACTTTTTTGTGGATAGACTCAGGTGCCAAAATAAGCAGAAGTGATGTGCTTATTCTCTAAGGGCAGGTGTAGGCCAGTGTGTTTTCAAATCACCCTTTGAAGGCCTATCCACAAAATGATATGGGTGTAAATCCTGTCAGGAGCTGCTTGTCTGCTTCCTTGGCTGAGAGTAAAGTGCTGGGAATTCTCTCATGTATGGACTTGTTTAAGTGAGAGAGAATAAACAGGCATTCTCTTTTCTTTATTTATTTTGTAACTTATTTACACTAGGAAATTCATTTGGATGCAGCATCTGTTGTTGTTCAGCAATATGGCTCCTGCATGTACCCAGTTCTACAAAGGCACACAAAGATCAAGGGCTAAATATGAATAGCAAGCCCAAACTCACATTGTCTAGTAGTTTGTAATCCAGACTAGAAATTGGAAACCCCAACCCCAGGCCTTATTGTTAGATTGCTGAACCAGAAATATTTCTATCTCGTAAAGCATTTTTTCTACATGTAATGCAATAATGCACAATAGTGCTAATGGGAATGCTTGTTATGGCTAATACAAGATCCCTGCTATGAAGAATTTATAATCTAGGCACCTGTTTTCCACCCTTAATCATGGGAGTAGTCATATCAGTTGCAATAGATTTTACTAGCCTAATAAGCATAACTGCAAGGAAAATGTTGCATTATTTAGCTTTAAAATAATCAGACTGCTGCTAAAAGGACTGGTAGATGGGGAGTGGGAAAGAATTGGATAAACTGTTGCATTTCCAGTATCTGTTTTATTTTTCTCAAGATGAAAGGGGAATGGAAGGGAGTTGATTTTTGTTTTAAACCTGGTCTGGCACCAGAGGCTGAGACTGAAAGAGGAAAGCCAGCCTAGATTAAGGCCTGCTTCTGCTCCATTGCTGATGTTTGCCTTAGTGCCTTTGGATTTGGATGTAGGTTATGCCCCATTTCCAATCATGTTAGAAGGAGGGGAAGGTCTTGAGGGAGAGATTCCAAGGAGAGCGTTAGGTATACAAAAGTGAATGAGTAATGAATGATTACAAGATGTCTTTTCCATGAGTTCACTGCAAGATTGCTGCTAGTTGCCAGTGCTAGAGGGTATTTTAAAAATGTAACTAAAAGATTAAGTTTGGAAGACTATTAGAAAAGTTGTCTTATGATGATGTTACTGTTGTTGCATTTTGATGATAGATGTGATGACAGATATCCATATAGAAGAGACTACTGAAGGCAAGTCTGAGCTTTTCACTGCAGCTGAGACTCATACTCTGTAATGTACCAATAAGCCATTTCTGGACCAAACTTCATTATTATAGGACAAATCCTGATTGATTTACCATAGCATAGGGTTGCACTGATAGGTGTCAGTCAATATATTTTGTGCAGCCTACCAGGTAATGATATTCCCAGCTAGTCAATACTGTGATCCACTTATTACTGAATCCCAGTACCCTGCTCCTCTTCCCAAACCCCTGTGACCTACTGTTCAAACTGGCATATAGATCATCAAATATGTTTGCCTTTTTACGCTGGTATCACTTTTGTCAACATTGTATAAAACAAAATATGGTACCTTGTCCTCCACTTCTTATTTCATACTTCTCTGTTTTTTCATTCCAGTTTTCCCCTTCAGTTTTATCTGGTAGCTCCTTTTCTTTATCTGTGTTCCCTCAATTTATTCTTCTTCTTCCTCTCTTTCATATCTTGCATTACTTTTTTTTTTTTTTTTGCTGTGCATCCCCTCTTTCATTCCCCTTTTTTATCCCCTGTCTCTCTTCACTCCATATGTTTATTTCTTCCTCTCTGTCAAATGCCTACCTGGACTGATATTTTTGTGTCTCACTTAATATTCACTTATGGCTTCTACCTCACCATGTGACCATAGTCCCAGGCCTGAGCCTATATTAGTTTCAAGAGTCTAAGTATAACAGGACTGAGGGCAAGGTGCCATTTACTCAGGGTCACTGAACTTCCTTCAGATCATGTCTGTGGCAAGGTATTGTACCCCTGTATATGGGAGTCACCTCAAGATCTTGTCCCTCTTCACTGAGAGAAACCATGAGCCTGAATATAAAAGTGTCTTCACACATACTTCTTCCATGAGTGCAATAGGGTTTACCCCTCTTCTCATTCTAGACCCGAGGGGCACCTTCTCCTTGCCACAAGGCTTCAGGCAGTAGCAGACTTAAGGGAGGTCAAACCGTATGACCACCCAGGGCACCACGCTTTAGATGTAGAATTTTTAGATGTAGAATGAACCTAGAATATAGCTCAATGTTAAAAAAAACTCTCTCTTTGTATAATCAATACTGTGTTAAGATACTTTTATTGCAGTTTCATGGACAGGGCAAAGTGAAATGGAAACTGAAAATGTCCAACTTGCTTATAGGTCATCAAAATTAAGCATCTAAGAGGCCCCAAATGACTCTCTTGCCCAGGGCCCAAACAACCCTAAGACCACCACTGCATCAGGGAGTAGAGAGTACAGATGAATAGGAGCTCTACTCTGGCTGCTGCTTGCTTTCCTTATTGTGAGACTAGCAGAAAGCAGTCCCATCAAACCCAAGTGTTCCAAGATCATGAGTGAGTGCCCGCCGCCCCACTCGCAAAATCATGGGCTTAAAGAACAGGAAATGTGGGCTCCTTTTCTTTGGCTTGCTGGTTTTGAATAAAGTATTGTTCAGGGTATGACAGGAAATGGATCACTCCGCATGTGCCCTGTAGCTAGTAGTCTTCCTCTAAAGCATCTGTTACTTCTCACTGTTGGAGCCAACACACCAGGCTAGGTGGACACTAGGTCTGACCCAGTGTGGCAATTCGTATATTCTCAAGAAGGAATCCTAGAAATTTATTTTGAAAATAATACACATGCAGTGCCCTGAAATTCTCCTGTAATCACGTGAGGAGCTGGGCCTTGTGAATATCCAGTGTTGCATGACTCACTATAGAATCACAAGACTTGGCAATACTGAAAAAGAATAAGTGGAAGGTAACTCAAAACTTCTGCGGTGCAGCAGAACACACTCTGCAGGCTGGTGAAAAGACTCAACCAAGCAGCCCTTTCCACAGAGCCCTTCTGGTCCTGTGCACAGACATCAGTAATTGTTTAGGTTTGGTTTGGTTTGGTTTGGTTTTTTAATTTCCAAAAATAAATTTCTGGCCTCTTTGTATCAAGATCACCTTCTCTAAAAACAAAGGTGGTAAACCAGTTTGTGCTATACTGAGCTTAAGAGTATTTTGTATTCAAATCAGTTACTCTACTTTATACACTCCTCTGCTTGCTCTTTTGCAGCATCTGATGAAGTTCACAGCTTGTTCTTTTGCAGCATCTGAATTTGAGTTCACAAAAGCTTATGCTCTGTATATATCTTAGATAGTTAGTCTGGAAGGTGCATATCTACCCTGCCTAGAGAGATTATTTCCATAATACTGAAACGCTTGATTAATTAATCAGAGAGAAGGGGCTAAGGTTAACCCAAGCTTTAAAATGCACAAAACTGTTGCAGTTCTATTTCATGGAAAAGAGGATGGGTTCCTTAGTGGGCAGGTGAGGCCACTGGGAGTATGGATGAACCTGGGAGTATTGGTGTGAGGTACCTGATGTCGAAAGCTGCACTGGAAACACTTGAAGACATGCTGTAGGTCATTGTAGCAGGGAGCCTGGTGTTTGAAGGCAGGCTGCAGAAGAAGCAGGCTGCAGGTGTGATAGAGAGCAATTAGGGGAGCCAAATGACTCAAAAGGGGCTGAGCTTGCAGGATATATAAGCCGAAGATTGGAGCTGGACAGGCAGTCTGATCTGTATGGGGTGTGAACAAGCAGGGCTAGGGAACTTGCAGCCTGTGAGGGGTGTGAACAAGCAGGGCCAGGGGACCTATAGCCTGTAAAGCACAGAATCTGTTGGAGGTAAGGAGGCTTGAGCCTCAGAGGGGCAGAGAATCCAGGCCTGAGCCCAAGGGGGTTGAGATCTGTTCCAGGTCCAGAAACCTGAGCCCAGGAGGGGCTGGGCAGCTAAAGGCACTGGGACTGGAGGCCCCAACAATGGTGGAGACTCTTTCAGGTTTAGAGGCCTGCATTAATTGGAGTTGATACTGGGGCTGAAACCTATGGATGAGAATGACCAGCTTCGACAATGGGACTTAGCACCCAATGACAAGCAAGTGAGTGGTGTGGCAAGGCATTGTTGGTGCCTGCCACTTTAAGAGCTGAACTGAGCAGCCAGCAGGTGCTTGATTGTGGCAGCCATTTTAGAACTCTGGCCGACTATATAAACAGAGCAGTTTGTTGCTGGCAGGTTAGGCAGTAACATTGCCTGGTTGCAAGGCTGCATGCAACATCCTGGAGATAAGGGTAGGAGCTGTAGGGGATGGCTTGGAGGTTCCTGGTCCTGGGCATGACCTAAAACTGCACGCTGCCAGGAGTGGGTGGCCTGGTGGAGCTCTCAGTGGTACGGGAGCCCCCAAGAAATGCCAGGCCAGTTACCATCCTGGTGAAAGTGGGATAGGGGTGCCTTAACCCCAGCCCTCACCTTCGGGTTGGTCACTTATCATTGGAGGTAGTTGGGGGTCAGGCATGGCTGTGGCCACCTGAGCCCTGTGGGGTGCAAGACCCCGAGGAGCGAAAGTGGCGGGGGCAGGCATGGCTGTGGCCACCTGAAGCTATGTGGGGTGCACAACCCAAGGACATGAGGAGCCCCAGTGAGGGGGCGGTGATGAGGAGCCCCAGTGCAAGAGGGAAACCCAGAGGGCTGGGAGTCTAGTATATTGTGTGGGTGAGGGTATAGAGTTGCCCCGGGAGGGACCAGGGCAAGCTTAGACCTGGTCGGGTAATTGGCTGGCCACTACCCCAGTGAAGGTCACAGGAGAGGCCCAAAGGACAGTATGACTGCCACCCAAGGTATGAGCTAGCTAAAGCCTATGGCCTAAGGGGCCCACTCCAAGAGGGAGCAAGGCAGTACAAGTTGAGGTATGAAAGAGACCCTGTGAGAGGGGGTGGAGTGTGAGAGGTCCTAGTGAGAGGAGGGCGGTATGAATGTGTGTGTGTCCGAGGCCTGACAATGAGGCCTAAGCTTGGTCTGGCTATAGGCCGGGAGCATTGAGTTATCCGGATGCCATCTGCGAGACTTGGGCTGCAGTGTAGGAAAGGAACGGAGCCCCAGATAACACTCCCTGGCATCGGGGCAAGAATGGGCAGCCTCCCGCCTAATTACCAACATAATTATGTAACAACAAAGCGTGGCAGGAGAGACAGGTGGGTGGCGTGCCCAGAGGCAGGTGGGGAAACCAGCACTGTGGCTAGTCAGGGAGCCCCACTTTGCCACAATTGGCAACACCTGCAAAGTGTGGGCATGGTTAATGGGATGTGAGGAGGCCACATAATTAGTCCTTAAGACAGGCGTAGGCACTTATTTGGGTCAGAGGGCCACTTAGGGAGTTCTGTTGAGCTGTTGTGGGCCAGCACCTCCATGCCTCCTTCCCCTTCCCCCCCCCAAATAAACAACCCAAAAACAAAAAACCAAACAGCTCATCAAAACACCCTAAGTGGCTTTATCTTATGCTCTGCTAGGTGGCTGGGATGGGGCCACAGGGAGTGGCCTGTGGGTGGGTGGGGGTAAGGCTGGAGCTGGGATCACAGGGCTGGGCCCTGGGGCAGAGCTGCAATCTACTCCCCACATGCCTTTGCAGTGTGCACCAGTTCTATGGGCAGGGGCATGCAGAGAATGTATTGTGGCTCTGCCCTGGGTCCCAGCCTCATCCTGTCATGGCCCCACAATCCCAGGGTCTCCATGGAGACCAGCTGGTACTGATGCAGGCAGGGCATGTGGTCAGGCAGACGGGATGGGGCTGTGGACAGGCAGGGAGCTGTGTCAAGGAGCAGGATGGGTCGGTGGGTGGGGCCAGGGCCAGGGTTGGGATTGGGATCTTGGGACCATGACAGTGGAGCTGAAGCTTGGGGCAGAGCCATGACTTGCTCCCCACATGTCCCAGCCTGCAAAACTTGTGCCCATCGCAGGGACGTGCGGGCAGCGAATCATGGTTCTGTCCCCATACTGTCACCACCTTGTGATCATAGCCCTGCCACCCATCTCACTCCTGGACATTACTTCTTGTTCATCTGGGCACATGCCCTGCCCACATGGGTCCTAGGTATGGGACAGAAGGCCAGGGTGCCTGGGCAGTGGCGCCAGGTCCAATGGTGGTGGCAGCTGGAAGGAGCTACTGCTGCCAGGGCTGCTGGGAAGTGAGTCCAGCAACCCCAACCCTGCTGTGAACCCAGAGGCAGTAGGACCAATGAGCTGCCAGCTGGGTCGGGCAGCTGCAGGCCAGAAAAAATCCCTTAGTGGAGCAGCTCTGGCCCATGGGCATATTTTGCTCACCCCTGCCTTAAGGCGATGAGCAGTGAAACCTGTGTTCATGAGCATGAGATCTTGCTTGGGGAGCCCTGGGTCAATAACTTCCCTCTTCACAAGAGAGGTTTACATCAAGGAGGGGCAGGCGAGTTGAAAGAGAGAGAGCCCTTGTCACTTTTATTTTCTTCAGGCAGAGTGGGGCTCCAAGGGCTTCACAGGCACTCCTGGGGGATGGGAGGGACACTGTTACAGTCATATTCTACACAGAAATAGTACTGCTGCTTCTGAGTTGTTGCCAATGAAGTGCTTGCCTCTTTTTGTGAGCACCTAGATGGTCCGTGTGTGCCCCTGGCTTCTACTTAGGCTCAGACATGGCAAAACCCATCACTAACAGAGGCTGATTCAAGATCAGCAGCACCTAGTCACATAAGCAATGGAATAGATTCCAGGTTATCTTTATTAAGTTAATTCTGTGGTTAACTGCAATGTCTGCACATATTCACTAACTAACCCACTATCATGCAAGGCAGTGGACCCAGAACTTGGAATTCCTCCTGAAATGTAGATCTTTGCACTTACTGTTTGTTAGCTGTAGTAGTGTTGTGAGCTCTCTGTTTTCTCCCACTAGACAGAATGGAGAAACTTCCCCTATGGATCAGTCATTGGAAGATGATTGATTTATATCTACTTACAGAGAGCGCAATACTTGTCCTCACCCATCAAGCTGTAGAATTCCTGTTGTTTATAACTAAGCAGTCATATAGGAAGTATGTAAGCTTCTTGGGGCAGGAAATATGACCACTATTTGCATGGTTATGTATATTTAACAGCATGCAAATTCTTATTTCATATGAATCCCCACTGAATTATTTCTAAGTATTATACCAACTATTTTAAAAGAAAATAATGTGACTAAAATATGACTAAATGGTTCTGAACAAATTCTTCACCTCCATTTTCTTGTGCAGGGACCAGGACTCCCCCACCGTGTTTCAAGACGGACTTGAGGGGAACGCCTCAAGCCCAAAGGTTGAGGAGGACCGGGTTAGAGTGCTTCTGGAGGGGATGGACGTGCTCAAATCAGCAGGTCCAGATGCTCTCCACCCCAGGGTGCTGAGGGAGCTAGGAGGGGTTATTGCTGGGCCCTTGGCACGGCTTTACGCTCGTGGTGCTCGGGCCAGGTTCCAGATGATTGGAAGATAGCCAGTGTGGTCCCCATCTTTAAGAAAGGGAGGAGGGAGGACCTGGGCAACTATAGGCCCGTCAGTCTTACCTCAATCCTGGGGAAACTCTTTGAGAAGATCATCAAGGAGCACATCTGTGATGGGCCGGCATCAGGGATGATGCTCGAGGGCAACCAGCACAGTTTCATTAGGGGCAGGTCATGTCAGACCAACCTGATTGCCTTTTACGATTAGGTCACAAAAGCATTGGATGCAGGTGTCGCCATGGATGTAGTCTTTCTGGACTTCAGCAAGGCCTTTGACACTGTCTGCCACCCCATCCTCATTAAAAAACTAGGTGACTGTGGCATCAATGCCTACACGGTCAGATGGATTGCTAATTGGCTGAAGGGTCGTACTCAGAGGGTGGTGGTGGACGGGTCATATTCGACCTGGGGGGAAGTGGGCAG
>NW_005842066.1:1334088-1338897 GCF_000455745.1 Alligator sinensis | reverse complement strand
AAGTGCAGGGTGCTGCACTTGGGCAGTAGTAACCGGCAGCACACTTATAAGATGGGAAACTCCCTTCTTGAGAGCACGGAGGCAGAAAGGAATCTTGGAGTCATCATTGACTCCAAGATGAACATGGGCCGACAATGCGAGGTCGCGGTCGGCAGGGCTAACTGGACCCTATTGTGCATCCACAGGTGCATCTCAAGTAGGGCCAAGGAGGTGATCCTCCCCCTCTATGTGACACTGGTCAGGCTGCAGCTGGAGTACTGTGTCCAGTTCTGGGTACCCCACTTCAAGAGGGATGTGGACAACACTGAGAGGGTCCAGAGGAGGGCCACCCACATGATCCGGGGACAGCAGGGCAGACCCTACAATGAGAGGCTACAGGACCTGAACCTGTTCAGCCTTCACAAGAGAAGGCTGAGGGGGGACCTGGTGACCATCTATAAACTCACTAGGGGGGACCAGAAGGGTTTTGGGGAGACCTTGTTTCCCCTAGCGCCCCGCGGGATAAAAAGGAATAACGGCCACAAGTTGTTGGAGAGTAGGTTTAGATTAGACATCCGTAGGAACTACTTCACAGTTAGGGCGGCTAGGATCTGGAACCAACTTCCAAGGGAAGTGGTGCTGGCTCCTACTCTGGGGGTCTTTAAGAAGCGGATCGATGCCTACCTGGGTGGGGTCACTTGAGCCCAGTTTCCCTCCTGCCTAGGCAGGAGGTTGGACTTGAAGATTTACAAGGTCCCTTCTGACCCTACTTCTATGATTCTATGATGCTATGATCCCCAGTTCCTACTTAAATGTTTAGTGAACTTCTATTTAATAAAAAAGCTCATGGGCAACTTACCTTTTAGCTTTAAAACTTGGACAGAAGTGGTTAATATTTAGTAATAAAAAGTAGAAGAGTGACATTGTGACCTCTAAAGAAGCTCTAAGGTTGAGTGTGGTAGATAAACCCCAAACCTGGAGTTTACTGAACCGTCCATATAGGCAAATTCCCAAATTTCTGGCAGCATAGCTTATCTGAAGCCATGGCAACCTCTTGGCCATGACCGTATTCAGGACCCTTGTGATTGTATACTAAGGTAATACAGAATGTGGATTTATTATTTCACTAAAAATGTCCAAAGTCCTTCAAATACAATGATGTATGTCATCTTGCCATCTCCAGTGCCCACTCAGTCACAAGCTGCACCCCCAGCATGGACAAGGGATGAGGGGAGAGGGTTGTGCTGGTTGTGAAGGTTCCACAGAGGAAGGAAAAACCTTCTTCCAGGTGAAAGTAGTGAGGGGGGAGGAAGAAAGCTACAGGTTACAGAGCACCGTCCGTGGATGCCACCTCACCCATGTGGAGTAGAGAGTGGTTGCAGAATTGGACTTTAAGAAGCTGCATTGGAGGCTACCAAGAAAAAAAAACAACCAACCACTGTGCAGAGAACAGTGGTGCGATTGGGTGTTTTGTTATTGTTTGTTTTTTGCATTTATCTGATGCTAGGGAAAGCTTTGCTTCTGTCTTTTGAAGTCCAGACATAATTACTTGGGACTCCTTCAGCTCATTTATAAATGCAGGTGAATTCCACTGTGCAACTGCATTCTACCTCTCCGCAGCTAGATGCATCATTTCTTTTGTGTTTTTTTTAACTTCCTCTCCAGTTGAATAGCACTGCAGTATTCCATTCCCAGAGCACCTGCATCTCCTGGATTGGTGGGTCCTAAAAAGATCAAAATGCAGCAGGGTCCTATAGAATGAAAGAAATTATGCAACTCTCAGATTGGCATTCAATTTGTGTGGGATTCATTTGTATCTTAAAATTGTTCCAGTTCATTATCCCATTGTACTTATATATTAGGATGTTTTCTTCTACAGCTAAAAGATGTAAAGCCCAGGGAAGTTATCCCCTGTGGAAGGTAATCTGTGAAAAGGCATATTTCTGAAGTAAGCGCTAAATAAGGGAGATCTCATCAGGAAAGTAATCTTAGGCAGATTAAAACAGTTCATAAGGGATGCCCATAACACCTAGAATTACTCGCCATTAACTGTCAGAATGGTGTTTTGGGGTAACACTCGAGTACATCAGAATCCAAATGAGAAAATTACACAGCTCATAGATCAGATCAGAATAGGACAGTGCCTCCAAGAATTTACCTCTCCCTCTTAAATAGTACCCCACATCCCCACATCTTTTTTTTTTCCACATCATCCCAAGGACCCTCCAAAGCTGGACCTCTTATTTGTGTTCCCAAACCACTTGAGCCTGTTTGTTTTCTTCAAACAGGGCCTTGGTGCACCTTAGCAGATTTGGAGTGTTGCTCCCAGTGAAATTGGCAGCCTTCTGGGAGATATCAGTGCTGCTTCAGGCTCAGCTAGACAGGCGGCAGATGGAAAATAAAGTGGTTCAGGAGCACTGGGGACATTAGTGTTGTACCATCACAGATAATGTACAATAAAAAATAGAGAGGGAGCATAACAACTTCCATGTAACCCATGTGGGCAGCATCTCATAACTTTCTGCCCAAAGGCAATTTTTTAACTAGAAGTGAGCTTTTCTTTTGCAAAGTCAGCTCTAGGGCCTAAATGCTGGGGTGGAAATATGGAAATTACAAGGAAAATGGCCCTCATAGGAAAGTGCCTTTGAGTGTTCCAATGAATATTGGCTGTATTTTGATTGAATGTAGTGTCTTTGAAAATCAGACTTCATGTACTATTGTTGATAACCAGACTTAGGAGGATATTTCCTAATTGCTAGAACAAAGAATATTTGCATTGTGCTGTGTGCGCCCAACTTAACTATACACTCGCCTTCTGAGCTCTCTGTCTTATTGCAAACTAGCCAGATCCCACTACCAGTGTTCTTTGCCAAACACCATACTTTATAAAAAGAATCATGTGATTTTTGTCCTTCACTGAAATGCTGTTGTCTAAATTCACTGAACAGCCATAATGGTTCTGGCTTGATATCAAATCTTCACTTTCACTGGCTCCTTTTTGCTTATTGCTTTTCAGTGTAGTTCCATAGTTATGTATTTGAATAAGATGTCAGGTACATTTGGATGAAAGGTATTGCATAAATATGAAATATTTGAATAATATATTCTAGTTCAACGCGAAACAGTATATCAATACGGTTGCTTTGCTGTGACATCAGTTTGAACACTGACTTAAAACAACAACTATTGCTTATTGATTATTAGAACAGCATTAATATACATAAAGCTAATTCAGAGTAGTTTCATGGTGATAGATCTGGTTCTAAATAACTGTCAGATCCTAGCTTTGATCTCTTGATAGAGAAGTTTTAAAATGAAAATTAAAACTGTTGGCTGGCCAAGACCCTTTTCCTTATGTACAGCTACCTCCTATAGGAGGCACTTTCCACACATTCCTTTGGTACTCATCACTGTCCAAGATGAGCTATAAAGCTGTATAGACCACCCATCCATCCGATCCTAGATACCCCAATCCTATGTCCGGCATCTGTGGTACAATTTATACAAGCCAGGGTGTGTGTGTGTGCTAACAGAGTCTAGATTCTATCTGGATCCGATATTTAAAGAAGCATAAATACACTAAGGCACCTCTAAGGATATGAAAATACTTTTGACTTATAGCTTGATAATTATTAATAAATTTATAATCAGGAAAATTAATTCACTTCCAAGACCTAGAACACCTTTCTCTGAATTCAGTGCATCTAAGTCATACTAAAATACCCAGTAGTGGTCAAATGTAATCAGTAAGCATTACATGCAATAAGTCAAATTGTAGAGCTACACAATTAATGTTTCCTTGATGTGTTATAGTTAGCCTCAATTAAATATGTACAAGCAAGAAGGAAATAGCTATTTAATCACTGGGTTTTTAACCTGTCACTGTCTAGAACGGCTCTGCAATGATTAAAATTTATCTGTCATTAAACATACAAACTAGATGTTGGAGAATGTGCCATGTATTTTACTATTAGCTTCCACCCAGTAGCTTGGCTCTTTTAAACAATTAAAAAGTAAATTTCCTATGGTACTGAAGGATTCTTTATTATGTTCCTTTTAAACAAAGCAAATAAACAAGGTGGAATAAATCTTGAATAAATTACTCTTGACAAACTAACATGAGGAAACATTAATTTCACATTTCTGGATGGATTAAGTGGTAAAATGGCTTGGAATCAGGAGCGAGAAAAATGGGAAATTTTAGACTGCCATAAACTCTAAATAAAACATAAAAACACTGTGTGTGGGGAACATTACACACAAATCTGTGTTTGATATGTGATGCATAATTATGGGAAGTTTGTAGAAGGTGCCATGATACCTGTCAATTATCAGCAGGCAGAAAATGTAGATAACATACATAATTCATCAACACACTGCCCTTTGTTGTTAAGATGACTGATTTAGCCCCATAACAACTGCTTATTCAGAAGAAGACATTTAAATTCAAATAACACCATTATAGTTTGAAAATGTTTTCAGTTATTATATTGATTGAGATGTATGTATTACTAAATATTAGGAAGGAAGAGTGCAGCCATACAGATGTATGTGTATACATAGAAAGCTGTTATGTTATGAAGAACAGAAAGTGCTATCAATAACAGAGGAGTTGATTCTTCTAATCTCACATGGTGGAATATTTTGTCCTATGGTCACTTTTGATAAACAAACTCAAGGCATTACGATGATTTTTCATATGCATGTTTGAAATATCCATTATTTATTATTCCATATTTCCCTGTAGCATTTCTAATAATAGCACTGATATTTTAAAATTAATGTGAATTCACTGGGGATTTTAACATCCTGCTAACACCATTAGCAGGT
>NW_005842066.1:1332617-1334057 GCF_000455745.1 Alligator sinensis | reverse complement strand
CTGCTGGCACACTCTTGAGTTGTCCCAGCTAGGGGACAGTTGGGGGAGGGCTTTACAGAAAAGCCAACAATACAGTTAAAAACCAGCAGTGAATTTTGATCAGATCTGACTAGGGAGAGCTTTCAAACTTGTCAGGAATTTGGAATGTTCTCACCTGGGTATTCTTTATCCTGTCTTTAAAAAAGAAAAAGGAACTACGTAGCAAACGTAGAAGACTTCCAGAGATGGTTAACAAAAATTAGCAGAGTCCTGGATAGACTTCTATATGAACAGAAATTGAACAGACTTGGACTGCTTGTGGTGGGAGTGGGGAGGTGACAAATAAAGAGATGTGCTAAAATTATACAGTATAAAAAGTGATATGGCAAACTTGAATAAACCCCTCCTATGTATTCTTTCATAAGTGAAGACTAAGAAAGCATTTAATGAAAGTGAAAGGTAACTCATGAAAGCAAAGCAAGCTATCAAAGCATATTATCCTCTAAACCTGTGGAATTCACTACCACAAGATATCTCAAAACAAAAAGCTGAGGAGGATTTTCAAAAAGAATGGACTTCTAGTGATAAAGAGACCATTTGTCGTTTTATGTTAGATATGTGTAACATTATATACCATAGTATTAAATATGTGTAGATGTTATAGTTTCATGCTATAGGGCCAATCCCCTAACTGATGGGGTAGCTTCCCTTTTGAGCAGACTTCCTGCACTTTCCTATGCTGTATTTGGTACTAACCATGGCACAGATAACATATTGCTCTAGTTGGATCTGTGTGTGATCCAGAAGGGTAAATCCTAATGTTTGTTTGAAAAATTATTTTCTTGAAATATCAGTTTTTTAGTAAAGCTTTGTTTTCTGTATGGGGGCTACTCTGTAGCAGCCATGGCCTTCTGTTGTGCCATAATTTGTGCTTCTAGTCTGAATGGTAGTGGGATCTGAGACAGAAGACTGAGAAGACTATATAGTTCCTGCACCTCAGGTTCTGTGTTCATGCAGAGTCATGTATAACCCCCAGCATAAATTTGACAGATTTAGCATACAGAAAATGTATAATGAATTTTCACTTAAAATTAGAGGAAAAAATAGCAAAAAAACAAAACAAAAAAACCCTTTTCCTTTCAATAGTAATTCTTTTTTTCCTAAAGGGGGCATATTGCAGCAGAAACTCCCCAGGGAAATTCTGGCTGACTGCCAAACTCTGAGGGTCCTCCAGGGAGCACAAGCTGTAGTAGCAGCTCTGTCCTTATTCTTCCCTCTACAATTGCCCATCCATGGTCCTTCCTTCAACTGACCACCTATGGTAGCACTGACAAGAAGCAGTATCTGTACTTCTACCTGACTGTGACTCTCCCAAGCCTGGGGACATAGCACAGTAATAGAAAAATACTTGAACCAGGATCATCCCTGTCTAAACCATCCCAAGAGGGAAAAGAGGGAGCC
>NW_005842066.1:1303425-1332586 GCF_000455745.1 Alligator sinensis | reverse complement strand
GAAAGAGTTGTTGGCCACTTGTGGCCAACATAATTTCTATCTTTCTTGTTGAGGATTAAATTAAGAATCTAAAATTTTTAGTCCAATTTCCAGTCCAGTTTGCTGTGGTGCTCTGGTGTGGTGACAGAGGACTGGAAAAGGGCCAATGTGGTTCCCATTTTCAAAAAAGAGAGGAAGGAGGACCCAGGAAACTATAGGCCAGTTAGTCTTACCTTGATCCTGGGTAAGCTTTTTGAGAGAATTATCCTGGCGCATGTCCACGAGGGGCCAGCAGGGGAGGTTATGCTTAGCGGCAACCAACATGGGTTCATTAGAGGCATGTCCTGTCAGACCAACCTGGTGGCCTTCTATGACCAGGTCACAAAATTTTAGATGCAGGGGTAGCAGTGGACGTAGTCTTTGTGGACTTTAGGAAGGCCTTTGACACTGTCTCTCACCTCATTCTCATTAAGAAACTAGGGGACTGTGGCGTTGATACCTACACAGTCAGATAGGTCACTAACTGGCTGGAGGCACGACGCTAAGATGTGGGGGGAAGTGGGCACGCTAGAAGGGAGGAATAGGCTGCAATAGGCTGCAATTGGAACTAGACAGGTTACAGGATGGGTTTCAACACTGACAAGTGCAAGGTGCTGCACCTGGTGGGGGAAAGAACCAGCAGCATACCTACAGGCTAGGGAACTCCCTTCTCGTCAGTGCAGAGGCAGGAAAAGATCTTGGAGTCATTATTGATGCCAAAATGACAGTGGGGACACGGTCAGGAAGGCCAACCATACCTTGCCATGCATCCACAGATGCATCTCAAGCAGGTCCAAGGAGGTGATCCTCCCCATCTATGCAACACTGGTCAGGCCGCAGTTGAAGTACTGAGTCCAGGTCTGGACACTGCACTTCAGGAGGCATGTGGACAACATGGAGAGGGTCCAGAGGAGGGCCACTCGCATGATCAGGGGGCAGCAGGGCAGACCCTACAAGGAGAGGCTAAGGGACCTGAACCTGTTCAGCCTCCACAAGAGAAGGCTGAGGGGGGATCTAGTGGCCTGTTACAAACTAGTCAGAGGGGACCAGCAGGTATCGGGGGAGTCCCTGTTCCCCCGAGTGCTACCAGGAGTGACAAGAAATAATGGTCACAAGCTGGCAGAGGGTAGATTTAGACTAGATATCAGGAAGTGCTGTTTCACTGTCAGGGCGGTTAGGACCTGGAACCAACTTCCAAGAGCAGTGGTGCTGGCTCCTACCCTGGGGGTCTTTAAGAGGAGGCTGGATGAACACCTTCCTGGGGTCGTTTGACCCCAGTACTCTTTCCTGCCATAGCAGGGGGTCGGACTTGATGATCTGCTCAGGTCCCTTCTGACCCTACCAACTATGAAGCTATGAAACTATGAAATAAAATTTAAAAAAATGTGTGCTCTCATTTTGGTACACACCAAAATGTGTGTACCAAAATGGACTGAACTGTCTGAATTCTTCTAATTCTTAAGTGAAGAGATGTTTAGGCAAACCTAGAAAGCTATTCATTTTCTGAGCTGTACTTTCAGCATGGAGTCTGGTACCAGTTCACAGCTAAAGAGCTTAAACATCCTTTGCTGGGGTGGGGTAGAGGTCCCATCTCATTTCTTATATTAGCCGGCAAACTCAGTGCTGCCAAATGAAGGTGCAACACCACAAAATACCTGGCACTGTGCCACCATACATTAGCCAATAACTTAGTCCCATCAAAATGAATATCCATAATCAATATAACTTTTTGACATGGCAGTTGGATTAGCTGAGTATAAATTCAAATTAACTTATTGGCATGCCAAATACAAGTGTTGCTATATTTGTGTCCAACACACAGCAGACCCTGTTTATCAAATACATAAAGCCAATAAAGCAAGCAACTAAACCTGAATTCTGTAGAAGAAATACTCATTTCTTCTATTCAGGTAAATCTGTACACCAACATCTGTGCTGCATAAACAAATAACATATAGGCCATATACAAATACACGTACTTAGTTCTCATTTATTTTCCTTCGGAATATAAACACGGCCTTAAGGACCACCCAGCCTGCCCAACTTCCCTTGCTGCTATAAACACACCTGAGACTCATTGTAGACCTACTGAGGTGGGTCTCCGTGTAATAATTTGTCCTCCCCTTTTAGTGATTATTGTAATAGAACAAAAGATAATAGTCGTATTGTATTGTCTAAATTGGGAGTGTCCATCCGGTGACCTGGGGTGGGGGGCGGGGGGGCCACACATGGTCCCCCAGAGGTTAACATGTGGTCTCCAGGATGCCACCTGGCCCCAGAGGGGAGGGGAGGGGAGGGCAGCAGGCATGATGCAGCCCACAGTGCTGGGGGAGCCAGCAGCCTGGAGTGCCCATGTGGCATGGTGCTCCAAGGGAGCTCACAAGGAACTGATGGTGAGGCAGCTCTAACAAGGGAAGGTGACGGAAAGAAATGCCTAGTTTAAGGCAGCAATAAAGCAGCAGCTGCAGAGAGGAAATGGGAAGATGGACAGGGAGGCTGGAAGAAAGGAGAGATTTTCCAGGAGTTCCTTATATAACACCCCTCCACACATTGGGTGTACATGGGGTTCTTTTGTGTGTGTTCTTTTGGTTTTATGGGGTCTGTATCTGGGGGAAATATGTAAAACCCTCTGGCCAGGGGAAGCAGAGGATTCCTCAGACCGATTGGTTGGCAGAGGAACAGGCATATGGCGCTCCCTGACTGGACAAGGCCAGGCTGATGTCACGCAAAGAAATATAAGGGGAGCTAGACAGGTTTGGGGGAGCAGAAGCTGCTAGCAGCTGCTGAAGAGTGAAGTCTCCTCCAAGGGAGAACCAGTGCAGGTAGTGAAAAGGGAAGCTCAGACAGAGGGAGGCGAGAGGGAGAATTGTTCCAGTGTCTGGGAGCTCCTCTTTCCTCCTTTTCTTCCCCTTTTTCTTTTTTTGAGGTTTTAAGGGATTAATACTGGGGAAAGATTTTGGTTCCTTGGGTTGGTTCCTTGGGCAGCTTAAACAGGGTTGGAACCTGAGTGTTTCTAAGCCTGCCAGTTTGGGCCAGCTGTAACCATTAATAAACCTGGTTCCTTTGGAGTTTTCCTGCAGTTTTCGTTTCAGCAGGCCATATAATCCAGCCCAGAAGTGTGGGGCCCTGTCTGGAGCTGTAGTCACTCCTCACATACACATACGGCCTCTCCGTGGGAGCAAAGATTGCCATGCCACTATCCCTCCAAGAGCAGAGAGAGGCCTCTTGCACTACCACAGGACCTGTGGTCTCAAGCAGCTTCCTCCTGGCACAGTGCAACCTATAGACTCTGCTGTGTAGTTAGTAGTGTTTCACATTGCATTTGGTGGTTTTTTTCTGTTTTCTGTATTAAATCTGGGTTTTTTTGTTTACACTGCTTGCAAGGAGGGAGTTTTTATTTATGTGGGACACCCTAGTAATTAATTTAGTGTTCCCAGATTTCTGGGTGGGGAATCAAGCCAGGGGTATAAATTTGAGCTTCCCCAAAATGTGAACCCAGTCCTTGTGCTGCCAACCAATGCCTGGCAGAAGGGTTACACTTTTAAAACTCCACCACCAAACAAGCAATAAAGTTTGGATAATTTCCTTGATTCTAATAGAATTGATTCAGCCCTGCCAGAGATGTTTTCTTGCTCTTGGATCTCAAGAATACTTCTCAAGGACATATTTTGCCTCTATATTCTAGGACAAGGCTGTTCAAATGACTGCCCACAGGCCATTTGCAGTCTGCAAGTGGTTCATAGATTCATAGATTCATAGATGTTAGGGTCGGAAGGGACCTCAATAGATCATCGAGTTCGACCCCCTGCATAGGCAGGGAAGAGTGCTGGGTTTAGATGACCCCAGCTAGATGGTTATTTAACCTCCTCTTGAAGACCCCCAGGGTAGGGGAGAGCACTACCTCCCTTGGGAGCCCATTCCAGACTTTGGCCACTCTAACTATGAAGAAGTTCCTCCTAATGTCCAGTTGAAATCTGCTCTCTGCTAGCTTGTGGCCATTATTTCTTGTAACCCCCAAGGGCGCCTTGGTGAGTAAAGCCTCACCAATTCCCTTCTGTGCCTCCATGATGAATTTATAGGCAGCCACAAGGTCGCCTCTCAACCTTCTCTTGCGGAGGCTGAAGAGGTCCAAGTGCTCTAGTCTCTCCTCATAGGGCTTGGCCTGCAAGCCCTTAACCATATGAGTGGCCCTTCTCTGGACCCTCTCCAGGTTATCCACATCTCTCTTGAAGTGCAGCGCCCAGAATTGCACGCAGTACTCCAACTGCGGTCTGACCAGCGCCCGATAGAGGGGAAGTATCACCTCCTTGGATCTATTCGTCATGCATCTGCTGATGCACGATAAAGTGCCGTTAGCTTTTCTGATGGCTTCATCACACTGCTCACTCATGTTCATCTTGGAGTCCACTAGGACTGGAAGACTGAATAATTGAAATAAGTCGGGGTTTGGGGAGGGGTAGGTGGATCAGGGGCCTGGTGGCTCGTGGGGCAGGGTGGGCTTTGGGATTGGGAAATCTGCAACTCCATGGGAGGAGAGTCTGGCAGAATGTGGGGGCTCTCTTCTCCCCCCCCCCAGACTAGGGGCCATTTTTAGTCCCCCAACCCCCCACTTTCAGACTAACAACTTGCTCCTCCTCTGCCCTGATTTACTTCCATTGGCTCCTGGCACCAGTGAATGCCAGTAAAACCAACACTGGGATTCCCTTGTGGGATGGGGGGGTTTGGCAGGGGTGGGGGCAGGGTTGGTTGGTTCATAGAGGGAGAGGGAGAGTTGTCCCTCTGGGTGTGGGGCAAGGGGCTGGGCAGCTAAAAATATCCTGGTGCCGAGGGGCAGGGTAGGAAAAGCTCAGCCCCAGCGCTTGGGCCAGTGGCTGGGTTTTCCCAGCCCCAGGGCTGTGCTGTGAACTGTATAGAAGTTCAGTTAGATTGGTCTTGTTGGCTCTGGTCTCAGTTAGACAGTCTCCAAAGTACAGTTAACTTAGATCAGGTCAGCCATTTTTAGACCCATCTCACCTTTCTGAGTTTCGGTACAGTTCCCACTTAGATTGACTTATCTAGGGATTGAAATATAAGGTCCTCATCTGGGTGAACCAAGTTAGATCAGGTGGCCATTTTTAATGTGATCTAACCTTGCTGGATGCCTGGACCTAGCCATAGTGTTTAACACTGGCTAAATGAGAAATCTTAAAATACTGGCTGTATGTTGCTAAAGGAAGGTTATCCCTTTGGCTAGGGATAACAAAAAGGAGCTAGGCCTGGGGATGTAGAGGAAGACTCCTGTGTGGGCCGGGAGCGGTCCGAGGCCCTCGGGGGTGCGCGGCGGGCTGTGGCCAGCAGCCCTGGCATGCGGGTCGGGGAATGCAGGCCGGCGGACTAGAATTCGGCACGGACGCTTAGCGGTTGATTAAAGATTATTTTACTTACACCACAGAAGGTCGCGGTGCAGGCAGGAAAACTTGCAAGAAAACAACTTGGAGAAGAGCTCTGGATACACTCACACGAAGTTTGCTAGGCTTCGTGGAACTTGCGCGCAGGGAAGGGGTTCGTCGAGGGATCGCGCTCGGCGACGGGGAGAGGCCAGAGGTTGATCAGAACCCTATAGCCTTCTTAAGGTACACGCTGGGTCCGTTAGGCTCCGCAGTGCTTAGAGTTCTTCACGAGACGTGAAGTCCTCTTCCTCCACTAGATGGTTATGGAGTCCTCCAACTTGGGCGGAAACCACTCAAGCCTCTTATACGGCTAGCAAGCCAATCGCTAGCCGCCACGTGGGAATAATTTAGAACTGGTCAACAGTGGGACACAAATTTGCATGCGGGTGGCGGGAACTCCTTTGCACCAGGGTTTTCTCTTTGCAACTGAGAAATGCACCCTGCAAAGAAAGCTCCTCATGGCGGGAAATAATTTAGCAGTGCCGAAGTGCGCACACACAAAATCGCACCCTTGGGTTGTGACAACTCTGTTTAACTGGGATGTAAAATGAAAGCAGATATTTGACTCAAAAAGACTGACTCAACACCCAGAAAATCCAATATGTGTGCTGCTGACCAATGCTACCTCTCTTGTCTCACTGGGGAAGAGGTACTTTCAGCTCTGGAAGTTTTAGGTTGGCAGGGAGGCCTTGGGTCTACGAAGCATAGACTCAACTCTGTTTTCTCATACACATTCATTGTTTAGCATGGATTGAGGAGACTAGCGATTATTTTCTGAAACCTCTGCCACTTGCTGTAGAGGACCCCCTTTGTATAGAAATTCTGGAGCTTGACTTAACCAGCCTTGAGGCTGATTTGAACAAAAGTTGTTTAACTCTATATTCTTGGGAATGAGTTGAAAGGAGCGCACAATTATACATGAAATTTAAAATAAATTGGGAAACAATGTAATGCTTTACAGTACAAACAGTTCTTGCAGGAAAATTGCGTAACATGCTCCAGTAATTTAAAAATGGGAAGTTGCTTGAAGAATTTGGAAAGGCGCACCGGGAACTGAATCTGAAGAAGACACATTTTGTACAAATGTATGATGACAAGACGCTTAACTTTAATATTACTGTAATAGGTCATGGCCTATATTCTTAATAAAACATTTTACAAAATATTATCGTATACTTGATACAGATTGTCATTTTATATTCATGCAATTACGCATTCTTTACTAGCTCAAATAGACATTCAACCTTTATCCTACAAATATACAAGGCAGCATCCTATCTCACTTTGTGTACCTGAATGGTACATGCACAGCCATCTCACTGCAGGCTTTGGCACTGAGATGGATTTTGGGAATCCATTTCACCTTGCACGTGCTGTGGGAGAGAAGGGCCCTCCCATGTTTTAGCCCAACAGCTTACTGGTTAGGGGGGACTTGTCCTGGGAACGGGGGACCTAGTTTCTAGGATCCAAGCAATTAGAGGGGTTTAAAACTGTATCTTCTCATTCTCAGCAAAGCATTTTAACAATCAGGACACAGGCTAGGCATTACCCAGCCCTCCTCTTGAAGTTGATCCCTACCCCTTGAGCAAGTCAGAGGGTTTGTGCCTCAGTGAGATGGATGAAGCTTTAATTTTTTCCATCCAGCTTAATTATCAGTGCTAATTTAGGCCCTTGCTTCCAATGAGGCAGAAACTTAGATTTCATAGACATTAGGGGCTGGACGGGACCTTGCAAGATCATCGAGTCCAGCCCCTCTGCCACTGGCAGGAAGTCTGCGGGGATCCCAGTGAGATAAACATCCAGATGCCTTTTGAATGAGTCCAGAGTAGGTGCTTGCTCCACCTCCAGGGGGAGTCTGTTCCTGACCCTGGACACTAGGACTGTGAAGAAGTTTTTCCTTATGTTCAATCTGAATTGGCCTTCTAGGAGTTTGCGGCTGTTGGACCTCGTTATTCCTCAGGGAGCTCTGGTGAACAACTGTTCTCCCAGATACTGATGCACTCCCCTTATGTACTTATAGGCTGCAGTGCTCTCCACCCATTTTATCCAATGAACATTAGTCACACAGCATAATAGTTCAGTTTCAAGGGGGAGCTTGAAGGGCTTGGAAAATGCCTAAGCTATGCCCTGGGGTTTGGGTTGTAGCCGTTTTGGTCTAAGGACATAGGCAGACAAGGTTCCTTGGGTGAATTTGATATCTTTTATTAGACGGAGAATAGTTATTAAGCAAGCTTTTGGGTTCAAAAACCCTTCATCAGGCTAAGGAAGCTTCAGCAGCTATGCCCTGGTTGTTCAAGCTTTTTGGGAAGTGGGAGAGGCAGGTTCAAATCCTCTTGCATGGATACTTAGGCAAAGGCATGGTATCACATACCTGCCCAGCCATAGCAAAGTCTTAATGAACATGCTCAGTAGCTGTGTCACTGCTGGCATACCTAGAGTTGAATCTCAGACTGTGTCTAGGTGCCAAACACTATGAGTCCATGGCTGCACAACTGCCACTTAGGTACGTAAAGTGAAATAGGATTTAGGCCATAGTGTCCCTGTGGGCCTAGAAATGAACATGTAGATCACAAATATGATGCAGTCAATGAAACAGGTAATGCAACTTAGCTGTTGGTATGTGCCATGTAGTAATAAGACATACAACATTCACACCAACTATAAAGGTGAGTAGTTTCTGGGAAGAACGAAATCAGTGACTTGGCCAAAGGTCTCTTGGCCAAGACTTGCTGTTAATGGCTATAGGTTCTTTGTTTCAGGTTTGGCAAAATATGGGGCACAAACACTGTTAACTCTAGTCACTAGTTAGAAGATTTTAATTGGTTATGTACCTAGTGCGTAGAAGCCTCTTGACAGATTAAAGATATTAAAAGAGACTCTAAAGAAGATTAGATTTGAACACACACAAAAGCAGCATACTTTTTGCAAGGTTAGCTTTAATAGCACCTGCTTTGCACTGGAGTTTTCTCAAGACTAGATACTGAGCAGTGTAAACTGTCAGATCCATTGAAGTCAAATGAAAATCTAACAATCTACACCTGCTGAGACTAGTCTTAAAGGCATAGCCAGAAACACTAGCCTCACTATGGGAACCATAAATGAGCAAAGCTGCCTAGTGAATACAGCAAAAATCATTTGGAAAATCATTTGATCTACTTGTCAGTCAGTCCATATGTTAAAAGCTAAGTGTGATAGTTTGGGGAATATGTCTTTCAGCTTATGAATAGCATTTGATTAAAACTCCCATTTAGTAGAAGAAACAGACTGTATCTGGGACTGAGACAAGGTTATCATAGAGTTACCACTCTGGACTGGTAGAACAGTGGGGTAATGACCAGCAGAACTGGCTTATAATGACTGGGGCAGCACTTCCACAGGGAAGATCCAAAAGCAACCGCAAAAACAAGCCCATTTTTAAAGGAGTGCTTTTAGGAGAACTATCCTATTGCCAAGCCAGAAGACACAGATGCAGTCGTTGAAGGACAGAATGGGCTTTGTGTACTACCCAGTAGGACACCTGTCAAAACCAAAGCTCTTTGGAGCTCTGGAGGAAGTAGGAATAAGTGAATGCAGGAGCTTGCAGGGTTCAGGACTTGTTTCTAGGCCTACAGCCACTGGTCTCTGGAGTCTTATATCTCAATGACAATGACCCAGATATGGAATCTGTGCACTGAGATGGAGTTATCAGGGCTCTTGGAGACAACATCTGTCCAGACCCACCTACCTGAAGAGCTTATGGGGTCCAGGGTTATTATGAACACAGTCTGGTGACCATTTGCTTTCAGAGACTAAGGCAAGTCTGTAATACCCCATCATATTAGAAAACAGGTGTTTTGTTTAACTGGAAACGACACAGTGCTTTTTAAAAAATATGTTAACAACTAGCTGACTAATATTTTGAAGATGAATGAAGAAGCTGTCATGTTGTGCAAATGTATACATGGAGAATGATAATGATAATGAACACACAATCTATGAAATGTGCATTTCTTAAGTACATACAAGGCACATCCTGAAATACTTCATTGACAAGGAGGTAAGAAAAACAAGCTACTGTTAAAGGGGAATTTCAGTCCTTTTCATTTGCAAATGTGACTTATTCAGGAACTTGATTCATATTGGCTAAGTATAATGTATAAGGAGAACATTGGGGTGACAAAATCTGTCCAGTTATGGTCACCAAATGAAGCTTCAGTGCAGCCCCTCATGTTTCTCTACTGCAGCTGCCATCACCATCTGAACTACTTGCAGGATCCTGAACCCATACTGGTGGATCTTCTTTCTACCCCTTCTGCTGACATTCCAGATGCCATCCTCCACACTAGCCTCTGAGTTGGCACAGAAACCCCATCTGTGTTAGACTGTGGAATACAATGGCAATCTTGTGCCATCATTTTTGTGGCTGCTGTCCTGCTTAGATGCTCCTTGTCCCTTCAAGAGAAGGAAGGAAGCAGAGTCTCTGTAGTTCTTTCCAAGCAGGGTTACATCTGCCTCGTTTCTCTTATGGCATGGGATGGGAGTGGTTCAGGAGCAAACATGCCCTTCTAACCATGGAGGGAGAGATACCAGCATGTCAGATCACCATTATATCTCTAGAGCCTATGTCAGCAGCCACACCCAAGACTGTAAAGTTCATCTGCCTTCTGCTTTGCATAGTTGCAGGTCATGGAGGGAGGGCACGAGATACAGCATGGACAAAGCAAATGCTGATGGTGAGCCCAGTTTCCTCTTCTGGTTACCTCTTCCCTAACAGTGCTCCTAGGATGAGTCCTTTCCTACTCATGTCCTAGGCTGAGGCTTCAGCAGACCTATCTAGATACAGACCAGGTAGTTGAGAGTAGAGTGGCGCATCCACATGAGCATGCACACGTGGTCTGTGATACTGCAGACCAACCCATTTGTAGTGCTGCAGACTGCATGTGCCACACATGCAAGTGTTCGCCGTGCTACTTTTGCAGCATGCTGGGTTTTTTGACCCCAGGAGATCCTGGGGTCAAAAAAACCCGTGCCAGAAAAAAGCAGGGCGGCGCAGTGTTCACCGCCTGAAACCAGGGCCTGGCCGGCCAGAGCCATACTCCAGCTGACTCTGCACACCTGGATTGCCACTGCTGGAGCCCCAAGAGGCCCCCAGGACTCCAGGTAAGGCTGTTAGGGTCAGCCCAGGTGCTGACCCTAGGCTCCTCTATCCCACCTGGGGCAAATTGCCATGCGCCAGAGCATGCATGTAGGGGCATTGCCCAGGGACAACTAGCAGCGGCACATATGCTCAGAGGGATGCACCCACAGAATCTCTGGCAGGTCCATCTTGAACCCAGGCCTGAACCTTCCTTGAGAGACCCATAAGGAGCTGTCATAGGAAAAAGTAAAACAATAGGCCCTTTTTGAGGACAGAGGAAGCACTAGCCTTTTGAAATGGTTTTGCAGAAATGTTGAGCCCCACTATTATTTGTATCTGGAGCAGAGGGCTGAATTCTGAAAGGAGAAATAAATGAATGGGACTAGAGATTGATTCTCACTTCACCTGTTGAATGAAGCATGGTATATTATTCTGAGCACCGGGATTCTTGGTTATGAAGTGCAGCGTGGCAAAAAAGACCTGGCTACAGACCTGTATCAGTTCCTCTGGGTGTACATGCACAAGTACTCTTGTACATACATTCACAGAAAAGAAGTAGAACTAGCTTAAGGTAGGAGTGTTATATGTCTGAATCAGAGCTAGAGGATCAAATATATCATGGATAGATTTGGTAGCACCACCTATTTAGGTTGCCTAATGCTTCCTAACTGCCAAACTTGATCAGTTGGGCTGAACTCTTCCATACCAGGTGTCTGCCTCAGGCTGAAATTTCTTGTGCAAAAATTAAAAAAACAACTCTATCCCATTCTTAATCTTGGGCAACCCAAGGATATATGACATTAAAAGAATTGCTCAGGAGCTACTCTGGATGACAGCAATACAACCCCTTCTCCCCCCAGTTTCTGATGACAGAATTGGGAGCAAAGAGAGGGGTTCCATCTGAAACATTCAGAGAAGGGTCACTCGTATGGTTAGGGGCTTATAGGAAAAGCCATATAAGGAGAGACTAAGGGACCTGGACCTCTTCAGCCTCCGCAAGAGAAGGCTGAGAAGTGATCTTGTGGCCGCCTACAAATTCATTATGGGGGACGTAGCAAGGGATCGGGGATGCTCTGTTCACCAGGGTGCCTCTTGCGGTAACAAGGAGCAACGTTCACAAACTGACAGAGAGCAGATTTAGGCTAGATATCAGGAAAAACTTCTTCATGGTAAGGGTGACCAAAATTTGTAATGGGCTTCTGAGGGAGGTGGTGCTCTCCCCTACCCTGGGGGTCTTTAAGAGAAGGCTGGATAGGCATCTGGCTGGGGGCATCTGACCCCAGCACTCTTTCCTGCCTAGGCAGGGGGTCGGACTTGATGATCTGTTGAGGTCCCTTCCAACACTACCATCTATAAATCTTACTAGGAGAGGTTAAGTAGACTTAGTCTAGTTTCCATCTCACCAAGCCCCAGACAGTTCCTCCAGTTCGCATATGGATGACAGGGCTTTGGGTTTTTTTAACAAATTCAATCATTCCCATATGATCTGATAAGAGCTTCTAGAGTCTTTTCCATGATCATGATATTATTAATACTGGTTGTAAAGAAGAAGGAAAATTCATTTATCTCTTTCTGAACATTTTCTTTTTGATTAAGGATTTTTCTAGACAAGAAGTCAAAGCACAGTGATGCAATTTCTAGGCTATCTTTGAATCATCATGACTGACTGATAGCAACCGGAAAGTCATTCACAAGTCTGGTCTGTGGATGAATACAATCAGAGACAAGGTCTCATCTTAGAAGAATGTTAACAGGAGATACAGATGACCCTAAAGGAAAATAAATAGTATCACAGACAAAAATTCAATTCTTATTGGAGCCTATTAGGAATGCTGATCTCATTCAGACATGCTTTCCTACTTACTTTAAATTTCATACATAGCTGCATACTGCTTTTGAGTTCCCACCACTGCACAGTGATTCCTTTGATAAAAATTACATGCAGGTCCAGTTTGTGAGTCTCCATAATAATTAGTGAGTGGGGGCACTATCCTGGTGCCAGTGTAGTTTGCTGTCATGCTGCAAGCAGGCCAAAGTGCCAATTTTAGACGATATTTAGTCTTAGTTACTTGGAGAAAAGAGACTTTCAGGTAAGCAAAAAATCTTTCTTACTTTGTTGCATAGAGAAAATTGGGATATAGCAAGATATTTCTATTGGTTGTTTTGGTGTATTGATATGGAGAATGCAAAACCCTTGATAAACAAGAGTACCAGTTCTATGAGGTACAAATTGTCCTGTGCTTCAACTGACTTATCCACTTGAAAGCATTGAGCACCCCAGATGGCCAAGGCCTAAGACGCAGAAATTTCTTTCACCTGGAAAAGTTTGGGAAGACTATACCTTCATCAGATATTAGGCAAATTAGGTGAACTGCTGATCTGACACAATGTTTCCTCCTTTGTTTGGGTCCAATTAACCTACATCCAACCTGAGGCCCAATACAGAGATGAGATATGAATGCTCCTTTCATCTCAGTGCTCGGTTCTCATCTTCTCCTCCTCATTCCTGTGCTTTGAGGCTGATTAAGCTCTTCAGACAGTCTCAGTATAGTGCACCTTGTGCATGCCTTCAGCCTTCCTGTTCTTAGTTCCCTATACAGGTAGGTTAGACTTCCCTAAATACCAGCCCCTGTTGGAGACAGAGAGAGGTTCAGATGGCTCTAGAGAGACAGGACCCACTAGATGCCAGCACATGTGCAGGGGATGAAGAGGGGGGACTTAGACTCAACCAGAATGGCTCTGAGCATCCTTCCAGCTCATCTGGGAGTAGAGAGGAGTTCAGACAACCCAAAAGGGACACAGCTTCCCAGATTCTAGTGCATGTTAGAGGAAATTGTGGGGCTGACCCCATATCCCCTGCAAGCCATCCCATATCACCTCCTCTAACATTCTACTCCTCCCTTAATCCCCACCCTGGCCTGAGCCTTCAAACCCTTTTTGTTTCCAGTGACCCTATTCCCCTCACCACTGCCACATACTCGACTCTTCTCCATACCTCTCACTCCTCTCCCTTTATCCCCCTCCCAAGAAGCATAATTTATTTTTTTTGCAAAGCACTATTTGAATGCCTTCTGAATTTCCTCTTGTTCTCAGAATATAGTTCCTCAAAATAAACAACAACATTTTTGACAGAAAGATTATAGTCAATTTTTTTCCTCCCTCCAGATTTCTACTAAGAGGTGGATTTAAACTGACATTGGATGGGCATAGGTCATCTTCAATAGCTACTTTAAATCACCTTGAGTTACCCAGCTCATGTGAAATCTGGCAGGCTACAAGCCCTTTATGCTACTTTGTCTAAGCATGGACAACATAATCTGTTTAGCCCATACTCCTATTGAAAGCCAAACTTCTTTTTAATTCCATTTTCAACATTCTTTTCTGAAAGGGAATGAGGGCACCATAATCTACTTGGGGTAATGATCAAACAATTGCAATGTTTTGGGCACAATCACAACCACGTTTTGGTCCCCTGGTGTGTGTGGAGAAAATCTTGGTAGAATGTCAGCCTTAAGAAAAGCTGCTTCACTCACTTTGCCAGGAGAATAGGTCTTGGGAACCCCCCGACCCTGCTATCCCCACATTCGGAACACTAACTTTACCATGAAGCCCCATGGGCACGCCACACAGGCAGGGGGATTGTAAACAGAAAGGGGTTCTCAGCCTTACATGCAAGCTCTGCTTATCTAACAAAACCCTCAAGTCATATTCAGAATCACTGCTTTTCAGTATATAGCTCCCTATTCTTTAAATATAGCCTGCCTTCCTCATCCTAGAAGTATGACTTCATGGCTGGCCATGGGACACCATGCTTGTTAGCCTTTGGCTTAAACTATCTAGAAGGTTTTTTATCAGTAACCTGTTTCCTTTATGGTTTACCACTTCCCCAAGCCTTAGGTCATCAACAGACTCTATTGGTTATGCTTTTAAATTGAACAAAACCCCGAAGTACCTTCTTAGGACTTTACTAGGAACACACCTACTTTATGACAATTCTCTATTTACAATTACATTTTGAAAGTTTTTAATCTGTTTGATGTGCACCATATTGATTAAGAAATGTAAATGAGACACAATCAAAGTGTCCTCTGGTACCAAGTCAATTACATAATGCTAATCTAAGTATTGCATCAGCACTATTATTTTATCAAACATGTAATTCGATAACCAAGGTAGTTTGATGGATCTGTTTTCTCATTACTTTTTAAAAAAATCAATTAAGTCCTGTATCAACTGTTCTGTTATTTTGTCTAGAATGGATATCAGACTGACAGCCTCTAATTATCTGGGTGGTCCTGTTTACCTTTGTAAAATATTGACACACAAGTTTTCTTTCTGTTCCCTAGAACTTCTTTGCTGTGTTCCACAACTTACTGAATTAACATTAACAGCCTTGAAAGCTCTTCACACAGTGCTTTTAAGATTCTTCGGTGGAAGTTATTTGAACGTACTAATTTGAAAATGTCTAGCTTTAGCAGCTGTTTAACGTCCTCTTGAGTTACTGCTGGAATGGAAAGTGTTTCTTCTTCCTGTGATATGATGAAATCTGGCTCTTTCCTTGAGTACAGAACAGAAAATTTAACACTTTTCCACATTATTAGTGATATTTGCATGGACCAGTACCATCATTAAGACTCTTTAGTGTGCCCCTCCTAAAAGCATCACTACTTACTACTAAGGCAGCAAGGGAGATGCATGATGCAACCTTCTCTTCTGCATAATTGTCATTTATAGCATTGACTCAAAGAAGTTATTCCACATGAGATATTCCATCAGATAGGGTGATGAGGTATCCTGAAATGTTGTCTGGCAGCAATAAAAAGCAGTCACTGTATTTGTTAAAGGGGCAGAGTCAGCTTGAAAGCTAGTTTCACACTTTCCTACAGGTCTCCCAAATAATTTTTCTTAGCTTATTTATATAGATCTGTTTTTCTCTCTGTTTGCTGTGTAACATATGCAAACAAATAGTGAAACCGACTTCATGGAAAACAGTACAATTGGCAGTAGACAAAGTGTTGTAAAATTCGCAATATAATCTAAATGAGAAATATTTCAGTTTTATAGTCAAACAGCCTGTAATATTTTTGACAGAAATATGTCTTAGTTGACTTCATTCCTTTAGTTTAAAAAAGTTAGATTTATGGATATACAAAAATGGTATTGTATTTCCCAGAACTTTCTCCTAATTCTTAAAGCAAACTTCTTCTACTAGGAGATTCTGAAACAGATTTTCAACAAGTGAGGGCAAAAAAACAACTAACTGATTTGAATGTGTTTGGTGAATGTACCAATGTGATTGTGGCAAGGTCCGGCTCAGTGATCCAGGAGGTCTCTTGTAGTCCTATGTTCCTCTTACCCCCTCCTTTTTTATCAGAAAATGAAATAAACTTCATACCAAGTGTTTAAACAATGTATTTCTATAATTTCTGTGAATAAGATCAATTTTCAGTTTGATTGCTATATAGCCCTGTGTAAAGATTATTCGTATTTTATGACTCCTACAAATTCAAGGAGTCACATGATATTCATCCCAATGGACCTCACTTAGTAAGTATGTATGTCACTACAGTGAGGTGGGAACTATCTCAGTAATGCTACATGGTTTTTTTTCTTGGGGTAAGACTAGACTGAAGTGGTAAATTATGCATTTTGCTTGTTTTGCAGGTGATAACGTGTGTGGTCATCCTGATCTCTGCTGGAAGTGAGTTCCACATTCACACTCTACTTGCAAAAAGTTCTGTCTCCACACATGCACTTCACTCTTGCTGTTGGCAGATCCATATATATAGTGTGTGTCATGATATAAATGTTGCCATGGTTATAATTCCTGTTTAGTAAATAGTATGAAATAAAACCACATCTGATGGCAATAATGCAATTTACACTGATCCCAAGGTACTTTTAAAATCATTTCCCTCCCTTTACATTTCTTGAAAATCTTGGTAATGAGTAACCACAGGTTGCAACTTCACATATAAGATGCCAGTATTGGAAACTCCATTTCTTTCAGAAAACACTCTGCCTTAGTAAATACTAGTTTTTCATTTCTATAGCATACATCACAGGCAATACAAGTCACCAGACAGGAGGATCTCTCTCTTCCCTTTCAGTTGCTGAGGTAGCTGCCACACACGGGTACCAGATGGCTATCATCACTACGCCATCAAACGTTGGAGAGGAAAGCTGGGATTTCCTTGGGTCTGAGAACAGTTTTAGGAATAAGATTTTCCAGATACACAAATTAGTTCAGGGTAGATCCTGTTTCCCTGGCGATGGATGCCACTGGCAGGGTGGAGCTCAGAAAGGATTGGATTTACACACAGAGTGAATCTTCCACCCTTGCCAGCCTCACTCTTACCTTCTTCCTCTCTTTTCACTTCTGATGCCTCTTCTTTGGTATTTTCATTTACCTTTTTAAAATCAAAAGGCCAAACAAGGCTTGAAAAACCTGCTCACCTGTAGCCAGTTGGAAGGAACGTGTCCATAACTGCTGCAGGCTTCTGTTTTCAAAATTAAGTACTTGTTTGCACAGATAACCTTCTAGCTGGGAACAGGGTGCAAGCTAGTGCAGTGCTGTCTGTCCAAGCTTGCACACTAGGAGCTTTAACGTTTGTGCTATTGCTCAGAGCTGTCAAGGTGCAGCAGAGTGAAACCTGACCAGCCTCTTGTCAGATTGGGCTGCTGCTCTTCAGGATCACGTGCTCAACACTAAAATCATAAAGAATCAGGTCAGTCGGGAGCTGCCAGTTTGGGCAAAGTTCTGAGCGGAAGGCTGTCCTGGAGCTGCTGACTGGGTAGAGCCCCATGGAGAAATGCTTTCCTACTTTCTCAGACTGTGGGGACCAGTAGACTACCATAGACCCTTCCAACCATGTCACACATAAAGCTACAAGCTTGCTTCTATGGCCCCAGTTCCTTCAGTCAGTGGGGCATGGGCCCACAACCAGTTTACCACAAATCAGACCCTCAGTAACTGTCCACATTCATGCTCTTACCCTGAAAAAAACCCCACAAACTGAATGTGCAGTGGCTTATCTATCTTTGCCTAGCAGGTAGGGTATCACTGGGTAGCTTTCATTTACCACAGGGATAAAAACATACATACCAGCAATTGCTGCAGAGCAGATTACATGTGTTAAAGCCCTGTCCCCTTTGCCTCACATTTTGTATATGTACCTATGCCTTTGGTTCTCATTTAAAAATGGTTTCTAATCCCTGTGTTTGTGAAAGAGAAGTTACTATGACAAAGGTGTAACTGATGCATTTATGTCTGTCTGAGTCTGCAGGCATTCTGAAATAATAGCTCTAAGGTATAAATTGCCCTCTGCCTGAGATCTACTCCTGAGAAACCTCATCATTGCCTGCATCCCAGCAGAGGATTGTGCATGACAAATACAGTGAATTCAGCCCAGAGCATACAAGCAGACAGATGCAGCTGTTGAGGTAAGTACTGGGAAACTGCCTGTCCTCCAGGGCACTGACAGATGTGCAGCTCCCCGCTGTAACTCATGAGTTACACCATGAGTTACAAGAGGGGTTTTCAACTTTTTTTAAGAACTATACCCCTTCTGGTGGTGGCGGCTGGATGCTTAGTGGGGGAAGGGAGGGAAGCTTGCACGCAGCGGTGGCATGGGGTGGCGGATGCTGGTGGTAGCTGCTGCGTGCGAGCTCCATCTCATCCCTCCCCCCACATCCGGCCAGCCTGGCGGTGCCTGTGTGGCCCACAGAGGGGTGCTGCTGCCCTCACCGCCCCGGCCCTGCTCCTGGGAGGCGGTGTGCACGGGGTGGTGAGTGGTGGCGCTCCATCCCTGCCTGCCTGCGTGTACCCCATAGGACCATTCCAAGTACTCCCCTGAGTTACAGCATCTCCCCCACCGACCCAACGGAAGTTGCTGTTGAGTCCAAGGTGTTGGAGGAGAGAGTTCCTGTTTGGAGTGGCTGTGTGTCAGGAGTTGCTGTACCCTAGCCTTGCCCCCTGCCTCCCAGCTCTCGGGCTGTCTTCAGAATAGGAGGCGGGGAAGGGAGGGGAGGGAGCTCAGTCTGGGGTTTGCCCAGCATGCACTTGAGGGTGGGGCAGGTGGATTGGAGACCCCATCCCCGACACCTTGGACTGATGGGACACATCGTCTTGTCGCCCCTGAAGTTCTCAATGGAAGGAGAGCCCAAAACACTGCTTTGACTTCTCTAGGAAGGGAGGAGGACCTTACATTACTACTATTACTACTATTCTATATGTGGAAATGAGGCAGCACTGTGTCATAGTGTGGGTAAAGCCCAGACTGCCTTAATCCAGGTCTGGGAAGAAAAACAGAAATGTAGAGAACTCTCCTTCCCTCCATTAGTAGGACTTCATAATTCAGATGATGCTGACTAGTCACACACTGATAGGAAACAAACAGGAAGAATTGGAAGTCCTCACAGTCACAGAACTATGATGTAATTAGAATAACAGAGACTTGGTGGGAGCTCGCATGACTGGAGCACTGTCATGGATGGGTACAAACTGTTCAGGAAGGACAGACAGGGGGGAAAAGGAGAAGGAGTTGCATTTTATGTAAAAGAGCTGTATGATTGCTCAGAGCTTCAGCATGAAATTGGAGATAGGCCTGTTAGGGTCAAAGGGGAGAGCAACAAGGGTGATGTTGTGGTGTGTGTCTGCTATCGACCACCAGACCAGGAGGATGAAGTGGATGAGTCTTTCTTCCAACAACTAGCAGAAGTTTCCAGATTACAGGTCCTGGTTCTCATGGGGATCTTCAGTCACCCTGACATTTGTTGGGACGGCAATACAGCAATGCACGGGCAATAAAGCAATGCAGAGAAAATCCAAGAAGTTTTTTGAGAGTGTTGGGGACAATTTTCTGGTGCAAGTGCTGGAAACACCAACTAGGGGCCTTTCTCTTTTTGACCTGCTGCTCACAAACATGGAAGAATTGGTGAGTAATGTAGAAGTGGATGGCAATTTGGGCAGCAATGACTGTGAGATGATTGAGTTTAGGATCCTGAGGAAAGGAAGAAGAAGAGCAGAGGACTTCTTCAGAAAAGCGGACTTTGACTCACTCAGGGAACTTATGGACAGGATCCCCTGGGGCCAGTCTGAGGGGGAAAGGAGTCCAGGAGAGCTGGTTGTATTTTAAAGAAACCTTATAGGGGGTGCAGGAATGAACCACCCCAATGCACGGGAAGTCCAGTAAGTGTGGCAGAAGACCAACTTGGCTTAGCAGAGAACTGTTCAGTGAGCTACAACACGAAAAGGAAGCTTGCAAGAAATGGCAACTTGGACAAATGAATAGGGCAGAGTATACGAGTATTGCTTGGGCATGCAGGGATGAAATCAGGGAGCCCAAAGTGCAACTGGAGTTGTAACTATCAAGGGACGTGAAGGGTAACAAGAAGGGTTTCTACAAGTTTGTCAGCAACAAAAGGAAGATTAGGGAAAGTGTGAGTCCCTTACGGAATGAGGGAGGCAACCTAGTGACAGAGGATGCAGAAAAGACTGAAGTACTCAATGCCTCTTTCACTTCAGTCTTCACCGGCAAGGTCAGCTCCCAGACTACTGCACCTGGCAGCAGAGTTTGGGGAGGAGGGGAGCAGCCAACAGTGGCAAAAGAACAGGTTAGAAAGTATTTAGAAAAACTGGATGTGTACAAGTCCATGGGGCCAGGCACGATGCACCCAAGGGTGGTGAGGGAGTTGATTGATGTGATTGCAGGGCCACTTGCCATTACTTTTGCAAAATAGCAATTGGGAGGGACCCAGGACAATTAGAAAAGGGCAAACTTGGTACCCATCTTTAAGAAAGGGAAGAAGGAGGATCTGGGGAAGTACAGACCAGTCAGCCTCACCTCAGTCCATGGAAAAATCATGGAGCAAGTCCTCAAGAAATCCCATTTCTAAGCACTCGAAGAAGAAGGTGATTATGAACAGTCAGAATGGTTTCATCAAGGGCAAGTCATGCCTGACCAACCTAATTGCCTTCTATGATGAGATGAATGGCTTGCGTGCTGGGAGAGCAGTGGATGTGATATACCTTGACTTTAACAAGGGTTTTGATATGGTATCCCACAACATTCTCACCAGCAAGCTAAGGAAGTATGGGTTAAATGAATGGACTGTAAGGTGGATAGAAAACTGCCTGGATCGTCAGGCTCAAAGGGTAGTAATCGATGACTCAATGGGCGTGTGACATTGCTACAGCACTATGCTTAGTACTTCCTTTTGGAAGTACAGCACAGTATGAGCAGTTACTGCACCGTGCGAGGCCAGATCTGAAGTACTGTCTGGTTTTGGCCCCCCCCACTACAGAAAGGATGTGGACAAATTGGAGAGAGTCCAGCAGAGAGCAATGAAAATGGCTCAGGGGTCAGGGACATGACCTTTGAGGAGAGGCTGAGGGAACTGGTCTTATTTAGTCTGGAGAAGAGAAGACTGAGAGGGGATTTAAGAGCAGCCTTCATCTCCCTTAAGGGTGAGTCCAAAAAGGATGGAGCTAAACTGTTCTCAGCGGTGGCAGATGACAGAAGAAGCAGCAATGGTTGTCTCAAGTTGTAGCAAGCTAAGTTTAGATTAGATATTAGAAAAAAACTTTTTCACAAGAAGGGTAGTAAAGCATTGGAACAGATTACCCAGAGAAGCTGTGGACTCTCCATCCTTAGAGGTATTTAAGACCAGGCTAGACAAAGCCTTGGCTGGGATAACATAATAGGGGATGATTCTGCTTTGAGGAGGGGGTTGGCCTAGATGGCCTCCTGAGGTCCCTTCCAACCCTAATTTTCTATGAAATATATGACCACTTTCCCCTGAAAAGTCCATGGACAGCAGAGTCATAGCTCCTCACCTCTTCTGTCCTTTCCAACAGCTAGGGAAAGCCTGAGCTCTTGCATGGGCATAGCTACATAACCCCATTCTTTTATTCTCTCCCCATATTCTCTATTTGGCTACCAGATGTACCCTCTGGGTATGAGGTGTTTGATAAAGTTTCCATGGTCCTGTAGGGGAGGATGTATGGTTTGCAGACCTGAGAGGGTGGTGGTGCAAGTTAGTAAAGGGAAATGTTATGTGAAGAGAAATGTGGGGCAGAGGTTATGACAGGTGAAAAAACCAATATTGTATCAGGGTGTGAATGTGGTTAAGTAGCAGAACACCCAAGCCAATGTAGAGGGAATTATTTACCATGATAAGAAAGACTGGAGTGTACCAGGAAGTGAAAAAATGTTAGACTCCCTTAGAGATATAGGTAAGTTCCATATAACTCAGGAAAACTGACCATTCCAATCAGATACAAAATCCAGATGTTCACTCCCTTTACGTTGCAGGGAAGATGCAGCAGCCCAGTGCATTCCACTTTGCCTAGCAGGTTTAGTATTTGTGCTGGAGTTTTGAATAAGCTGTTCAAGCCATAAACCAAATCTCAATGTCAGGTGCTTCTCCATCTGCCAAATTTCCACTGACTTCAAGTGGCAGACTGCCTAGGGAGTGAGCAAGGGACCTAGAGATATAACCATAAAGTGCAACAATCTATTACAGTAATTCTCAACCAGGGTGCTGCATCACCTTGGGGTGGGGTCTTAGCATGCATACATCATTCATAAGAAAAACCCAGAGATTTCAAAGAGGAATCCACAGTGTTAAAAAATTCTAATCTGTCACGAATTTTCTGAGTTCTTTATCATAGCAGATTGCTCTATTATTTTTCTGCAGTCAAAAAACAAATTAAAACTAAGAGCTGGTATTTTCCCGGGGCTGCCTTGAGTCTAAAACGGCTGAGAACCACTGGTCTATTACCTCCTCTCATGATGTCTCCTCCAATGCAGAATTATTCCCAAATATTATTTTCTACTTTTAATTCAGCATAGCAGACTGACATGAGGGGCTCTGAGTATCTGTTGCATTGCATACAGCTCACAAAGAGGGATGTTGAAGAAAGCTCAGTCTCAAAGGGTGAAGTCATATGTTACTCTTAGAGCAGGGGTGAGCAAAATATAGCCTGCCAATTGATCCTATCCAGGCTGCCAGCCACTGCTGGCAGCCTGAGGAGGGAGGGCTGTGCCCTGTGCTGCTCTGTTCTGCTGCATCCAGGGCTAGGCTTGTGCGCAGGCTCCTCTGCCTCCCCCTCCCTCAATCCAGTTTCCTATTGGTGTTGGGGCTATGCACTCCTGGCACTGTGGCTGCCAACAGCCAGGTCCACATGCGATAGGGCATGATACAGCATGCCAAGTAGCAGTCCTGCCCACCACAATGAGTCACTGCTGTTGCAGTGATACTAGGTAAGTCTACGCTGGCTGCTTGTGGGGGCTCGATCCAAGGCAGCCGCCCCTGACTTTCTCAGTGTAGCACAGCAGCAGTGACAAATTGCGGCAGGCAGGAAGGACAGCTACTCAGTGGGCACATCTACACATTCATTAATGCGCTGTAGGTACTGCACATTTAATACTTGCTTAATACAGTACTAACTAAATGTGCAGTAACTAGAGTAACTAGTGCCAGTACATGGTTTTTTCATGGCATTTACTGTGCATTAGCTTAATAGCACTGCACAATAGGCTATTAGCACTGTTTTTAACCACCACGCTACTGTGCAGTGTTATTAGGCTAATGCGCAGTAAGCGTCTTGTGTAGATGTGCCCAGTGTACTGCATCATGGCCCATCCCAT
Source organism: Alligator sinensis (assembly GCF_000455745.1). Taxonomy (NCBI): domain Eukaryota; kingdom Metazoa; phylum Chordata; order Crocodylia; family Alligatoridae; genus Alligator; species Alligator sinensis. The sequence goes on along the minus strand of NW_005842066.1, from coordinate 1,309,370 downwards.
GTGAGTGCCCCACACCCCCCTCCCCAGCCCTCAACAGTTCACCAAAACTCGTTAAGTGGTCCTCCAGCCCAAATAATTGCCCACCCCTAATATAGAGCATACTACGGTCACTTAAAATACCAACCTCTACATGTTAAAGTTTGTTAACTCATGCTAAGTGCCATCTGAGCACCTCAAAGTTACACCACTTCAGGCAAGAGTTAACTCTGGACCATGCTACCTAGTTTGTATTAGGGTAATTTCAGTCTGCTCTATGGAGATAGAACAAGCAATTTGCAGTCCTCCAGCATCCCAGGATGCACTGCTCCAGCTTCTGCTGCACCCCGAGCAGGGATAGAGTGGGAATAGTGTCGTGGCTCACACCCTTTGCTTACCAGCCCTCTAGTGGCCGGTTGAATGGTTCAGACAAGAAATGGTATTAACGCTTAACGTGTGACTGCTCACAGAACATTCTAACTGTAACACTGCTTCACACTCTATGGTGTCAGTATGGTCTAAGTGTGATGTATAACTTCACCCAACGTGATACCTGTAACGCAGATCACTTTTGGAGAAACAATGCCTTGGGCTCAGGTCCCGAGTATTGTAGGGAAGACGCAAACGTCTTTTCTGTTATCTGTCTGAAAATCAATTCTCTACATCCTAAAAATAAAAGGATAAGGGGCAGTCAGTCACATGATGTATGAAATGTCATTTTGGCTTACATTTTCAGATGGAACAAGACCTAACCTTCCTTTTGGGGGTGAGTGTTTTCTGCCCATGAGTTGTGAGTAGAAATGTGGGTATTTCGTGCCTCTGGTTTGTACCTACAACCAGGTAGTTGCAGGCTCAAATTACCTTATTTGTGGTGAAAAATGGCATGGACACAAATTGCCCATGTAAATGGAGGCCATCCACTGGAAATGTTTCATCTAGTATAAGCCAAGGAAGAGTGATTCAATATAGGTCTTGACTAGATTTTTTTTCAGCCTGATTGGCGCTTTATTCTGCAGGAAATGTTTGTAATGGTCTTTGAACACGGTTACATATTTCTTTATGAAAAGGAAGGTGTAAAACCTGAAATGGATTTCTAGAAAAATTTTAATTCCAACTCATATTCAAACTCATTTATCAATTCTCCATTTGCAGCAAAAGAGCATTGTTTTCTAAATCGCAGAAAATAGGAATAGGCTCTTTTGTCTAAGCTTATCAGGGAAATTAATTTGAAAAAAAAGCCATTTCAGGTGTAAGTGCTGCTTAATCCAGATACAGCTCCCCAAAGCTTTGATGTATTTTATTTCTCATTGGTCCCACCACCTTCCATGTCTGCTGGGTCACTGCTTGTTTTGACCAGTTTCCAAAAAAGTGACCCGGTGACAAACTGCAGGAGTACTGGCTGGTCAGCCTTAGCTCAGCTTTCCCCTTCCTTTGCAGATGTTTTGGCTGGGCCTGCCAAAAGGGAGGGAGCAGAGCGGAGGGTGGGGTGCTCTAGATGTAAGGCTTTACATCTATGAATCATAGGGATGGGGTGGAGTTCCAGTGTGGACTGTCCTCCTCTTAAGCTATTTTCTGTTGTAAACACTGCTCTCTAACCATCAAAAATAAGTTTTGATTAAGAAACTCTTTGGGGTGGAGGAGAAGGAAAAGAAGTCTTCTTGCTATGGAACCATTCCATTAACATACATCACTCATAGTGTCATGGAAAAAGCACTTTTAGATACTGTATATTTAGAAAGATTCCTACAGCTGTAACATTTTATTAGTTGTATTTGTACAATTGGTTCTCTCCTACACTCCCTTTTAATGATTTTTTTTGCTTATCAGTTACTCTCTCTTATTCCTCTGCTACAGGTGAATAGCAAGGCAGGCAGATGACTTCTGTTGCTGACATCAGCCGCTTGAAGGTTGTACACCCTTCAGATGCACAGCATTTCCTGCCAAGAATGAATATGCTGCTTACCAAAAGCACAGCAGTAGGGTGGGGTATATTGCAAGGGAGCCTAAAATGATGATGTAGTTTAGGGGGAGGAAGCTAGAGATTACAGAATAGAAACTTCTGCTAGTGAGGAGTAAATATGGTCAGAAAAGCACAAGAAGCTAGTCTGGTTAGTTTAGCTAAATATTTCCACATAGACTGATGTTAGACTAAATAGCATATTTGACTAGACTAGACACTATTTGAGTTTCAGGTCAAAGATCTCTTTTTAGCAGAGATGTTCCCTGGCTCATCTTATTGCTTCCTTTACACAGAACATGCTGAAAAGTTTACATACTGGTATTACTGGTATTCCAGTATAAGGAATAGTTGAGTTTGAGAGAGAGAGAGAGAGAGAGAGAGAGAGAGAGAGAGAAGTCATGAACTGGACTAATACGTTGCAAACTTTCACTGATTATACCATCACATGTGGCAGGAAATATGGCTGACCAGAATAAGTATTTGACCATTATATTATCCAAAATAAAATTTGCTTGCTTACAGTTAACATCCTCAAAGGCAGAATAAGTAGCAAGGGAAGAAAAAAAATGTATAAATTATTGGTATTGGTGGAATTGTTTTCTATACAGATGCCAATAAAGCAAAAATATTTTCTCTGTTTTAGAACAGGATTTCTAACACTCATTTTAACAAACATAGAAATAAAGTTATTTTGGCTCTGTGTTAATATTTGGAAGCTCACATCTTTGAAAAAGATCAAAACAAATCTAAAGTGAAGTTAATTCCAGTCTCTGTTACTGGATGGAAAACTTCTGCAAATATTAAATGAATATACTAAAAAAGCTGATAAAAAGTGAGATTGAGATGCATGACTAAAGTGAGTCAGTTCAGACACCACTTCAGATGTATACACATTTAAAGATTATGTTGCACATTTTCACTTTGCTTTCATGTAACAGTGATGATCTTCTCACACTAGTGAGCTAGATTAACCCCACCAAGATAGCCTAAGAATACTAGGCTTATAAAGGAAGGAGTTATTCATTCTCATGATCCATTCTCAGTTATAAACTGAATGTATTCATAGCTGTGAGGGAATACATAGTATCAAAGATTCACATGACTGTGAATCTCTGCTATCTACAATACTCTCCAAAAGCCAATTTAACTCGGAATGACCCTGTGAGTCAAATACCAACCAACTGAAAGAATACAATGCTGCAAGGATGTCAGAGAAAATATGGCTCAAAAAGAGAAAGATAAAATATTCTGAATATTTCTGGAAGCTTTGAAAAATCAGGAAAACACATTTAGTATTCAGAGAATATTTTTTCCCCATGGTTTGTTACAGATTCTAATATCTGACTCAGGGTGATTTCTCGTTGGATCCATCCTGTAATTGAGTTAGAATAAAAAAGGCCTGCCATTTGACGAGGCTGATTTGTACTGCCTGTTTGTTTTTACTTTAATAGGGAGACTTTGCACTTTAGGCAAAAAAAACCTGTTGGAAATACTTATCCAGAAGAATCTCTGGTTTGATTTAACAAAGCTTGCAGGACACAAAGCTTTTTATGTTCAGCTCTTTAAATGAATTATAAACAGCCATGTTCTTTAGAAGATAACAATCTGCACAAAATTATTTTACAAATATTCACATATCCATTTTAAAATCCAAAAAGAGACATTCAGATGTGCTATTGGAGCTGAGAGTTTCTTAGAAACACTCTATTGCCATACAGATAGTCGTAAGAGGACCCCCAGGGGCCCCAAGAATACTCAAATTCTCTACTGTTTTCCTTGCATGAGAATGGCCACCTTCAATAATGTCCAGCCAGAAACTCACTAATTGTGGACTTAATGTTGCTACTGAAGGGTAATAATATTTGCAGTGCTTTCCAAAGCAGCAGTTTTCAAATCTGTTCACATCTTCTCATAGGTGCCTCTTTCCCAGTCCCATACTTCCCTTGTAGCAAGCATGAGGCTTAGTTAGATGAGGAATTAATATAAACCTTCAGGCTAGTTACAGACATTCAAAAAGCCTGAGGCAGAATCAATCTAAGTTGCACTGTTTTCTGTAAGAAGTATAGCTTAGATTGGTAGCAAACAGACCACATATTTGCCCTTTGGTGTAGGGGGAGGGCAAATCTTAGACTGGGTTCCACCATTTTTAAACCAGTCTGCGTGTACTAAACTTCTGTTTTGGACATAGACTTGTTTTGTGTGCCAAACTTCTGTTCTGTTAGGGGTATAGACTGGTTTCCGATCACTTATACCAGTACAAGCATAATGTCTGTACCAGGCCTAAGGGGACAAGATAAAAATAAACTTGGGTTAATGTTCTGATATAGCTACCAGATATTTCTGCCATTGCTCTTTGTATTCGTTGTGTTATCCTCTTGTTGAGATTAGCTCTCATTGTTTTAATCATTCAGGATGGGTTTCTTCTTCTATGAATTTTCTGTTTCCTCTAGTACTGCAGTTCGTGGTTGAATTTATGTCAAAGATTGTCATGAAGTAGTTGTATAAGAGGTACAGGTGCTTTATTTTTTACAAAAGCCTTTGGACTTTTTCAGACTTGTGGATTGTGCTACAGCTAGAAGCATGTGTCACTGAACACAATCAAGGGCTAGGGAGTCATTACACATAAACTGGTTTAAGTGACCAGAAACTGGTTTAAACCTGTAACAGAACAGACGTTCAGTGCACATAAACCATTTTGAAAATGTCTGAAACCGTTTTGAGATAAACCTGGTTGAATGTAGTATATCAGACTTAACTGATTTGGGTTAAACCAGTGAATGCAATGTCTGTCTCAGACCCCTTCCTGGTTTAACTTAAACCAGAGTCCCCCAGCATCCCCGATGTTTTGCAGCCCTGGATGGGGATCTCTGCTCCAGAGAGCTGGACTGGCTGTACCCCTTTGCTCCCCGGCTGGAGCTCTGGCAGAGACTGCAAGTACAGCAACATCTGCTTGGCTTCCCCTGCCCCACCCCCGCCCCACCGACCATAGCTCAAGCGGGGATTCCCCCTCCTCCCCCCATGGCCCGTAGCCAGCATGTGGTATGCTAGCTGATGCTTGAAGGTGTCTGTGTAAGGCAGAGAGGACAGTGTCCTCTTAGGGCTTTTTGGAACTAATCAATAGGTCAGCTGATAATCTCCCTCCATTCCTTCCCTGGAAAAAGTTGTTTAAGAGCTTGAACTGATGAGAGAGGCTTTTGTTTTCTTGATGGGGTGCTAAATGCTATGTTATCAACTCCCTGCTGGCTCCCTCACTGGTCAGGAGCAGCGAGGCAGGGGAACCCCTCCCTAATAAGCACATCCTGCTGGGTCTGGCTGGGAACTGCTGCTGCTTCTCCCTAGCCAAGCTGGTTTGGGGCTACTGCTACTGCTGGCTGCCCCTGAGCCAAAGCAGAGCTGAAGCAGAAGATAAGCATCTGTGGGGAAGGAGGAAGACATGCGGAGGGACAGGTGGCAGAAGTCAGGCACATGGCAGCAGGTGAGCACATGGCAGCGAGGCAGGCACATGCACAGGGAAACAGGTAGGGAGGGCAAAGGGCAGGGGTCTGGCCCTTCACCTGCTGCTGGTTTCCCCACCACAGCAGTGTGTGGATGAATTTAAGATGCCCTTCCACCAATTTGATTCTATACATAGAAAAGAATAACGCATTTATAATTTTTCATGTATCAGATCTAAATATTGGGTGGAAGGGAGACATTTAAATTCAAAGTAAGCTTGGATTCAGGTAAATACAATAGTTCTGGTGAAGGCTAAACGACTCCATGGTCTAATACTTCTAGAGCTGAGGAATCTGCCTGGGGAAAATCATAGCTGACACAGGAACAGTACAGAGGGATCCCATCCCATTGAGAAATTGTACCTCCTGCCTCAGGAATAATGGCAGGAACATAATCGCCACTGTGTCTTTTCAAGGGTGTGGCATATGTTCCCCACCCAAGGAGGGGAAAAAATAAATCTCAGGCAAAAATGTATGCAGCTGTTAATATTTCTGGACATAATGAAAAGTAGCTA
>NW_005842066.1:1301991-1303414 GCF_000455745.1 Alligator sinensis | reverse complement strand
CCTGCTGGGTGGCAGATGGATGGACTAGGTGGATCTATGGTTTTCTCCATCTGCTTTTCTATTTCTAGATTTCTTGAGTGAGTTTATGAAATTTTCCAGGTTTAGTTCAAAGTAGCCTTTCTGTTATATTTCCCTATCCTCCTCACTGACTGCTTTTGCTTATAATAGCAGTTTTGTTTCTTGCTGGCATCTTCTTTGTTCTTAATCTTCATAGTGGAGTTTGTTTGTTTGACACTGAAGATTTTTTTCAGTGGCACAAGGAAGGTTGTTTTTGTTTCAGCAGGTAGCTTTTATATAGTGAGAGCCACTTCCCAAATCAGAAGCCATGTGCAGGAGCCAAGAAGAGTGTGTGTGGCTATGGCGAGATCACTTCAAATCTGCACATTAATTTTTGCCAATTTTTTAAAACAAAACCATTATATTGCTCACATTAGCACTGTATCTTATTTTCAGCATTTTTCTGCTTCAAAACAAAGGAAGGAAATTGAAAACTTTCAAGATTTCTATTGTATTCCAAGGTACTAACTGGTTTTCCGATTTTTCTCTCTAATAGAGACAAAGCTTTCAAAATCATTTTTGCCAAATATTTATGCTGTCTCCCCAGAAAAGTTTCCTGAATATTTCCTTCTTTGTATACTATCAAGCAGTGTATGTCTCCAACATGCATTTTTGATGCCGTTATCTTTTAAGTCTGTTTCTTCCACACTTAAATGCTACTGCAGATAACACTGAGATTAACAAAATGTGTAATTGTTAGACAGACTCCCATTGATTTGGGGAGTTCTCAGACAAAGTTGTAGATCTGTACAACACACACAGCTTTATTTGGCTGTAAGCATTTTTCCCCTTGTTTCACTTAGCTACAGTGGTGTACCAATGGGAGGGAAGGGGGGGGAGCAGTTTGTGGGGGGGCACCGGCCAGGCCCTCCAGTGGGTACTCGACCCCCCAGTGGCACTTCTAGATTTGCCACTGGCATTTGTGGGCTCGGTGATCAGCTGCTGGGGGATCCCTCCCAGCCCCCTGCTCAGTGATCGGCCACAAAGGGACCCCCCTCCCCCCCAGTGATCAGGTGTGGATGCAGGGGGCGCAATTGTAAATATTGGCCCCCAGGTGCCGGAGACTCATGATACGCCACTGCTTAGCTAATCACAGGTAGGCAAGGTTCTTTGGGTAGATGCATCTTTTATTAGACCAACTGAGCAGTTGAAACAAAGTTGTTTGCAAGCTTTTGGGCACAAGTACCCTTCTTCAGACATAGGAAGACTCTGCTAATCACGTGTATTAGCTTGTATTGAACTTACATACATAAAACTTTAGTCTCCTAAAATAATTACCTTGATTTAAATGGTAAACATTCTTAAAAAGGGATTGACCTATATCAGGGGTTCTCAATCCCTGGGCCGCGGCCTGGTGCTAGGCTGT
>NW_005842066.1:1297415-1301974 GCF_000455745.1 Alligator sinensis | reverse complement strand
CCGGTTCGCAGCATGGTCGTCTGCCAGACCGTAAGTGGCCATGGACTGGCAAACTGTGGCCCCCCCACAGCTTAGTGGAGAGGCCGCGGCTCCTTTTGCAAGGTCCGTGGCAGCGCGGGGTTTGGCCCATGGCCCACTCCTCCGCCTGGGGTGGGGGGGTATCCTTACCTGTCTGCCAGCTGGAAATTCCGGCTGTGGTCGGCTGTGACTGCCGGGCCACGGCATAAAAACTTTGGGAACCCCTGATCTATATCAAGCCAAGGCTCTCTTTGCACAGATACAGAGATGGGAAGGGAACAGGTAGGTGGGAAGACCTACCACAAGGTAGCAACCAGTCTGCAAGTGCAGGATTTATTCCATCCACTTGTAAAATTCTGAAGTGGTGGGCTCAGCTGCTTTCTGACCCTTTCCACCTTGAAAAACTGACCCCCCCAAAGGGAAAGCTGCTCCCTGCAGCAACTGTGGTATACAGTTTGACTCAAGGTGAAAGCAGATCCTACCCTCACTCAAAGAGAAGCTATAGAGGTGCCAAACTTATTCGGACAGGGCAAGTTTCATTTGCAAACATGGTTCATTGGGCATGGGGTAAATATTTAGGATGGCATACTTCCCTCACACCTAATACATGCCCATTGATGACAAAGGTAAGATCACAAAGATCAAGGGTAGCATAATATGGACTGGATGAAATAACTAAAGTGTATTTATTCATCACCTTCCCTTTCAACTGAGTGATGTTGAATGATAACTTATTCTTTTTAGGTGCACCACTACTACTTCATTTCTCATCTTATCCTTATGCTGTTTTGTTTCACTTCCTCTTTCCTATCTGCATCTTTTTCACGTATTCTTCTCTATAGCAGCTCCCAGTAATCAACCCATTCACTTCACTGCTAAAATAAGTACCGTATTTACTTGAATAGAAGATGATCCTGATTATACTACTACCCCTCCCCCTATAATTAGATTCTGTACATGGAAATTTTTAAAATTTGTTACAATTTTCCATGTATAATATCTAATTATTGGAGATTTGCCTTGAATTTGTCCCCCTTCCACTGCTAAAGCAACAAAATTAAATCTAGGGGGTCAGGTAGCCCTTTGTTTTCTGCTTCCCCACAACTTTTCACCCTGGCAGCTTCTTCCTCCTCATGGAAGGGAAGAGCAAATTTTAAAACAATAACCTTGAAATTAAACATGGCTATAGCAATTTGCATTCCCATACACGTAGTTCATCCAAAACAGATATATTTTAACTTTTTTTGAAACTGCTGCAAGTTTGAGCACAGGTACTCCATAAACACACTTTTGAGCAGCACTTTGGCACCTACTGAGCACATCTACAAATGCTTATTAAGGTGGTGATGCTTATTGTGCTGGAGTTTATTGGCTCTCAGGCATGCATTTATATGTGCATCCAGGACTGCAATGTGTTGAGTGGGGTCAGTGCAGCCCCAGCTAGCAGGAGACCCAGGGAGTCATCCTAGTAGCTCAGGGCTGCTCCCACCCAGCTCAGCATGTTGCAGAGGGGCTGGCTGGTAGGCAGTCCCTGCACCAAAGCACCCTTGTGCCCCACCCAGCTGGGGCATCATCTACACTTGTGCTGCTGCGAGTAAAAAATTCTGTATTTACAAGTACTACTCTGCTGCAGAGCTAATTAATTTACTCCAGCCTAGTAGGGGCACACATGTAAACATGTGACATTGATTACAAAGCTAATTAGTCTACTCAGCAGTAAACATCTTGTGTAGATGCACCCACTTACATGTAGTACAAACTTTTTTTATGGAATGCTTCACAAATTGGCATGTCATCCTTGCACAGGGGCCTTACTCATCTTCTCTTTATTGTTCCAATTTTAGTATATGTGTTGCTGAAGCAAGCATTTATATGTAGTACAATCTATGCATAATATTGGTCTAAAGCCAAAGGCTTGTGATTTACCACATAGCTCACTGGGCTGGGCCCTATCAGAGTCAACAGCATTTCAAGCCATAGTGACTGCACAACTCAGCACTGCTCAATCTGTGTATACTCTAGATGCCCCCCCCCCGGCAAAAGGGTCCATATGTTAATTAGCCCCAAAGATGTATATGCAGAGGAGGAGCAGGGCAACTTGGTCTGAATTCACTTCATGGAGGGCAGGGCCATGCTAATCATATTTGCCAGGCTGAAAGAAGGGCCAACAGAGGGATTCTGGGTGAACTGGGTGCAAAGTTGTGTCTCACCATGACTATAAGAGTTGGTGGTAAAGGGGATTGTGCTTAACAGGTACTACCATGTGTCTTATTCAGATGAGTTTCATAGTAGCTAGGGTCAGGAGGGACCTGAGCAGATCATCTAGCCTGACCCCCTGCCACAGGCAGGAATGAATGCTGAGTTCACAAGACACCAGACAAGAGATCATCCAACCTCCTCTTGAATTTGCCCAAGGTAGGGGTAAGGACCACTTCCCTGGGAAGTTGGTTCCAGATTTTGGCCACCCTAATTGTAAAATATTGTCTTCTGATGTCTAACCTAAGCCTATTCTCCATCAGTTTATGACCATTGTACCTTGTCACCCCAGGTGTGTTAGTCTGTTCTTGGCATAGGTTTCCATCATTATTTTTGCTACCTAGGAAGAGTGTTGGTGCTTGTTCTGGCTTCTCAAAGTACTGGCCTAGTATTGCAGTACCTCCAGGCTGTTGCTCATCCCCTCCTGGGAGAGCAGCTGATTTTTTTTTTTTTTTTTTACCCCTAAGCCGCCCCCCCCCCACGCACACCCCAAAGGCCCCCCCCCCCACACACACACACAAAAGGCCCCCCCTCATCACATTTACCCAATGAGGGCCATGTGTTTGAGTCATGCTCAGTGTTGGTTGCATTTAATCAACTTCATAGCTTGTTTCTATTGCTGAGCACATGCTGTTTTCAGCAGCAGTTTAATGATGGACAATGTGTTTGATGAGATTTCATTGTATGCAATTGTAAAATGCACAGGCTTTTCTTCTCATGTCAGTTGGGGGAGAAAAACCTTCTTGTATTTGAGTAAATACAGTACTACAGTAATTAAATGCTGATACTTAAACTCTTACAGTTTCATCCACGTGCGTTTAGGTTCTCACATCCCACTGAAATTAAGTTAGACTTTGGCATCCAAAATCCTTAAATTCCTTAGAAAATCTGTCTCATTGTTAATGCAAAAGCCTACTTACATCCCAATGAGATTAATGGGGGGTGGGAAGCTCACACTTCTTAGTGTAATTGTTTCATGCTGCCTACACATGCAGAAGCCCACACTGCATCAATTTCAAGTTATTTCATACTTGGAAGGGTTTTTTCCAGATCATGGGGATTAGAAACTTTGCATAAAGAAATGTGGCCATGCCCTTTTCCAGCTCCCTCGCCCCACACAGCCAGAGACCTGCAGTGCCACTCCCCTCCCCCTCACAGGGCTAGATCAGGCCACAGGGCCCTATCGGGGCTGGGCCACTCCCAGCCCCCCTGCACTGCTGGTCAGATTGAGCCCACAGTTGGACTGAACACCGCCTGTGTGGTCTGAGGAAGAAAAAAAAGGTTAGGTACCACTGATCCAAAAATCATACAGAAATAAAACTCTTTAAAGAAAACTACATTTGACTCTACTGCAACTTATTTGTGCTATAAGGTTTCTGTGCTTACCTACAATATTTTTATTAAAACAGCAGTACTCTTTCATGAGAAACCACAAAGTTTTCAGTACGCTGAAGAATAAAGAAACTTGCATATTTTATTAAACCATCTTCAGTTTTTTTCCCTACTGATCTCATGCATGACCATCTCAGTCAACAAAAGGGTGTTTAACGTTCAAGCTAATTATGTTAAAAATGGAAATAAAATTCAAGTGGTGTTTCTGCAAACATTTTCAGCTGCATTTTGAGGGGAAGAAAGGTTTCCCCCCCCCCCCATCAGCTTTAAGTCAAACCATTTTGGATCAGGGAATTAGACAGCTGTATCTCATTTGGGGGCAGCAAGAGGTCACAGTGCCTTGTGGCTCCATCGTTCTCTGTGAGCAGGTCTTCGACAAGGGGCGGCCTGGTCCCACTCCACACTCACCTGCTGGCAGAGCTGCAGCTGTGTGTCATGGCAGTCCTGTTCTCCCAGGGCCGTGGGAGAAGCGCACTCCTTTGGGGGAAGTGCTGTGGAGAAGAGGAGGGGGCACAGCAAGGCAAGGCAGCGCAACCAGTCAGGTGCATGTTGCTCAGGGCACAAGAGGCCCCAACACGGTGTTCCCAGGCAGGGCCACCTAAGGGTTTCAAACCTGCAAGCAAGACAAAGCAATCCTACTCCCAGAGCAAAAAGGGCTTTAAAAAGGGAGAAATTCTTGCTCCTCCATCCCCAGGCAGATGCTCAGCCTGCGGCCCGCGGGCCAGGTCCAGCCTGCAGAGCTCGACATCAGCCCGCGGGGGCCTTGCCCGCCCCGCAGCAGCGCCAGGCCACGGTCCCCAGGGGGGAGGAGACGGCCGCGGTCAATTGCTCCGCTGAGCAGTAGGCAACCCCCCGCACTCCTCCTAGTAGCCGCGCAAACCCCCCACAGCGGG
>NW_005842066.1:1289541-1295539 GCF_000455745.1 Alligator sinensis | reverse complement strand
CAAACAAAAGAGCCTCTTTATTTCTTTTCACTGCCTGCAAAACAGTGGAGATTTGACAAAGGGGAAGGAGGCCTGATGACTTAAAGCGCCCAGGCCCATTTCCCCCCCCACCCCCCAGCCAGACTTGCACAATCTTCCCCAGCCGCAGCTGAAGCAGGAGCTTTCTTTTTTTTGTTTCTTCCCCTTTCCCTTCCCTCTTTCCTGTCAGGGGTGCAGGTTTGCAGCACGGACGTGATGACATTTTTAAATGGCCTGAACCCAGCAACCCTGCAGCTCAGCCTCCCTCCCTCCCTCCGGCGGATCCGCGCTCCCCTTTCCGGAGCCGCCTTGTTTGGAAGGGTTTGGGGCTGTGGAGCTGCTGAGCCCGAGGCCCCATGAATTAAGAAGCCCGAAGTGCAGTGTTGGGGGAGCGGGGTGGGCGGTAAAGCATCTTGCCCCCTTGGCAGGGACTTCACATTGTCGCTTTTTTATTTTTAACCGGCCTGCACTTGATCTGAATTCAGATGCAACCTACAAATGTGATTTTCTGCATGGTCATTTGTTTCCCAGAGGCAGACGGGGTTGCTTTTTCTAGGCTCGGTGCCCTTCTCTGTTGCCCAGGAGGAGCTCAGCATTGAGGCAATCGCATCTTGTTTTAAATCTAATTAACTTTTTTCTTTAAGTCTCACCTCTTGGCTTTTTCTTTTTCCAAAGGGCTGAGGCACATCTGAGGAACCCTCAGTGGTGGCAAAAGACTCTTGTGGAGGGGTGGGTGGCAGTGCTGCTGCTGCTTCCCTCCCCCCCCTCCCCCCCCTTTTGCCTGCACTTGATTCTGTTTGCAAGGATGAGGAATGACAGGAGTGCACATAGGGAGGGTTTCTTGGCTGATTACATTGAAGCCAGGAATTCACTGTGAAAATAAAGCCAAGGGGTGATAAATAAAAGATGCAATCTTCTCTAGGAGACAGACACCCAGCGTGGGCTTTGCTTTGCTTGCTTTCAGCAGTGGAAGAGGCCTCAGTGAGTAGTTGTGAAAGGGGGAAAAGTAACTTTTTGTGTAGCCTCAGAAGGGGAGGGGCATTGAGTGATGTTGGCAAGGGTCAATGTGAAGAAAGAAAATATGCATAAATACAACTGAAGTGTTGACTGCTGCTTCTGGGACACTTAACCGCATTCCAAACAAATGCTATACGAACTCCTGAAAATATACTTGTGTGGGTCACTTTTATTTTATCTTATGTTCCTTATGTGATTTCCCCCCACCCCCGCCCTTCCTCCTTGGAAACTTTTCTGAAGGATCAGTATAGGGAATCCAGTTATCTGAAACTTCAGTAGCTGTAACAGGGGGGTTGTTTTGTTTTTTCCTTTTTGAAGTAATGGCAATGCAACTAGGAGGTGGTTGAGTTTCCTTGAGGGGAAACTCTTGTGTAATTTAGCAAGGTTGTATCATTAGGACTTTACATACCAAGGGTGTTTCTGTTTGTTTCTTTCCTGGAATGAAGAGCTGGAAGCCTGCAAGTCACTTGATTGCAGTAACTTATATTGGGTGGAGAATGGGACTGACTCTGTACCATAGCTGAACGTATAGCATTGAGAGGACGTAATATTGAGTTTCATATACGCGCATGTTTAGTGACTATATAAATGTGAACTTATGCACTGTGCAGTATGAGTAATGGAAACTTTCAAAATGTTTACTATTGTACTCTGGAAAAGCAGAGTTATTGGACAAAGTACGTTTTATTGCATATCAATTCTAACAGCCATATTTGTAACACTGATGTTAATATAAACAGGAATTGAAGGACTTGCTTTCTAAGACAGCCATGGAAATTTCACTTCAGAGCTAGTTAAATGGAAATATTTGCTGCTGCATTTTAAATTTTGAGTCCAACGCACTGTAGAAGCATTAGATTAAATCTGTTTTACTCTGGCACTTTTTTCAAGCAGCAACTCTTAAACATTAAGCCTAAGCCTATCTTATTTTTTGAAGGCTTGCAAAGCTCTCTGTTTTGCAGATCCTTGTTGTGCATCTGGATTTAAATGGAAATACTTTTCATGGAACTGCACATTTTGTAATACATACAAAGAATTTTTGATAATTGAAGCCTAGCCTTAGTGTTTTGAGGCTAACTTATGTTATTACAGCATTTCATTAATAAACATTGTTTTGCAGGGCTCTTCCAGAAAGAGAAGTTATCAGTTTAAAGATTCTCCCTAGATCAAGGATTTTTTTCCTGTTGTTTTTAAGCATTGGAAACTTTGCATTTTGAGACCTAATAGGACTCTGGGGTTAAAACTTGGTCCAGAATCCACATTTCTAAAACAGAACCTAAAACAAAACATGGCAAGTTTTATAGAGTAAGGTTGTTATTAGTAACTAAATACTGCCTAGTAGTGTTTTCAGTCCAAATAGAACACCATTTTGCAAGTGCATAAAAATTTAGGAAGAAAATTGACTGACTAGATATTGATACTTTTTGCTTAGCTGGCTTGAAGGAGGTATCAGCAGTGAGCAAACAACATGGATGATGATGAGCTATACATCCGATTTTGAAAGCCAGGTCTGCATGAGGGGTCCCTGCCAGTATAACTGTGTAGGTTAAGGGTATGAAAATGTGTAATCCATCATCACAGGACTTCTGTCCTTCATGGAGATGTGAAACCATGACATGTGCCACTTGTGTGGGGGGCGGGGGCAGAGGCGGGGTCGCTTCTACTATTGCAATCCAACGCATGGCTGTGCTGGTAGAGCTGTATCTGATTTGCAGATAAATTGTACTAGAAGAATGCTCCTGGTAAAGATTAGTCTGCTTTTAATTTAGGTTGAGCTGTCTGTCTTTGCAGCAGAGACAGTCTCTGCTTGCTGACACAGGTCTGGTTGAGACATTATAGCCATTTCCACAGCAACAGTGTGTGACTTCATAATCACACTAATCATGCCTTTTAGGTATGAATGGCAAGGGAACAAGTTTAAGGGAAGAAACTCCTTGAGAGAGAAAAATAATATGAAGAATTAATTGACTTGTGCTACTTGCAGTCCTAGGATTGATTGTTAATATTTGAAGCCAGAAACCTGGGGGGTTTTTTTCCCTTTCAAAGACTGTTAAGTTGGACAGTATCTTTCTTCACTTCTAAACCTAGCTTTTATCGTCTAAAACCCTGTCAGTAAGGGATGATTGGAAAGACATGGCTTAAAATATTTTATTAATACATTTCATTTTGCTTCTTTAGTTGATTTGTGTGTTTCTTATGGTGAATTTTTCTGTTGCTAAAATGTAAGAAGAAAGCTGAAAGTGTGAGCTGAAATTTGGTAAGTGCTTTCAAACCCACAAATAACTGTTTTCTACTTTGGTGCAGTGTTTCATGAGGCCATTCTAGTAGCCACTTTCCATGTAGCTATTTAAACACATCTTTGCTTGAATTCCAAGCTTTTAATTGTTTGAATTTTAAACAATATTTTGTTGAAACATCTTTTTTTTTAAGACCACACTGAGTTGTTTGTTTTTTTTTTATTAATAAAG
Organism: Alligator sinensis; assembly: GCF_000455745.1. Classification (NCBI taxonomy): domain Eukaryota; kingdom Metazoa; phylum Chordata; order Crocodylia; family Alligatoridae; genus Alligator; species Alligator sinensis. Next base: position 1,292,036 of record NW_005842066.1, on the reverse strand, counting down.
CTGACACCCAGACTCTATGTGCTGTGAATTGAAAATCTCTTTGTATATGAGATGCTCTCCATTTTGGCTGAATTGGTTGGGTCAGTAAATACTTAGCTATTTATGAAAGCTGTAGTACACTTTGGCTTATCTAGAAGTCTCGTAATTTAAGTGACTGTAAAGTGCTTGTATCAAGTAAGGCTGTTCTTAATGAAACATAAGCACTTTGTTCCATGCTAACGTTTTGATTGTTTCAGTTCCAGAACTAGCCTGGTATATGTGATGGTTTAGGGGTGGGAAGATCATGTTAAACTACTTGCTAGCCTCCTAAAAATGGGTAGTATTTATCTGATGACAAGCCAAAAGACACGGGCAGGGTTTCTTTAGCAGTCACGCTGATGTTGGGGTTTGGTAAGGAATGTATGATTAAAGGAGGTAATCCATAGCTGGTTTAATGCAGTATTGTCAGAGAAGTAAACGAATAGTGTCTGACTACTTTGCTGGTCTCTCTTTGGATTAGATCCAGGGCTATAATTGCAATCTTGTGAAAATATTGTTGGTGATTCCAGTTTTAGTCCAATTTGAGTAGTATTGGCCAATATATATATATTTTCTGTGTATAAGAACATAAACTAATAAACTCACTTTTAGCCTTTTGCCTTGAGGAGAGAAATCTGAATATATTCTAGTTTCCTTCTGAGATTTGGAATATAAAGTATTGATTAGGGAACAGGAAAGCTATTTTCAGTGTGTGTGTTTAATGTACTACCCTTGACCTTGAATTATTTCTTTTTGTCTGAAAAGTCAAAGCATCTGTGTGCCATTTTTCCAGCACTGGATTAGTAAGTGTGGAAAACCAATGTTTCTTCCTTTTGAAATTCAGATTAGATTAGATTAGATTAGATTTTAACTGAAATGAGTTCTCCTTTTTGAAAGGCATTGCAAGAAGTAAAAGGAATTGTCTTCAAGAGAAGCGGCGTGCGTTTTGGTGTCTCTTTAAAAATGTCCATGTAACTACCTTTCTATTGGAGTAATGATTCTGTTCTATTAAAATAAAGATTTTAAATACTTTCTAAACCAAAACAACTTAATTACAATTTGTAGGTAATATTTTTTCAGTTGATATTTTTAAAATATATAGATGAGTTTTATAGAAATGTAGTTACATTTTTTCATTGGCCTGATGAAAATATCTAATGTTTATTATAGATTCTAAATATTTCTTCTTTCCTGAAACTTGTAATGTTTGACATTATTCCACTTTTCAAAAAAAAAAAAAAAAAAAGTATCCTCAGATTATTAGCAGTACCTGACACTTACATTGATGATAGCATGTTTCCTAAGTTCCAAGAAAACAATTTCCAGTTTAAAACTTTTAATTCTATTCAACACAATTACTCTATCTCTGCATAAGATCATATGTTTGGTATGTAGCAATTCTTGAACCACAGCCAGTTGTCATGCCAGCAGCTGATGCATTTTTTTTCTCAGCAGTCTTTCAGAAATAAGCAATTAATTAAAAGCAAAATGTGAATGTTGGCAGGCAGAAGTCAAGAAGCTATCAAAAAGTTAAAGGGCTGGACAGAATTTATTTTTTGTGGAGGATCATGGAGTTATGATTTGTTGTAGCATTTGTTGTTTTTATGTAAATAGCTTGATAGAATCATGTGGAAGACTGCTTTATTTAAGAAACAACACCCCCTTCCTCTGTTCTAAATGGGTGATGAAATACAGCAGTGAAACTGGCTACTAGTGGAGGGCAAAACATTTTACAATAATAATGAACAATACAAAATGCCTTTACAAAGTGGGTTAATGCTAGAATTGAATCTAACCAGATAATCCTATTATAATGCCAAGATAGGTCATCAAGTATAGTAAAGTGTTTTTAAAAATTGATGTTAAAGTAGGCTGTAGCTGATATTTCTAACTTTTAAAATTTTTTTCTGGAGAATGGAGGAGGAGGGAATTTGCCTAACTACTATATGCATATGCTCTTTTTGGAGGGAACTAGCTGTTAAAATGCTTCCATGTTTTTAATAGGGGTACAGATTAAATGATTTCTGGTTGCCTGGAATGCAGTCAGGCTGATGGCTTGTAAATACCTGAATATTGTCTAATAACTGCACTTGTTGTCCAGGAGGTCTGTCTCCTTGAACTTCCAGTTTTTCCTCTTGGACTACTGCTTGAAAAAAACCTATGCATATAATGATTCTCTTCCTACTGGGTATGTAGCACTTGACATGGCTTCATAACCTTCAGTGACCTGGATCAGGGAGATGTCTGCTGGTGCTGGTGAATGCATGCTTGTATCTTCCTTCTAGCTATATGCCAATTATCATGATTTATGTGATGTCCTCATGATGCATCACTCCATTTCATTTAGATTATGTAGTCATACATATCTAGGGTTTTTGTTGCATGGCTCCACTAATAAGGTCTACAGCATTTGGAAAAACTTGTTATATTAATCACTGACTTGAAATAGTATTAGTTAATTTCACAAATCTGTAAAT
>NW_005842066.1:1250774-1289510 GCF_000455745.1 Alligator sinensis | reverse complement strand
GAGCATATCCTGCTAATAGCAAGTAAGTATGTAAAGTGTAGAAAATTCCTTTTTCAGTCAGAACTGATGAAAGGCATGCAGTAGAAGCTTATTAGTCCTATAAAAGTCTTTTTTAAATTTTTTTTACTTTGCTCCTTAATGTAGTTTTAAGCATATTTTAATACAGGGGTTTAACCCACACTAAACTAAAATATATCTTTACAATTAAAGCATATGAAAAGCTTGTTTGGAAGAAAAAAAACTTTAATGGCATTTAAAGTATATATTCAGGCACTTGCAGAGTGATCTACACCATCGCACATTTTTAAAAGCTGAGTGTAATGTTTTTTTTTTTGTTTTTTTTTTTTTTTTTTTTACTCTGGTCCTCCACTTCTTGTTGCAAGTGAGTGCATTTGACAGTCTTTGAAATAGCAGGAAATTTTTGCTTTGGAAATGCATGGGCAATGGTTGAGAAGGTCTGACATTAATTGGAAGGCTGCAGTAGAACCTGTCAGTAAGTTTAAATTTGCACTAGAAGAGCTAGCTGATCAGATAAATCTGAAGCTCATTTACTGAATTAATGTGCTAAAAATTCAGGTGATTTACCTCTTGTCCTGCTTTATTTAACAACCTGCCTGTTTACGCAAGTCATCTTTCATTGTTAATTGGTGTCAGACCTCTAATGCATTCTGGAATTGTATGAAAAATACGTAAGGGAGAAAATGACATAAAAATGAAATTTCAGAAAAATGGGCATTAGTATATCTTTATTGTATATACTTCCTCTTTGTTGACCAAGAGTTAATTACATTGAAAGGATCACTTTGGAACCTGGAAAAATCAAATCTTGCATCGTTGTATGACTTCTAAGAAATGAGACACTTTGTTGTACATATGCCAAGTTTAACTGCTAACTGGTTACTGACAGCAGCTGGTAGTAATGTAGATACAGTGCAGGAACTGTATATTGTGTATACAGCTGACTGCAACGTCTAATTTATACTGACTAATGAAATAGAGAATATGTAGACATTTTAAGATGGGTTAACTTATTTTATAAAGCCAGAAATGTGTCCAGATTGTAATCCATAATGCAACAGAGAAAGCTGGTTTACATATGTCCTAGTCATTTGGATAGATCTTATTTTAAAAAAAAATTCTTGAAGGCAAGTGGTTTTGGTAGTGTGTTTGTCAGTGTCTTGATTTTGATGATTTGGTTGCATTTGTTTGAAATTTTAATATTTTTCCCATCTCTTCCAAAGCTGCTTATGATGTACTTTTTGCCTATATACGAATGATTAGCCATATACTCTGGGTATAGTTCATGCTTCAGCTATGTTTAGGAAACAGAAGCAGCTCATAGCTTATCCTTGTCAGGAGCATCTGTGGGATTTATTAATATTTAGTTAATCTCTTGATTTAGACCTGATATTTTGACCAGTCTACAATTCACATAACCATCAATCCATATTCAGTATGTAGTAACTTCGTGTATGTAAAGTTGGGTTGAAGTTAAAATAAACTGAAGAATACATCACTGGAATTTAAATTTTTTGAGCTTTTGATATTCAGTTACTCTTCACCTTCATTAACCTGCAGTTCTGGATAAAAAATGATATCGGGAATGGCATGTTAAGAATTCAGTAGGGAGCATTTCTTTATTGGGCATGTCTACAAATATTCTTCCTGGAATTATTTTTTCCTTTTTTGGAAAAGACATGCATTACAAATCTTACAGTAAGCTATTGATTACTTTGTTTATTTCCCTTCTCATATTTGTGGGGCATAATGCATTGATCCAAGAGGGTAGAGAAATGGATTTGTTAAAACATTAATTTATGTATTTACAAAATTGGCTTCAGTTACTAGAAATGAAAGCCAAACTAAACATGTTGGCTCATCTCCTGTATCCACTGTTTAAATGCATTCAAGATCAGGGGAAAACAGAGATGCAACAAATACTTTGTTTTGTTTAATACACCATTGTATCAAGTAAAATTCTTAATACTTCCGAATAAAAAAGCTGCCTGTGTTATGGCCAATGACAAGTAGGATAACGGTTGCATGACTCCTGTTGTAAATGCAAAATGAGTCTCAATTCTTCCATTGATTTAGGTTGCAAACTGAAACCTCACAAACTGACTATAATTAGTGTCTTGGGGATAGAGTATCAAGTCCATTATGTTTTGGATCAGCGTCTGGACTTGGTGTAGCTATATTGCATAGAGGCCTGAAGCAGCAGTTTCACTTCCATCGGTGCAGAAAGTTGAGGAGAAGCATAAAATGTACAGTTTGGCTTTTGTGAATTGTCAGGCATCATTTGTGAGAGGCTAGTGTGTTCGCTTTTATAGGTGCATATTGTTTCACTGATCAATATTATACTCGGGTTCAGTTGAAGCTACTTTAGCTGAATATGCTGCTGCTGCAAGGGTGGTGGATAGTGACTGGAAATTGGATGCAAGGCTTAACAGATGGCTTGGTTAGCTTGATTGTATAAGAGTAATTTGGTTAGTGCTATTTAGAAATTCTAGATACAAAAAACCTGCTTTGGTCATTGAGAACTGTTAATAAAACTTACCTTGCAGTATTTGCTATGCATCTTGGCAGTAACCTTTTAGTAAACATTACTTTTCAGTATTTATAAGCAGTGTTTATAAATGCTAAATACCAGCAACTTTAAAGGGGCCAGGGACAGAGAAATTGAGACTGAACAGACTTGGGAGGATGGGGAGAAGGCTTGATGTATCATTTGGACAAGAGGTTATGAAAGGGCTCAATAAGTAGTGATTTCTGAAGCAAGGTGATGGGTTAGAACAAGAACCAAGGGGTAAAAGCCAGCAGGTGCATTTACCAAGGACAAGGTATCCACTCTGGTCAGTGGAAGAGTAGATCTACATTTGATTGATCAAATGAGAAGGTGTAAGCAAGGAAGCTTAGTGGATCCTCCAGTTTACTTTTTACTAAAGTCTGGGTTACAGAAGTTTAGTCTGGCTTTAAAAAAAATATGAACTGCTGGATAATTGTCCTAGAGATAAAAGGAATGGGCTTTTTATAGATTTATCTATTTGTAAAATCAAAATTGGGACAAAGTGTCTATCAGATTGAAGTTGAAATTTTACTATCCTTCACAGAGGACTATACTGTAATTTTAGCTCTTTATGCTTTCATGGCATACTGTACCTTCCATTATCAGAACTGGAAACAGCACTTAATAGAGTTGGGACACTGATTGCAGATATGAAATAACACCATTAACTCTGTTTTGGCCTACTCTTTGACATGGGTTTCAACTATGCTTCGTACCTACTTCATGGGTTTTAGATACACTTGGCCTTTGTATTTGGTACTCATTTTAGCAGGCTAAGGAAAAAGCTTAATTTCAAACATTTCATGGTAAAAAGAAGACTCCATTAAGGAGGCTTTCAGTGCCAGAAGAATGAAGGTTGTAGTGTTCAAAATGTCTAAGCTCTCATTTTCCAGGAGTTTTGGCTGTACGGACAAAAGAGATTTTGGATTTTCAAGATGAGGAAGGATACAGCAGTGCCCAGAGCTTGTGTTTGTCTTTCCCAACTATACAGCTGGTCCAATAAAATAGGTCAGCCACAAGAATGCTTGCCTCTAAGAAAAAACATGAAATATGAGAAATGGCATGATTTGCATTGAGGTGGTAAGAAGGCTCAAGTCAAAGATGGCACAAAATTTACAGGTTGCTAAAGTAAGAAAAGCTGCCAGATCCTTCTTTGACAGGATGTACAAAGGGAATACAGTGAATAGAATGTACTTGGACTTAGTAAGTTTTTTGATGCAGTCCTGCCTAATGTTGTTATAAATAAACTGGAGAAATGTATGCTAGATAGGATTATTGTTGGATGGATACAAAATTGGTTAAATTAATTCAAGCAAAGGGTAATCATAAATATATCTATATCACTGGCAGGAGGTTGCAAATGAGGTTCTGCACTGGACTCTCTTGAGTCTGCTCCTATTTAATACTTTTACTAATGATTTCTGTGCTGGAATAGAGATCAACAGAAGACACACAACTGAGGAGTTGCAGATACTTTGGAAGATAGAATTAGAATTCAAATTGATCTTCATAAATTGTAAAAGGGGTAGAGATGCAGCAGACGAGATCTAAGGTGCTACAGAAGAAAAAACAAGTGCATGATTGGGTGATTAATTGGTTAAGCTGAGAGTTAATGAGATGCATCTGGGAGTTTGGTGGACCATAGACACAGTCAACAAGCCAGAAATGTGATTTAGGTACACCCCCCCCCCCCCCCCCCAAACAACAAAAAAACAAACTAACTAAAAACAATTGTTGGCGGTATTAACATGACTAGCATACGTAAGATGCGGGGGGGGGGGAATAGTAGTACACTACTCTTTTACTCAGAACTGCTTAAGCCTCAGTTGGAACATTTTGTGCAGTTCTGGACTCCCCATTTTAGGAAGGATGTTGGAAAACTAGGGTGAATCTAGAGGTGAGCAGTGAAGATGATTGAAGGGGTTAGAATGCAAGTTCTACGAGGAGAGCTTGAGAGAACTAGGTATGTTTAGTTTGGACAAAAGGAGGTTAAAAGAGGACCTGATTAAGCAGCCTTTCAAATGTTTAAAAAAAGGTGGGGAGAAGGGGAGAACAACTGATCTCCCTTGCCGCAGAGGGCAGGTTATGAAGCAATGGATCTGAACTGTAACAAAGCAGATTTAGATTAGCTGGGTGGAAGGGAATTCTCACTGTTAGAAAAGCAAAGCAATTGAACAATCTGCCCAGGGAAGATGCAGCATCTCCTTCATTGGAAATCTTCATGAAAAGGCTGGATAAGCATTAGACAGGGATGGATTAGGAACAGCCCACCTTGCATTTGTGATGTCTGTCTAGTCTAAATGACCCTTGAGGTCCCTTTCAAGCCTGTGGTTCTAGGATCAATATGTTTTGCCATATTCTCCTTTTTAAGATTTGACATCCAAATCTTAAGAGATCACAAGTGAGACGTGTGGCTGACCAAAGGGAGTTGATTCATTAGAAGAAATGTATATGGCTTACTTGTATCTATTTTGTCTAAACCCCTGAAGAGTAATTAGGAAGGAGAGGAGGAGAGAGCCTTGAACTTCCATGGAAAAGGGGAAGCAGATGAGGATTATGCACAAAATGATACCCGAAAAGAGAGAGAAGGGAATTAAGAGCAGAACCACAAAATCAGTGAAGGTCAGAAGTTCTAGGAGGAGTCTGGTCATCTGAGTAATGCCACTGAGTGGTCAAGGAGGAACACTAAAGGAAAAATACATCAGAGACTTTAGTGAGGATGGTTTCAGTGCAGGGTAGTGGGAAACTTTGTTTGATTACAGGACTTATCTACAAGAGGTATTTGGGTGCTTGAGGACAAGAGCATAGAGGATGGTTGAGGAACAAAGGAAGCAAAAAGTTTGGAGATCCCAGAACAGTGAAGGAGGAAAAAGGGAAGAAAATCTGAGGGTATTAAGGGACTAAAAGCCATGGAAAAAAGTGTGGGAGAGAGTAGGGTTGGGGAATCAAATGTGTAGCTGTTTTAGTGGGCACAACAGTTGATCTGTAATTGTAAGTCAAGCCAGAGGATTTTATAGGATTTTAATATAGAAATTGATGCAACTGATGATGAGGGTTGGGAATAGTAATGAGAGAGAACCTGGAGTTGAAGTCTGAAAGGATGATAGTCTATGTATGTCTGTCTGTTCTGTGGTTGACAATAACATTGTAGAGGAGAGAAGAAAGGTAAATGGGAATGTCTTTTCTTGCTGTTTTGGAAAAAAAAATAAGAACAGGGAGGAAGGAATGGCAGGATTGTTGGAGAAGCCCAGTGTTTTCCACCATGGTCTCTGGAGGATAACTTGAGTTTGGGGTAAAGAATGGGAGAGACTACAGGCACTGCTTCTGCTACTTGAAATAGCATCAGGAGGGAAATCCAGGTGTGAGTAAGGCAAAGCATTGGAGATAAGATGGCATCATGGAAGATGGTGTGTTTTTTTTATGGAGTGAGTGTTTGGGAGAGGGGCAGAAAAAAGGAGAAAAGAGGGCAAGAACCAAGCCAATGACTAGAGGAGAACAGGAAGGCTGGAGGCTATGGGAGAATGAATCTGTGGGCATTAGCAAGCTGGTTGAGAGAAAGCAAAAGAAACAAAACTTGCTTGTATAATTGACTAAACTTACCTTCAAGACAGTTTGGGAAGAAGAGGAGAGAGCAGTAGGAGGAAGGTAGAATTACTGTTGTAGTAGAAGAGGGGGAGGTTATAAAGGATGGTCAATGCAGGCAGTACATGGGGTAGAGTAAGAGCAGAGAAATTTCATTTCAGCGTTTTCAACATTAGCCAGTATAATATGGGCTAGTGGAGAGAGATTTAAGGCATGAGTTTAGCAGGGTTAGAAAACAGTTTTTTCTATGTGCAGATACTCAGCTTTATCACAAGAAGGCATTTTAGCGGCAGTAACTTTTTATTAATATGAGGCAGGTATTGAACGTTCAAACTGATTACACACTCAAATGGCAAAATGCCAGCTATTGTACAGGATTTAAGATGGTAAATTTTCTAAAGAGTGTTTAATTGGCATCTAGTGGACTGCATTAATGACAGTGAAGTTCTTGCTGTTTCTGACAACATTTAAAATAAGATGAAAATTTGAGAAGATGGGTGGCATTACCCCTGATTCCAGCAGACCATTTGGATTATTAAAATGAAATTCTTCTTTCCTTTATATCCCCTGTATCATTAACGTCCATCAAGTTCTTATTTTGCAAGACATGGATATATATTTCCAGTGTTAGGGAGTGAAAAGAAGCAAAAGCTTGCCATAGTGGACGGGTACCAGATACTAAAGTTATGTCTACACTGCAATTTTGTGGTCTGATTATAGCTATGGTATGTCTATACAAGTTAGTTTGAGTACTTGTACCCCAAGCTACTCTTACAGCACAGGCTGCAAAATCTGCAGGCCTGTTGTTAAATACCAGTGGTCAGCTAGTCTAGGCTGAGCTCTAGTCTGCTGGGCTATACTTCTGTCAGTACCTGAACCAGCTAGTTCCAAGCCCACTCGAGTGTGCCTGTGTGAACTGCAATCCAACTCTGCATAACATTGTAGACATACCACAAAATGTCTGCCCACAGTCAGCCCACATACAATAAGTAACTGTGTATTGTAGAGCTTTATAGCAGCAATGTGTACTCTTGATAACAACCACCTTGAACTTTGGCATTGTAGTTATGGCTCATTTGAGACGCAGGCATCTTAGTGATGCAGAGGCTGAGAGTTGGCATCAAGATGTTCTCATGAATATAAATCAGGGTTTCCACTAACTCAGATGCCAGCAATTCTGAGGCTGCTGTACTAGCATATTAAGTTTGAACCATGTCAGACAAGTGGCATGCTGATCAAGGGCTGGGACCATTAACCATAAGCTGTGTAAATAAATGTGCTAAAATGAGCATAATCTTTTTCCTTCTGAGATTTCTAAACATAAGCTAGAAAGCTATGAATTGTGTGTGAAACCTTTAGCTTGAGAACTTTTAAACTGTATTTCCAGTTGGAAGAATCCACTTTTTGTCTTGGTTCCCCTCCCCCAAATCTTTCAGGCAGTAGACTGTTTAAGGCAGGGGCTGGCAACTGTTTTCAAGCCATGGACTGGAACAGCTTGGCTTCAGTCCAGTGTGGCCTGGGTGGCTTCCATGGCACTTTGGGGGAAGGAAGGCTGCTTTCTTCCTGCCCCCTCCCCACCCACCATGCTGGTGCAGCTCCCTTCAGCAGGCGAGGGGGAGGAGTTGGAGAGAAGTGGCAGTAGCATGGGCACTACTTCTAGCTTCTTGACCCCAGTGCCACTCCCCCCCCCCAGGAGCACAAGCTGGATCCAGTGGCTCTGTGGGCCATGTGTTGCCAACCTTTGATATAGCAACACTGTAGATGTAGCACTTCTTTATGAGCTTTGATTTGTTAGTCCTCAGCAGCCCATTCTGTCAGTAAGTGAACTTTTCCCAGCTGATCATGAAGCAAATACTGAAGGGATTATGCAGTACTCAGTCAGGAATATATTTAATGAAATAACTGACTTGTTTACTGTGCTTCACTGTGTAACTTTTCAACACAGATGATGGGCTTTGCTGCATTTATAAGCCTCTGTTTCTAAGAGTTTAACTTGGCCCAGTGTGCAGTTCAAGTGGATGCTGACCTCTTCTTCGGTCTTTTTTCCTCTGTACTCTCCTCCAGAAGCCTGTTCACAATTCCTGTGACTGGTAAGACCTGTAACTGTCTCTGAAAATGGTATTGCCTTAGGTAAGCCTCGCTAAGACAAACACATTGTCCTCTTCACCCTGCTGAGCCGTCGTAGCTGAGAGCGAATTTGGATTCTCTTCCTTCTCATGCATTGATAGAATTCTTCATTTAAGCTTTGATCGGTCGCACCTTTATAGACAGGAGGGCTGTGCAAGTATAACAGGCATTACTTGGCTTGCAGGATGTTTATTACTGGTAGTAATGCATGGGAAGGAAACAACGCAGCATGGCTTGTAGATATGAAGCTGAGTTTGGAGGCCTGGCAGTTTAAAAAAAAAAAAAATCTTATTGCTTGTAAACTGAGCACTTTTGATATGGACCTCATTGAGTCTCTAAAAATGGCATTGTGGGGTTCCACTTTTATTACTGCTTTTCCAAGTAGAACAGCAATTGAACAAAATGGTTCTACTTCTGAATAAGTGGTGCACTGAGCTACAACAGACAACTGTTCCTATAAGTAGTGCCTGTGTGTTGAAATGATCTGTCTTGAACAGATCAGGACGGGAACAAAGAAAGCAGATGTATTGTGGTCCATCCCATATGAACGTAATAACGCAAAACTAAACTTACACAAGACTGGATAGGGGAAGAGCATATCAGGAGCCTTGCTGCTCATTTGTGCCATGTGTAAGACCCTGTCATAGTTGTAGTTCCTGCACTTGAGAACAGCAGCTGCTCCTTTAGGCTAGGAACAGAAGTTACGCACAAGCTGGTTTAAGTGACCAGAAACTGGTTGAAACCTGCAACAGAACAGAAGTTCAGTGCACATAAACTAGTTTGAAAATAGCCCAAACTAGTTTAAGATAAACCTGATTGAATATTGTATCAGACTTTACTAATTTGGGTCAAACCAATTTATGAAACTTCTGTCCCAGACCCCTTCCTGATTTCAAGCTAATTTGGTTCCCCAGCATGCATTGTAGCCCTGGGCTGGGCAGTGCTCTCTGCTCCAGCAGAGAGGGGTTGGGGGGGAGGGCACAGAGGCAGGGACTGCCCCACTCAGGCAAACCCTGGCTGGGGTCTGGTGCCAGGGAGGAGGGTTAAAACCCCTTTCCCCCTAAGTACAGTGTTGCCTAGCCCTGCTAAACTTACTGAAAGTTATTGCTGGCTGCAACTGTGGACTACAAATCCCAGAGGCGCCTGGAAGCAGGAAGAAGTAATGAGCAACCCTGCAGAGTCCTGCTGCTGTGATTCTGGACTGCAAATCCCAGAGACCTTGAGGGCAGCAGGAAGAGGAAATAAACACACAGCCCATGCTGGCTATGTGCCAGAGAGGTGTGCTCTAGTGCCCCCAGCCTCTAACCTGAGTCACTGCAGGCATGTGGCTGGATTTCCTGAATCAAAAGTGAATGTCCAGTTTTCTCCATTTAATCTCTGCAGCTTAGACTAACCTGCAAAGACTGAATTGACTCGGCCTCAGACTTTTTGACTGTCTGTACTTATCCTTAAAGTGGGAGGTGTGGCAAGGGCTCGGCTGTAGCTTGTGCAAGATGACACACCTGGTCACTTGGCCACTCCTGCTGGGAAGAGGAAAGCTTATTAGCTGTCTGGAAAAATTAGCCTGTGTTTCTCTGGTTTCCTTAGAGTTCTGCCACAGCACCCCAAAGGGTACTGTGGCTCTTCATGAATTCTGTGACAGGTGTATGTGCAAAATGCACAGATCTAATTCCTCAAGTCATGGCTTGGGCCTGCGTCCTCATCATCCCCACTTTGAACTATTTAATTTTCCTTTGACCTTTGTGAAAGGTGTTGCTCTTTCCACCATACGTGGTAGCATGTGCTCTTGGTTGCTAAACCAAAAGACCTTGGTGAGGATAAAGCCCTTCTGTCGTGTTTCCACTATTACTTCATAAATGCACAGTGCTGGTGTTTGGCTTAATATATTGCCTGGCTATTTCTCTTAAAACACTTTGAGATGATTGAAGTGGTTTGACATGACCAAATAGTTCTGTGCAATCAACCCTAAGTTATATAAACCTACCTCTTTATAAGAAGCTACAGCTTGAAATCTTACCCATTTTAAAGGGAGTGAAAAACAGTTTAGGTTATTGCACCTGTCCTTGACTTGTCTTACTCACTTGATTTTAGTCTCTTCTTTCCCTCTTAACTTTGTCTCCTTTTTTGCTGTTTTAAAGACTGACAAAATCGGGGAGAGATGAGTAGCTGTATAGGGCAGCAATGAAAAGTAGTTTATGCAAAGTACCGTCACAGGCACAAAGCACAAAAGAGTAATTTTGTGTCTTCAGATGTGCTTTTTTTAAATTGAAAGCATCTCTTGCTCAGTCAAGCTTCACTTATGTTGTTCCAATAGTGTATTTGACGGGTAAAATGCTCCTGGATCAAGTAGCCCACAAGGACTGATGGTACATGAATTAGGCAGACTGTTGTGGGGCTTTTTTTTTTTTTCTTCCTTTCCTCTCCTTTTGACGTTCTTAAATTACTTCATTTGCCAGTTGTTCAGTTTTGGTCTTTCTGCCTTTGTATTTTGACTGTTAATGGTAGTTCTTATGAGGCTGCATTCAGGCCAGAATTCCTGCCACTTATTTTTATAGGGAAGATAGTTGTAGTTTCTTAAATATAAACATTTTTAAAGAGCTCTTCATACAAATTAGTTTTCTGTGATTTGGAGTGAAGACTAGAGAAGTCTGGTTCTATCAGGATGGAAGTAAGGAAGTGAGATTTTTTTTTTTTTCCCTGCAATCTATGTACAGTCCTTCTTGCATGTATAGGATTGGGTTGCTAAATCCTCCTGAATCTGTTAGACATCAGAGTAAACATTTCTTTGTACTCTGAGGAGATCTATCTCCTTGATGGTGTCCATACAGCTGCAATGAAGTGGTGCAGAGAAATTAGGTAGAAAAACTTACTTTATGTAACTCTCGTAACATCTGGACATTAGAATTAAATCCTAGACTTGGTCTTGGTGTGTGTGTGGTTTTTATTTTTGTCATGCATACGGATGAAAAGGACATGAGCAAAGCCCATTCCAGCCTTCTGAAGTGACTAAATACATGTCATATTCTAAATATTGTGACCAATAGTGTAAAGGGCTGAGGGGAAGGCAAGGGGGAGTGTGGACAAGGGCATTCATCCTAGTTGCTTACCCAGGATGGGGATGGAGTGCAAAACTAGCAGGAGCTGCATTGCTGCCTGGATTGGCTGTTGTGCAGCCACTGACGCTGCTTTTTGCATGACTGCTGCCAAGGGTGCTCAGGCACCCAGTTATGCTTCTGACTGGCTATCTTCAGCCCTCGCAATAGTGTACAAGATTGTTAAGTCGTTGCCACAGATGTGCTCTACAGCTAAGTACAGAAAGCCTTAGATGGACTTGATCCAAGTTAAGCAGTTTTCTGTAAGCGGTGTAGTTCAGATTGAACAGAATGTACATTTGCCCTTTCACGGGGGGGAGGGGGCAAATCTTAAACCATGTTTCGCCTTCTTTAAACTAGTCTGCATGCCAAACTTTTTGTTCTGTTATGGGTATAGACTGTTTCTGATCTTTTATACCAGTAAAAGCATAATGTCTGTATCTGGTCTTCTTAACCTACATTTATATAAGCTAGGGGGAAGTTACAAGACTACAGTTTAGTTCTTCAAGAATATATAGAAACTTTCTCCCCTTTTTTTTCTATGTAGTATTTGCAAGAAGAAAAATGTAGAAAAAATGCCTTCCTGCTTCATCATGAGAGAGCACTCTTCTACATTCTCAGTTGTGTAAGATTTTATTATGTGAAAGTACAAGGGGGAGGACCTGCCATATGCATGAAGCAGCCAAGTCAAATGTGTATTTAGATCCTTCAGCTTTCAACCTTAAAGATTAAAGTTTCCTTAACTTAGTAGGAATCTCCTTAACTAATTTCCTACTTCCCAGTTATTTGAATACAACTTCAGACACTAATGTAGCCTGTTCTGGGAGAAATGAAATTTTGAATATATGCAGGCAATATTGCCAGAAATGAAACTAAAATCCTTTTCTGAAGTTTCGTGAGTTTTTTGCTTTGTAAAAGACTGGATGAACTACAAAACGCTCCCAAAAAATGGATGAAGTATGTGTTGGGTCTCAGCTAAACTTGTAACAACATTGTATTTCACGTTAAAGTTCAATACAGTCTCGTAAACGTTAGAACTTCACCATTAGCGATAACTGCTTTAAAGATCAAAGCATATCTTTTAAACTATAAAAGTACTTTTCTTGTGTTTAAATGTTTGAAAACTGGGCATCACATTTGTACAGAACATTAAGCGAGCTGCTACTTGGAGTAGGGCTAGGACTTTAGAAAGACCTTTGTGAAGTCTCATTCTGAGGACTCCTTTCCTGCTACCCTTGCTAATCTTAGTGCATTTCACATCAGCCCTTAGCAGCAGGATATCCTGTTCTTGGCACTCTGAGCTTAATTAATTTGAGTATTATGCCAGTTCATATGGACTGGGTTTTTTGGAAAGATCTCATCAAGAGGTATGGGAGACAGCAAAAACCTTCATAGTGCCTATACATTTTGACTGAGGGTGTCTTCAGCAATAAATGCGTAAATTTGCCTTTTAAAATTCTTAGCCAAGTGTAATGGGTTTTCCATATCCTCAGCTGTTTACCATGTGAACAGCTGACAAAAGCTCATAAGACTTGGAGGTGTAAGGTGAGCTGGCTTTTTGGATAGAACAAAGACCTTTAATACAGAAAAACTGCTTTTATAAGGAACACAAGTGTAAAGGCAGCTGGCACCATGAGTGTTGCCAATCAGAAATATATCTGGAAACTTCAGTTTCCAAAATATGGTTTTGTTTTTTTTTTTTTAAGTACAAGGAACTATTTCTACCTCCCTTTGTTTAAAAGAAACTGCATCAGACTTTTGTTCAGGTTTCAGAATTCTTTAATGAGCAAAACAATTCTGCTTAAAGTCAGTAAGCCTTTTTTTAAGCTGGATGAAATACAGATTTTTTTGGGGCCCCTATGTGATATGCTCCAGGTCTTATTCAAAATGTGTATTTATTTCTGGAATTTTTAGAAGCATACTTTCATTACAAGTATTTCCTAATATTGGTAAACCAGTGTTTTGATTTGCTTGCATCTTTATATAATGGCCTTTTCCCGCAACCACGGCATATAACGCATGGTTTGTTTGTTTTGTTTCTATGTATATGTGAATTGTTGTGTCGCCACACGCAGTTGTACTCAAATAGCACTTAGAACTTTCTGCCCTGCACATGTAGCTGGGCAACTTAAGCAGTACTCGGAAGAAAACCACTTAAGGAGAAGCTCTGGTTCGGAAGTTTGGAGCCTAGTAAGATATTTTTAATGTCATGTTTTTCGTCCCCTGAATATAATCAACTTTTTGCCTTTTGGGACAGGATCTGTAGCATGAGCTGCCAGAACACGGGCACTTTATAGCAATACCTGGAAGTTCCTTCAAAAAGCAAGCAAAACAGTATAATGAATGTATGAAGATTAGAGGGCAGCCCATTTTCACTATGCAAGCTAGCGAAGTAAAGAAAGAAAAGTTTGCTCAAATGATACAAGGCAGCATTGCTGACTTCTGCTTGTTCATTTGCCCAAAGCAAACACATGACAGAGATCATCGTACCTGGATGAACTACTATATAATAGTAGATGAGCAAATAAATTTTATACTTGATAAATTGGCCATTTATTGGATTGGTTTAAAACAAGTTAGTGGTTTTTCATTGGTTTCCTTAACTTTTGTTTTTTCACAACTTCCAGTGTTTTGTTATGCAGGTAAGTAACACTTCTAGTATGATGTTGTGTAATCCACGTTCTCTTTAATATATATTTTAAAACTCCCAATAGATCTTTTGATAGAAAAGAAAAGTTTACCTTGTGGAATAGATTGGTTTCAAATCGAATAAAACTTCAGCAGTTAATTTGTTCATATTTATTCGTGAACTTGCTGGTGAGTTTTTGTACAAAATGTCATTTTTAGAAATCGGTTAACAAACCAGAATACATCTTATTAGTATGTTGTATGTTAGAGCAACTTTTTAATGTTTGTATTTTGTTCAGTCCCCAGGAGTCATAAAAACCTCCCAAAGGAATATATAGTAGTACAGCAGGGCCTTGCTCAACGTAGGCATTGAGCTTAGTTACAGTAGTCTTTAGTCTCAGAACTGCTTTTATGCTAGATAAGATTTAATGTGTCCATTGAACAATAGAAAGCAATTTAAAACTGGGTACAGCCTATTTTAAAGCTCTTTATACTGCTTTTAAATTACTTTGCTTTGCAGTTATTCCACTATATTGTCCATAAAGTGCAAGAGACTTCATGTCATATTTTAGGATTCCTTTCTTAAAGGGCATAGTGCATACTTTGAAAAGCTGTTGACTTAGAATAGTTCACTGGCTGATATAAGGTTATCAGACTGCAGGCTGATGAATATTAGCAGGCGTAGTTCTCTTTTTGTAATTCAGAATACTTTTATTCAGGAAGACAGAGTTTAGCCTCTCTGGGTTAGAGTAAACTCAAGATACCAAATTCTTTCTTACCCCCTTTTTCAAGTCGAGATGAGTTTTGTGTATTGGCTGCTTGTAGACATGGGGAAAAAACACACCACAGCAACAACAACAAAAAGTGCAAGAGGCAGCATGTTAGTTTGATCCATCTTCACAATATCTGTATAGATTGGGTGCTTCAGCGGGGCTTTTTGATGCTTTTATCTAAAACTGATTCAATCAGCTTCGGATAAAAGTGCCAAAAAGTCCTTCTGAAACGCCCAGTCTACACAGACATTGGGCAAGCCAGCTCCAACAAACACGATGCTTCTTCTGGGCATTTGCTGCACTTGGTGCTCGGGCACAACAACGTTAAGGTAAAGCGTTGTTGTTGTTGTTGGTTGGTTTTTTTTTAACATCTGCAAGTAGCCATTGTGGAAGTGACTGCTGTGTCCTTGTCAGTCAATCAGCCAGTCAGTCAGTGGAGACACCTGCTAGTAGATGATGAAGAGCAGTATTACTGGAGCTATGAGATTCCATCTGGGAACAATCTGGTCAGACATTTTTCTTGATCCCAACATGCTCTCCCATCTCTGTCTTCTCAGGCGGTTTTTTTCTCCACAATGTTCTTTGCTGTATAGAAGAATAAAAGGACAGGAGTTGACAGGCCCAATAAGCTTCTTCCATTACACCCTCTTCCTGCATAACACCAAGCTGGTTTGCCCAGTGTCGAGGTCAAGATCGAAATCTTGGGAGAAGCATCACTGGTCTCTGCCAGTATTGCAGGCTGATCTAACGTGGGCACTAACATTTTAGAAACGAGGAAAGGAGCTGGTCTGGTATGGATGTCTTGTAGCATGGAAGTCCTGTGTATATGAGGACCCCTGCGATCCAAAGTAGCGTATTCAGTCCTTCGAAGGTCATTGCTCAATTAAGAGTAGCATATAGTAGGACAAATTGCAGAGCAGAGAGTCATCTTTATCTCTACAGATTTAGCCTGGTTCTTGTTACACTGGTGGCATAGCTAGACTGCGCTGAGAAGCAGAGTAAATTAATTGGCACAGTGCTTCATGCTACTGTGACTAAATTGCTTCTGGTGCCCGAGCTGGCCCTGTTCCACTGCATTCTACAGTGCCGATACAAGCTAAGGCTGCTTTAAAACTGTCTAGCAGGCTTAAGGGACCTTAAGGGGGAGTGTCAATGTTAAGCCTACTTTTAGGTCCATGTGATCACCCTAAGGCTGCTTTATACCGATAACTAAGATGAACCTGTAGGTGCTTCTGAGGATTTTACTCCAGTTACTATGAGGATGTTACCCAAGCGACTTCAGAGCTTAAACTCCACTTTCAAGGAAGTCTTAGGTATGTGGGTGCTTAAACATTGTAGACAAACACACAGCTGCTTCTGAAAATCTAATTGGGTGCGTGTCTGTGGGGGGGCCGAGTATAGCCGGAATTGGGGCCGCACCGATGGAGTGGAATTAGGCACAAACGCGTACTGGTTGAATTGAAAAGAACTTTACTTACAAACTGACGTACAGAGACTTGCATCGATGCACACAGTGTAGGTACAAGCAAAAACACACCAATGTTTTCCGAGCATGCGGGTTCGGGGTACGTTGGGACGGTTGGCGATGGGGAGTGGTTGGTGGTTGATCAGGCCTCCAATTTTGCTCCAAGGTACATGAGGAACTCGTTCCCAATGTACACGCGGAGTTCTCCAGCTTGGGCGGAAACTACCCAAGCTTTTATACGGCTAGTGAGCCAATTGCTAGCCGCCGGGTATGAATAATTTACGATGAGCCAATCGATGGCATGCATCCAAACAGTGCAGCTGCTAGTTTTGGCGGGAGCTGATCACTGCGCCAAGGCTTTTCCCGCCGTAGCGAGGCATTCCTTGCACCGAGCACTCGCATCGTGCTAAGAATTCTGCTGTGTCGAGGCACTTTTAATTACTAAGCACAGACAGTCTGCATCTTTAAACATCTAAATACCTTTTAAAAACCAGACCCTTAAGGTCTCTTTTCTAGAAATAGCTGTTTCATGAGCAATGTGAATCAGTAACAGATTAAAAAAAATGCATGAAAACCCACTGTGTCATTTCTCTTCGAGCCTCTGCATATCTTTCCGTTGGCGGTTACCACCTTGATAGTCAGTCCTTTCTGGCAGCTGCATTAAGCTTTAGAGATTTTTGGACAGTTATTGATACAGTTCAGGCCTGTTGTCTCCATGTAATAAGTGACTAGCTGAGAGTTAAAACTCATGAGTCTGGATTGTTGACAGTTTGAATCCCAGAAGAAAACTGTTTCCCTGTAATCCTGTTTCTGGGTTCTGAGCTATTAGTCAAGGCTGATGAACATTGGCAGGGAAACCAATGTCAAGATGTCAATACCTGTAAACTTCTTAGAAACCAGCTCTTCTATTGGACTCCCTTTTGAAATTTCTATTAGTTAAACCCTCTGAGCTGGAAAACTAACAAAGCTGCTTGCCTCCATGCAGGAAGGAGATTAAATAAAGCCTTCATAAAAGCAGAGGCTTGTCCAGAAAACACTTTTTTCTTGTTCCCCTGCTCAAGGGAAGAGTCAGATTTAAGGACCTGACTAACTTGACTCATCTATAAGCACTCCTGTCTGTGGGAGGTTTGTGCCACAGATGCTCATGACAGTCAATTGTTTAAAAGGTTATGGAAACCTGCCACAGGAAGGAGGTGGCCATAAATAATGGAGGCATGAAACAAAGCTCTTGACAACTTAATTTCTTGTTTGGATCCTGGGCTCATAACAGAATATTGCAAAATCCAGGATGGTGGGGCAGGGTATTGTGGTAGCACATTTCTGTAGGTACTGAGATAGTTGGATTAAAACTAATATTTGCATCTGCATTAAGCTATGACTTTGCCACTTTTTTTTTTAGTGTGGATTAATCATATAAACGAAGTGTTTAAACTGCATTTTACAGGCATGATAATAATGTGCATCAACACTACAAAACATTTTTTTTTTTAACTGAGCAAACATTTATATAGTAGCTATTACGTTGTACCCCATTTATTGACTTAAACATCCAAAACTTAAACCAGTGCAGAAGGCAGCTGCACAGCATTATTGATAGTTGTCATAAACTCAGATCTGTTGTCTGGTCACTACTCTCTCTTCCCACAGAATAGATTGACAAATTTAGTCTATTGAAGGTTTCTCCTTCTCTTCAAGGTCCTCACTGGTCTAGGTCCACCTTACCTTTTAGTGATCTGGACTGAGCGCTGTGGGGGAGAACTCTGGTCCTTGGCCATAATCTCTTAAAATTGACCAGCTACCAATAGGGCTTGAAGAACCATCTTGAATGTTGCCACCTTCATTCGAAGTACTATTATGTGCTTTAGTTTTCCTTTGCCTCTGGCTACCACAGCAGATAAATACAATGTTTAAAAACCTACACACTTGTTTTTCTTTCTGGGAATGGTAGGGGAGGGAGAAGAACAACGCAAATGAAGTTAGTTGTCCCCTTGGCGCCTCTCCCCCCCCCCCCCCCCCCCCCCCAAAAAAAAATAAAAAAAAATTAAGGTCCTGATGTTATCATTTTACCGTGTATGGGTAATGCTACAGACTTGAGCTGAACTACTTTTGAGCTAAAAGTTAAACATGCTCAGGTGTCTAGAGGATTGGGAGCTAAAACTGTTATACTAAAAAAAATTTCAAAGCGTCTCATCTGTCATTTTAAAGTAAAGTTGCACCAATGCCAGCAATATACCTAAAGTATAAACATTTTTTAAACAGTTGTTCTGATTTTTTTTTCATTTTTTTTCTTAATGCACCCAGCCCCAAATTTTTAAAAAATAAGCCAGATTTAGGCACCTGAGGAAATTGGGTTAGCCAGAAAACAGGAGTAGCGTTTTTGTGAAAACTTTGACTACTTTGGATTCCAATGCAGAATGAAAATGAGATTTTTTTTTTTTTTTTTCTTTCTTGAGCCTTATAAGAAAGCCTCTAAGAATTAGATAGATCCTACTTCTGTATTTTGTGGCCCTGGCACAGTGTCGGGTGCCATTTTTGTGGTGAAGCACAGTGGGGCCCTCCATGCCTCTGCCCAAGGACCCCCAGAAGTCCTACTGTCCCCCAGATTGACAGCTAGCTAGCTGTCAATCTCTGGGAAGGGGCAGGACTTCTGGGGCCCCTTGGCCAATCAGAGGCATGAGGGGGAGCTTCCCACTCCTCTCTCGAGATTGAAAGCTGGTCATCTATCAATCTCTAGGGAGAGTCAGGACTTCCAGGGCCACTTGGCGAACCCCTTGCCCAGTGCTCTAGGATGCTAGGGCTTTTCACCCTTTTCTGCATTTGCTTTCCACCCCTACCCCACTGCTGGCTTGTTGCTGTTGTCCTGGTTTTTTCATGGCCCCTGCACTTTTTTGCAGGGATCGGGATTTTTCACAGGAGACTTGCCAAATTCGTGGTTTCTGCAAAAAAAAATAAATAAAAAAACCCATGAATTTGATAGGTAACACTTATGTAGGGACCTATCTAAGACAAGCTGATACAATGCAACTGTTACTTGTGCATGATACCATAGAACATAATTTCCCAACCTGTGGATGGTGACCAAAAAGTGGGTCGCAAGAATATATGAAAGAGTCGCAAACAAACTTTACAAATGGATCAACAAACTTTAAACATGGATTCTCCTTTTAAAGAAGAAAAACATGGGAAACCTTGGCTTTTTCCCTTGCAGGCTGGCAGAGTTTCAGCCTGCAAGGGGCTGCTTGGGACCCTGCCTGCCCCACACACCTACCCCACATATTGGGGGAGCTGGGGTCTGGGGGCAGGGGACAGTGGGTGGGGAATAAGGGGCACTGGTTCGGGACTGGCCAGCCACCGATGTTTACAATGGGTTCTGGTACAAAAAAGGTTAAGAACCACTGCCATGTTGATACAAGTGTAGAAAACCTTTGAACCTTAATCCAAACTTGTATTGCTATAGGATCATACATATACTGGCATCACAGTCTAACTGTTCTGAAAGCCTTCCAGCAGTAGCTCCCACTCCCTTCTTAAAGTCGCTAACATCATTTGTTGATACCCAGACATGCTTGCTTAATTTAAACCAGCAATCCAAATCTTTGTCCACTACCATTCTACAGGGAGTGTGTCAGGACTTTTGGCTATTCTGAGATGTTTCTTTCTCTCTAGCCCTCTCCCTTTTTCACAGTAGTACTGTCCTGGACTTGAGAAACCTTCCCCAAGAAAGCACAATTTAAACTTAGTCATTTCCACAAAAAGTCATCTTCGTGATAAGGTTCATTTTCGGGCGAGTGTGTCATTGAAAAATGCCTGACCTGCGTTGGACTACCTTCACTGATCCCCAACATAGATTGGGGAAACTATTCTAAAGCAAGTATGAAACCATCTGCTTTAGCAGATTAAGGTTCTGAAACTGAAACATTAAAAAAAACCAACCTTTTATTTTTAATCCACCCATTCCTACGTAAGAGCAGGTATACCTGCAACTCTGGAAAAAGGTGTTATAATCCCCTTTCTATAAAGCCTGTGGCACTAGAGGCCAGATCTAGTCTGCCTATAAGGTGTCTAAGTAGATTGATGCATCTAAGTGAGATTCTATTTCACTCTGTTCAAGTGCCTGAAAATCCATCAATGCATTTACTTTTGTAATGCACCATCTTTTTGCCCTTAAGACTGGGTCACAAAAAACAAGGAGAGGAAGAAGAGAGAGATTCACCCACTTGGGTCAAATAGGAACACACTTCTGTGCCTTGGCCTACTTGTCCATCTAACTGGTGGAATAGAATCTGGTCTTGTATGGTCACTGGTATAATGGGGGATGGGACCTAAATTGGAGTCAGTTCTGCGCTCATTTTGGAGGGAACATTGTGTGACCCCAGTAATCGTGCTTTTTTTTTCTGACATCACTGGGTGCAAGGAGAAGAAAAATTAGAATGATACTGTTAACATGTTAGTCCAAGATATTGCCCCTGGGCCAGCCAAATATGAAGTTAAAGCTTTTAGGGGAGCTTTTGGGTTGTGGTATTTTTGTGTTTGGTTTTTTTTGGGGGGGGGGGGGGGGGGTTGGACAAGGCCTGATTGTAGTTTAATGCATTTACAGAAGAAACGCTTGAAAGTGCAACGTTTGCTCTACCAGTTGAAGTTTCTAGTAAGTCTCTACTGGTTGTGTTTCATGACAGATACTAGGAAACACCTAAACTCAGAACTAGGCTAGAAGTATTCAAGGAAATATTTGACTGTCCCCTTGTGATTTTAATATTTGTTTGTTTATTTAAAAGTGCTAAATTAGTTGTTTTCATCTGATAACAGCACTAGAAATGGCAAGGAAAGCTACCTTACTTTAGTGCTTTGTTTCTGACCAGCAGGGATGAATTTGAGAAGTGAGAGCAATTTTCCTTAGTTTCTTTACTGAGATGGTGTTTTTAATTATTTTTTTTTTAACTCTGGTGATTGGTGGGATAGCTTGAGCTCAGTTTAAAAAAAAAAAAAAAAAGACTGAATTTTTTTGATAAGAGACTGCTGCTCTGGATTGCTTTTTTCTCCAAGAATGCTAAAAAAGCAGGCCCAATGTTATGTATGAGTAGAAGTATATGTATAGGTATGAGTGTGCTTCAAGCAATTCTGAGATTCTTTTGTAAATGACTGTTATGAGTTGAGAAATGTGCCCCATACATCTCTTGAGGGTGAAAAGAGAGAGACTTTTTGTAGTGGGGTAATACTGAGAATGCTAAAGCTAAGCAAAGAAAATGATTGTTCTTTTTACATAAGAACTTTCCTCTTTATAGTTTGAAGTCTTCCCAGTAATAAGAAAGTGCGGATAAAGTGAAAATTGCTTTAGACGTATAAATGAAAATGCTTAAAATTTTAGATGGCAGATATTTTCTTGAAACTGTGAATAACATCATTGTAGGTTGGCCTGAAAAGAGGCCAAAAAAAAACAAAACAAAAGTTCAACCTTATGACCACGCTATCTCTACAAATGTCTGCAGAGTAGTGTGCAGTATTGCATGCAGGTACCTGAGCTTGTTTGAGTACTGGAAGCTGTCTATCAGAGTTTAATTTGGGTAAAGCCCCATGCAAATATATGGTCTTCAGAGCAGCAATAATTAGTGTAGCAACCTCTCTGGACTAACGGAGCTGCACTGCTTCTGCTAGCTGGCTTGACTTGTCTTCAGCTAACTAGGCTAGCAGAGCCTTGTGGTGTACTTTCTAGATACGAATATTTTCAGGTAGGTGAGGGCAGTAGTAGTAGGTCAGAGTATGATAGTGCTTCTTTAATTTAATCATTTCACCATCTAATTTAGCAGGCAGTTTTAAGATGGAGTTCAGAATTGCTGTCCCCTCCCATCAGCACATTATAAATTTGTCGGGTGTGATTTTGGGCAGGGGTTGATTTAAACTATTTAAATAGAAACCTACTTTTGTTTCCGAAACAGCAATCGAAACAAAGGGATTACTTAATTTTAACAGTTTCATTCTCTAAAGCATGGTAGTAAAATCATTTATTCTCCTTATTTTCATTATAGGGCCAGCAATTTTAAGTAATTGATATTCTATTTATTTTCAAAGCAACAGTACAGGAACATGTAAGTTTAAAAATTCTGTTAGCCTAGGCATAAGGAAGGTTGATCTTGTGAGTGCATAACTGGGACCTAAGTGATGTGAGTGTATGCATGTTACTAGTTCATAGTTGGTAGGGTTGGAAGGGACCTGAGCAGATTATCAAGTCCAACCCCCTGCCATGGCAGGAAAGAGTAATGGGGTCAAACGACCCCAGTGAGGTGTTTATCCAGCCTCCTCTTAAAGACCCCCAGGGTAGGAGCCAGCACCACTTCTCTTGGAAGTTGGTTCCAGGTCCTAGTTGCCCTGACTGTGAAGTAGTTCCTCCTGATGTCTAGTCTGAATCTACCCTCTGCCAACTTGTGACCGTTATTTCTTGTCACTCCTGGTAGCACTCGGGGGGAACAGGGACTCCCCCAGTGCCTGCTGGCCCCCTCTGACTAGTTTGTAACCAGCCACTAGATCCCCCCTCAGCCTTCTCTTGTGGAGGCTGAACAGGGTCAGGTCCCTCAGCCTCTCCTCGTAGGGCCTGCCCTGCTGCCCCCTGATCATGTGGGTGGCCCTCCTCTGGACCCCTTCAATGCTGTCCACATCTCTCCTGAAGTGCAGCGCCCAGAACTGGATGCAGTACTCCAACTGCGGCCTGACCAGTGTCGCATAGAGGGGGTGGATGACCTGCTTGAGATGCATCTGTGGATGCATGACAAGGCGAAGGGATTCCCCCAGCCTGTAGGTATGTTCCTGGTTTTTCCGTCCCCCCCCCAGTGCAGTACCTTACACTTGTCAGTGTTGAAACCCATCCTGTTCTCATCCGCCCACCTCTGTAACCTGTCTAGGTCCAGTTGCAGCCTATTCCTCCCTGCTAGCGTGCCCACTTCCCCCCCTCATCTTAGTGTCGTCTGCAAATTTGAACAGGGTGCTTTTTACCCCTCGTCCAAGTCGCTGATGAAGATGTTGAACAGTGTGGGCCTAAGGACTGAGCCGTGGGGAATCCCGCTGCCGACATCCCTCCAGGTTGAATAAGACCCGTCCACCACCACTCTCTGGGTACAGCCCTCCAGCCAATTAGTGACCCATCTGACTGTAGGTATTGATGCCACAGTCTCCTAGTTTTTTAATGAGAATGGGTGAGAGACGGTGTCGGAGGCCTTCCTAAAGTCCAGGAAGACTACGTCCACCGCGACACCTGCATCCAAGGATTTCGTGACCTGGTCATAGAAGGCCACCAGGTTGATCTGACAGGACCTGCCTCTAATGAACCCATGTTGGTTCCCCCTAAGCATAATCTTCCCTGCTGGCCCCTCACGGACATGTGTCAGGATAATTCTCTCAAAAAACTTACCCATGATTGAGGTAAGAGTAACTGGCCTATAGTTTCCTGGGTCCTCCTTCATCCCTTTTTTGAAAATGGGAACCACATTGGCCCTTTTCCAGTCCTCCAGCACAAAGTCAGAGCACCACGAGTGCTTGTAAAGCTGTGCCAGGGGTCCCGCTATGACCTCTGCTAGTTACCAGATCTTTTGAGCTTTGACTTCATGGTAAGTAACTAGGAAGTATCATGTTAATATGTATGGAACTTTTGTGTTTTCTGCGTGTATGAATTCATATTTTTTTCTGCACCTCGGAGTAGAAATGTGTCTTAAGGTATACTTGTTCGCAATCCATCCTATGACCTATAACTTAATTAATTAAGTCAGACTTGGTTATATGCAGGTCAGATTTGGTTATGTAGCTTTGTAATTACTATAATTAGTGTTCAAATTAACATAAATTATTTGATCAATTATACTGAAAATTGAAGTCAACTGTGCTATAGTTATCTATGCCAAGTAGAAGGCACTTTGTTGTTTTAGCTCTAGGGAACAAAAAAAAAAGTGCTTTAATATAACATTAGCCGTTCAATGACAAGTAAGTGTTACAGCGCATTTTACCTTTGTTTTAAAAGTTTCTGAAGGATCACGCTCATCACTAATACAGCTGTTTGTTCTTAATTGCTTGTATTATCGTAGTGCTTAGGAGCTCACGTTGTAGACTGGGGCCCCGTTATGCTAGGCGCACTATACAAATACAGAACAAAAAGATGGTTCTTGCCCCAGACATCTTGTAGTCTGGACAGAAAAGATAATGGATAGATACATAGAGATGGGAAAACAAAGGAATTAAACTAGTCCACATGATAGTGACCATAACACATCAGTAGCCTAACTATGGTAGAGTCTTTGAGTAGGTATTCACCACAACTTTGTGGTGAGTGGGTGATGATATGTACAGGATGCATTTTCTTTGTGGAATATCACATACAGTATTGGAGTATAGAGTGCTGTTCATGGGAGTACTGCTATTGCCTCCAGGAAATAATGAAACATTGAGATGTGAAGAAAGTACTGAAGTTTACCTTATATTAACTGCAGTAGCAAGGCTTTGAAATAACTTGGTATGGACTTGCATAATCATGGGGACTGTTGGTGGAGAAAATACTCATTCTGGGAAATGGCTCAAAAGTTTAGCTCCAAATAATGTTGGGAAACCCTTTTGCATCTACTGTGAAAACTCACGTTTACCAAGATGGCAACAAGAAACGAGTTTGTGGATGCTTAGATAGATATATAAATGTTTATAAGTATATATTTATAAAAAGAAATCTTGTTCCCTTTCTGCTGTTAACATACTTGGCTAAATCTTCCTGGTCTTTCCTCTCCCTTCACCTCTTCTGTTTTTGTCTAAAACAAAGCTGTTCCGAGTCCCCAGAAGAGTACAGGATTATCTATTGGAACTGTGAGGGATCTAGTGCACTACAGGAGCTGCCAAGTAATGATCTTCAGATGGATGTAGGAATAAGTGGAGAATTTTGGCTTTACTGTGTGCTGAATATTCAGTTTAATAAGTAGGAACTGTGATTGAATAGAATGCAGATGAGTCGGAATCTGTGTGTGGAAAAGGAGGGATATTTTGAAATAAATTCATCTAGGAGAAAAACTTCAGCGATAAGGAATTGTCTGCTGGTTGTTAGCAGTGCAAAATAGATCGAGAGCTCCCTTTTTCTGAGCCAGCAGGTTAACAGCTAATGAGAATTTCTAGTTTGGGCTCCTGCTATCCATGCTGGTCATATCCTCTCTCTCCTGTTTGCTGTCTGTCTTGCTGAAGAAGAACAGTTTATCTAAAGTAACAGCTGCTATTTTTGGCTCCTCAGTGGAGCTTAAAGCTTTCATCAGTTTTCCAATATCCTTTGTAAAACTAAGAGTGAGATGCATTTCTCCTGAAATAGGCTACAAGTGCATAGGATAAAGTGGCAACAATGCAGTTCTCTGCTCTGCTCTTCTGATGTGCTGCTTCTGAACCATCAGACAGAGATGATGACTTCTGGCAGGTGAAGAGAACATCAGTTTGCTTCTCTGCTATTCCTGGCTAAGTTTACATTTATAACGTCTGCAGTCCAAAGCCTTGAGCCATTTCAGATTCAGGCTCTCTGGCAAGTAGTTGAGGTCCCAATCTGGTAAAGAACAATTTGCTCTCCTCTCTTATGGCTTTTGATCAGATAAATAGTACCTTGTCCAAAAGCCAATGTCATGGTTCTAACTAGCTGTCTTATAGGGCTGTGTGAAGCTGCAGTCCCTGATTCGATTCAAATCCGAATTGAATCAGGAGACCCTTTAATCTCTCCAAATTGAATTGGAACCCTCTGAATCAATTTGGAAAGATTCGGCAATTTAGATATAGACACAGCTTTTAAATGTTTTTTTTACGTGCCTCAAAGTACCAGGCAGCTCATGAATGCTGTGATGCTGGGGTGGATGAAGCGTCCCACAGGAATGCGGGGGGCTCCCCAGTGCACTCGGCAGCAGACCTGGAAGTGGACCAGAAGCACTTCTGGTCCACTTCCGGGTCCTCTGGGGAGCACGCTGGAGGCCACCCCAGCTTGGCAACTGGTGCCTCCTGGGTTGGGTGGGGGCACCCGGGGTTCCCCCGCGGGCAATCTCCAAGGTGGGAGGGTGGGGGGGGAGGGGCAGTGCACTCAGCAGCAGAGCCAAAAGTGGACTGGAAGTACTTCCGGTCCACTTCCGGGTTCACCACTGGGTATGCTGGTGGGGGACCTGTGCTCCTGTGGGACTCCCCATCTACCTCAGCATTTCAGCATTCACGAGCTGTGCCTGATACTTCTAAGGTATGTAGAAAAAACATTTAAAACTGAGTCTATGTCCGAATTGCCGATTCTTTGAATCGGCATCGAGTCTTCAGATTTGGATTTGGCCGAATTGAGTCGGAGGCAGTAATCCAAATCAACTAATCGAATCACTGTCCCTGATTTGGGCTGAATCTGAATTGAATACAGCTCATTTTGCACACCCCTACTGTCTTACTCCCTTCTATTTCCTTCACTTGCTGCTTCTGTAGCCCTGTCTATAAACATTGCAAGGTAACACCATGCATGTGGAACCAGTACTTGATGGTATATGGCACTAGAGTCAGAAGCACCATTATTGCTTACCTGTTGTTACTATTTCCCTGGAGGCAAACTTGGTTTAATAATGGCTACCCTGACCCTGGTTCTAGTGCCAGTGTGCAGAGAAGAAACAGTATTTTTGCCCAGTCCTGTCTTGCACCAAATAAACATACTGTTGGTAGATTTTTTCTCTGGTATCTAGTGACAGAGTTCTTGGATAAATCTGAGATACATCAGCAGCCAGGGCTATAGACATGGCTGCTAAAACAGAATTGCTCAAGGGCTTTGAATATGATTCTTTACATATCTCCGCTGTTTTTGTATCTCACTGATGGAGAGCAGGCCCACTTTGGTGCAAATCTTAAGGAGATTTTTCTTTTTTCCTTAGTGTAAATTGGTAGCTACTCTTTTTGAGTGTTCACCCTTTGGGGATCACCTGGATTATATTCTCTTATTCTTTAAAACACCTAAGTGAAGATCTGTTATTCTGCCTCAGAGTGGTTTCTGTATCACAATCCTACAAGACTCATTCCAGTAGCTCTCCATGCATCCTTGACCAGAATTTGCTATTGGAAAGTTTCCAGTAAAGCACTCCTGACCACAGTTGCTTTGATTTCCATCTTAAGCTCTTCATAACAGATGCATTCCCTTTCACCAAGGTATCTTTTTACTTCAGTTCTATTAACAAATTGTAGTCAGTGGGTGCTCCTGCATGAGATGCCGAATAGTACTGTGCAGTAGTGTGTCACAGCACCAACAGTGCTAGTAAGCTACCGCACAGTATTACTAGGCTACTGCTCAGTAGCGTCATGTAAAAGGCGTTTACTGGCTCTACTGCACAGTAACTCTGGTTATCATGCATATATTTAGTACTTTATTATACAGCTACTAAATAAATGTGTAGTAGCTTCTTGTGTAGACACACCCATGGTTAATTTTCATTTTTATCTTGCCCTTCAACTTGGGGGCAAAACTGTTTTGTACATCATAATGCAAGGCAAACTCAACCCTCTAATGCCATCATGCTGGCAAACTGATCAGAGTTCAACAGCTCTGAAGTCCAAGGCTTTTTTATGATGATTGGCCATGCCCTCAACTGGTCTTGTTGCTATGGTCTGTCAACATCCTACAGAGTAGCATGCTGGATGCTTGGTATTCCTTTGTTTTGCTGACTTGTTAGCTTCTCTTACATGCTATATGTAATATTACCCTTTTTGGCATTTGTTTGGGCAGCTTTGAATCACTAATCTCTTAAATTTGCCCTTTAGCAGTTTCACTGCAGTGTTTTTAATGTACTTGGCACTTATGTTGACTGGATTTTTTTAACCTCTGCTGTATCATGAATTAAAATAAACAGCTTTTTTCTTTTGTTGGAAGTCAGGAATCTTGAAAAAGAAAACTCAAACTTTGCACACACCACCTGGGAAGAATCCGTGCTTTGTATGCGTGGCCCATAACCACCTATGAATGACTTCTGTAGTTCATGAGAAAAGTTTCCCCCAATATCTTTTCTTCACCTCATAATCAGTATGACAGTACAAATTCCTACTTTCTGGCTGGAGCTTCTCTGTTGGGTCTTAGCATGCTGCCACTGCATTCCTGTCATTCATTCATGTGCTGAGGTGGTATAGCTTCAAACCTTAGTCGTGCACTTCTGAATAGATAGTCAGTGTTCTGTTGCAGGTTAGAGCATGTACAATACACTGGGTGATGGTGGGAAGTGGGAAAGACAACAAAGTCTTTAGTCTCATCAACTAGTACAGCTTTGTATAAAGGTTGGAAGACGATTATAGTAGACTCCTTGTTGTACAAAAGTTATTTTTGTGCCTTTTTTAATGTGGGATTGACATTCAGGAGAATAGTTTAATGCTCAGGCTTGCAAAACTGTTTGGTCTAAAAGTGCAAAACCAGCAGTGTGCCATGAAACATTTTGTAAGAGCTGAAATAAGAATTTTACTCAAAAATACGTAGCATGCAATTATACTCAAGCTATTCTGAAAGTTCAAAGTTATTCCAGGGGTGTTTACAGTTTTGCTAGCCAAAGTAATGTTCATACTAGGAATGCTAAGAACTGATATTTTCATGTCCCCAGCCGTGTAGCTGAGAAATGTGTGGGTTGTACATGTGTTTTCTGCAATTTGCAGAACTTCTGGTTTATCATAAATACAGGGGAGGGGGAGGACAAAGGTTACCGGTGTGTGAGAGAAATATTAGTGTGTGTGTGGCAGGAGGGTTATTTGTTTTTGGCTTTAATTTAGCTAACTTGGGAACATGTATTTTTAATGGGATCCTGCATGGTCTTGTACACGACCAAAATTCCAAAACTCCTTAAAATAACTCAGTCACACCAGAGCACTCTGCTATGTATTGGGTGGAGGAAAGAAATTCAGCAGTTAAGTAGGTCTTGGTGTGAGGACCTGAGCTGTTCTGGATTGTTAAATGCCAATTGTGAGCCATTAACAGATTTGTTTTATTACCATCTCTCTCTTGTTGTGTATTTATGCCAAGGCAGAAGCTTCTGTGGTAGGCTAATCTGGCATCTCCCAGTTGCCTGTTTCAATATTTCCACCTGGACTGGTCATGAAGTGGCAAACATAAAATGGGGGGAGTAAAAAAGAAATGGTATCAACAAATTTGAATGCCCCCCCCTCCCCCCCCCAGCAAAATGTTCTTTTCACCTTAGCTTCTGTTCAAGGAGTTTTCTTAACTGTTCAACAATATGAGGTCAGCAGCTCAGTTCATAAGATTGTAGAAAAGTAGGACTGGAAGAGACCTAAGGATGTGATCCAGTCCAGTCCCCTGCTCAGTGTTAAAGCATCCCTGTCTAAACCATCCTAGTCAAGTTCTTGTCTAACCTGTTCTTAAACTTCAAAGGATGGTGAGTCCCCATCTCTAGGTATCCTGTTCCAATTTTAAGAAAGTTCTTGCTAATACCCAATCTAAATTACCCTTTCTGCAATTTAAAACCATTGCTTCTCTGTTCTCCAAGGCCATAGAGAATAGTCTATTACAGAGTCAGACAACCCCCAGCATGCAAGCCAGAGTATGGCATGCAAAGCCATTTTGTTTGGCACATGTGCCTTGAGGCAGATGGCAGGGGATCCTTGTTGTGGCAGTGCAGCCCCAGCTCCTGTCCCGCTGTCTGTCTCAATGCACATGTGCACCCACTGCTAGCAATGACTTGGGTCAGAGCTCTGTGGACCCCGGTACAACTGCTGGCAGCCTCCCTGCGCTTGCTACAAGTAGTTTGGGCTCTATGGCAAGCGGCAGAGGCCTACCCCAGAGCCCTGGCTGGCTGTGTCCAGCAACCAGGTGGCTGCAAGTGGCTACACTGGGATCCGCAGAGCCTTGGCCCAGCTCGTTGCTGGTGCAGGTACATGCATGCCTTGTGGGGGCAGATAGTTTCATAGTTGGTAGGGTCGCAAGGGACCTGAGCAGATCATCAAGTCTTTGACCCCCTGCTATGGCAGGAAAAAGTACTGGGGTCAAACGACCCCGGCAAGGTGTTCATCCAGCCTCCTTTTAAAGACCCCCAGGGTAGGAGCCAGCACCACTTCTCTTGGAAGTTGGTTCCAGATCCTAGCTGCCCTGACAGTGAAGTAACGCCTCCTGATGTGTAGCCTGAATCTATCCTCTGCCAGCTTGTGACCATTATTTCTTGTCATTCCTGGTAGTGCTCAGGGGAACAGGGACTCCCCCAATGCCTGCTGGTCCCCTCTGACTAGTTTGTAAACGGCTACTAGATCCCCCCCAGCCTTCTCTTGTGGAGGCTGAACAGGTTCAGGTCCCTTAGCCTCTCCTTGTAGGGCCTGCCCTGCTGACCCCTGATCATGAAAGTGGCCCTCCTCTGGACCCTCTCAATGCTGTCCACATCTCTCCTGAAGTGCAGTGCCCAGAACTGGACGCAGTACTCTAACTGCAGCCTGACCAGTGTCACATAGAGATGGCGGAGAAGGGGCCAGGGCTGCACATCTACAGCAAAGATTGGGCCACAGCAGGGATCCACCCCCAAATCTATTCTCCAGGTTCAAAAATCTCACTTTTTTCAGACTTTTCTCATAAACCATGTTTCCCAGTCCTCTCATTTTTGTTACTCTGTGTTGGACTCTGATTTGTCCGTATCTTTACCTTTCTTTAAATGTGCAGCTCAAAATTGTGCCTCCATTTCCCTGTACTGGGATTAGGGTAGTGTCTCCTGGTTATGATGGCAAATACAGATTAGTGTGCCAGAATTAATCCAGATTGTCTGAGATTAGACGTACTGTTCTGCCCTGTATGTCAAGGATCTGGGGTCCTGGTGCTATGGCTTAAAGAGAGTCTGTAGTGGTCATATGGTTCATTTCCTCTTTTGTTTCATCTGTGTGGTTGCTTTCCCCTCTTGCATCTTCCTGTGTCATTCCCTAGATTTTTACTGAAGAATAATTGGGACATATAGTCTGTCTTCAAGATTTATGTTGGACTTCTGGAATATACTGTCACTTCTGCATTAACTAGCTGAAGAATGCACAGATTCGGGACTGTGGCAGTTAAATAGATATTAACAGTTTAACTTGTATTGCTGTTTGCTTTGGGAGTTTCAGTGGGGAGAGAGTAGTTTGGTTTTGGGAGCAAAGGTAGGAGGGCAGAAATAAGATAAATTGAAATTGGTTCTCAAGGCTACAAGTCTGTGAAGTGTAGGAGTGCATGGCAATAGCATACAGGCAGATGAGCACAAACCAAGAGATACAGGCATTCTAGACTCTAGCTGTGTTTAAAATTGGTAAAAAGAATGAACCCAAACTGTGGGATGCATAAATAGAAAAATTAAAAATTGAAGTCAGTTCTTAAATAGAACTTGTCTGAGGCATTACTAGCTATAAAAAGGACATGGTTAACATAAAAAGCCTATATTTAAAAATAATTTAAGGCTAGTGTTAGCTGTTCCGTTTCAGCTAAAAATATAACCATGTCTTTGCTGAATTATGAAAAGGATCCTAACCTTCTTCTTGCAAAGGAAATCTGAGATACATGATGATCCGGTTTCTGATTCCACCCCCCCCCCCCCCCCTCCCCGGGTTATTAGTGTCCCTCATAGTCTTTTTCCTCCTTGGATTCCATTTACATACTTGTAATCAAAGATTTCTTTAGGCCCTTCTTTCAACTATGAAGGGTTGAATCACTTTTGTTGAAGTTCATCAATACTCTTGCTTGATATGGTTATGCAGGACTTGCAAAGTGCATATGGTTATGTAGGATTGGGCAAAGTTGGGT
Source organism: Alligator sinensis (assembly GCF_000455745.1). NCBI lineage: Eukaryota > Metazoa > Chordata > Crocodylia > Alligatoridae > Alligator > Alligator sinensis. The sequence goes on along the minus strand of NW_005842066.1, from coordinate 1,257,529 downwards.
ATTCTGTCTTCAAGGATTGAATGCAATGCCTCCTGCAGTACTGCAGATGTCTACTGGATCCTAGCAGGGTTATGTTGTTCTATCTGACTTTTGTTGGTGGTAGAAGTCCCAGTAAGTACTGTGGAACTCCATTGTGCTAGGTTGTGTACATCCTTGGAGACAGCGGTGTGTCCAAAACCTTGCAATTGAAGTTAAAATTCAGATGAGTATAACAAGGTGAGAAATAGTGGAGGACAGGAGTAACCACGATATGAACATTTGGTTACACAGACTAAATACATGTGTAATCATTTCTATTCACAAATATAAAATTATAAAAAGTATTTAACATATTTTGGCCTTTTAAAAAAAATTGTCACTGATTTTTGAGCTTTGGCATTCATATTTCCGATCTCTTTCTCTGCATCCATAAAGAGAGAAGCTTGAAAATGCAAATGCCAAAGGCCAAAAAACCAGATGTGAATAAAAGCAACCAAAGTTAAATGAAAGCAGATAATTATGTAATTCCATGAGTTGAAGGTTTTTATTAAAGCCCCAAATATTGCAGTGATTTGCAATAAAATAACAAGTTGTTAATGCTGTTACTGAGACATTTCTTTTTTTTAATGATAAATGAGTAATAAACACAAAATCAGTGCCCCAAACCATTATTATACTAGAATGACATTCAAACTATGAACAATTCCTCTATTTCCCCTTCCAAATCCAAGCAGGACTTTGCATCTCTTTAAAGGAGGAGAAGTGTCAGTGGCCGCACGTGAAATCCCTACATTGCTTTCTTCCTAATCTGTTTTTATATGGAGGGATGCTTTGATAGTGCAGTGGTGGACAACAGGCTCTCTCCAACAGGGTTTGTTTTAAAAGTCAGAAGTGTAGCAGAGAAGATCCTGTTATAAATTAAAAGACATGATAAATATAAAATAAGCATGAGCAGATTTTTCGGCTTCTGTAACTTAAAATTATTGCTAATTTAGAGAAATGGAAAGTCTTGACAAATAATATGTGGCTTAGTAAAGAATTATGAATTCAGTTAAACATCTCTCCATAGAATGCCTCCTAGAAATGAGAAATCATTTAATGCCTCTCACTTTGTAAGCATTTTACTAACAAAAATTACTTAAGGGGCAGCATAATGATAAATGCTTACAGGGAGCAATGGATGGGAAGCATTGGGTTCTATTTTCTTACACAAGTATAAGACGTGATAGCTTAAAACTAGGAGCAGAAAATGGAAGTTGATAGAAAACACTTAGATGGTGATGCCAGTCACCCAGTGGAGTAAGTTTGTAGAATTGCCCTTGTTAGAGGTATTTCAGGCAAGACTACAGAAATCTAATAATCTTGAATAAATCTGTGAATCTTATTCTGTAGTAATGCAGAGAATAGATTGGATGAAGAAACAAATAATTTTTAACCCAAATATCTGTTGCTTGTAAGAAAACTATAGGACTGGTGTGTTTAAAGCAGAAACCAAATTCGTACAAGTCAAGAAATCCAAAAGTTACGATCCCCACAGCAAATGTAACTCTGCCCCTTGTGTGCATGTGTGTTTTGTGCTGCTGAATATGTTGATAAAATCTTGCCTTAAAATATGTTTGTTGTGGCAGTTATAGTAGCTATGGGGAACGCATATTCAAATAAAGGCTCTGGTGCTTTGAAGAGCTTTGAGTTGATTCACTCCCTGCATTTACAGATACTGGCATGAGTTGTACGTTCAGATAAAACACTTTATTTGTAATAGCAGAGATAAACAAATTGAATGGTTATCAAGATACACAATACCTGTGAAAGTTCTGTTAGGTCTGCAGGTAAAAGGAACTAGGAATGCAACATATTAGGTGTTCCTCCTTGAAAGCCTGTGTACTGACTAGTAATTAATGTACAGCATATGCATAGTGTGTGGTCTTCATATGTATAGCATAAGCTTAGGAGAAACTGCCTGGTTTAGGCTCCTACACTTGCCTTAACCAGTGTGACAAAAGATATTCCATACAAAAGAGTGGGCAAGAGAGGGCTTTTTAAGGCGTTGTTTTAGGGTTGCAAGAGTGGTGTTGTAATAAAATAATACCCCCTAGTTGTATGAACCCAAATGGGGAGTTACAGTGGCATTCTGGGTCTCATCTTTTAGCTGCAGTGTAGCATGAAAAATAATGGTCCAACCATAAGAAGGATTTTGGGTGATGAAACAGTCAAGAGTTGCTATCATTTTCTGATTTTTTGTTTTGTGTAAATATCAAGGATTTTAGTATACAAAGTGTGTTTTTGTTTAAAAAAAGGAGGGAAGGGCAGTTGGGGAGAATTTTTATGGCTAAGATAATTCGTTAAAGAAAAAAGCTGGGGGAGGGCAAAATGACATGAAATAATAGCGTGATTTGATGTTTCTTTTGTACATATATTACAACCTAATAATTCCCCCAGTAGAAAGGGGGGTGGGTAGGATTTAATGTTCATAGTTTTGAGCAGTTGTTAGTGCTATGTTTCTGATATTTGAGGAAGTTACTGTGTGCTTTAGATCAGTAATAAGCAAGAGAATCATGCCAGTTTGAATGATTCCATATATAACATAAATTTTGTACGTTTAGGTCAAGGTTTGCCAAAAATGGGTGCCTATATCATTGGAGACCTAGCTGTAATCACATTTTTTAAAAGATCATGGCTTTATCTAACTTTGTAACACATGGTTTGCCAATGCAGTATCAACAACCCTGTTCAGAAAAGGCTACAGACATTTTGTCACCATTGTGGGGGGTAGGCTGTTGCTGGTCTGCAGAAATGCGTATTGAATCTGCAAACATAAACCAGTCAAAATTCAAACGGTGTAAACTGGGAAAATATTGTACAAAATAGCTTCCACATAATCACTTCTTTCTCCAGTGAGTCTAAACCACCTTTGAAAAAATTTTTAAATGAACATTTAAAAAAAAAAAGGCAATCTGTGAAGTCGTTCTCACGACATTGCTTAGACGTGAAACTTGAAACTTCAGGCTTGTACATTCCTGTAGTCATGTGAAATCTTATGTTGCTGAATGTGGTGTTACAATCTGTAAACATATAGTTGTATACAAATGTTTCCCAGGATGATATGTAGCCTAACACGTATGCAAACTTTAAAATGTTATTGCCACGGTAAACTGTTAGATTATGGTTAGCTTTTATTAAAATGAATAAGCAGCCTTACACTTCAAAGGTACAGCAAGTGATCAGATACATTGGCATGAAATTTGAGGGATATAGACTAGGGCTTTGCTATAAGTGAATCTTGCAAAATGGAAGACTACCCTAAATAAACATGCACGCATTTGCTGCTGCCACTGCTGCTCCCCTTACTGTCCTTTGACAACATTAAACCCATTCTGTTCTTGCTTGTGTTTTGCTCAATTTCCAAGTGCTTGTTTAGGACAAAAGAGCTTTTTAAACTAGTGCAGTGCTCAGTAGGAGTCCAGGATTCTATTTAACTGTTTGTCTTGTTTTTGCTTTTCTTCGTGCCAATTACAAAATGAATCCATTAATTTTTTATGAAGAAATACATTTTAAAACAGCTTTGTAATGTGTGCAGCTGTAATGGAGAACTGTAAACTAAACTAGGTTAGAGAGCTAAAAATGGGCTTCCTTTTTTTCAAAGGGGTTAAGGTAGTGTGAGTAATAGGTTAAAGGAAATGTATTAAAGTTGTGAAAACACCATGGTGTCTGAAAGAAACATGTGGTTTCAAAGTATTAAGACTCTACAGAATGGAAATGCATTCTGTATTATATACAGAAATCTTTCTGTATTTTTTTTCACCTTTTTTATAGTGAGTATTTCAGCCTATTACTACTTGTCACCACTGCTACCAGTGGCTCTCCTTTATAGCAAGAATTGCATTTTCTCCTGTACTCTGCCTACCACAGTGGAAGCCTGATCCCTATTAGACTATTGGGATGCTGTTACAGTGCAACTAATTGGCCAAATATTTCTTTGTGTTACAGTGTAAGCACATTGAAAGTTAATTTAACTTCATGATAACAAATGGCATGTATTGTTCCTTACAGGATTTTGGTGGATTTTTTTTTTTTTTTTTTTTTTTTTTTTTTAAATACAGATTAAAATCAGAGTCGCTGGTTACCAAAACTTACCAAAATAATCCCCAAGCCCTTAAGGCTGCCTGTTTTTCAGAGCTGGCTTCGAAGGCTTTAATTTGCATATGCTTTGTGGAACTTGCATTCAAAGGTATCAAATGACTTCCTCTTGGTGTTTGTACATGTTAGTTTTGGGTGGAAAAACTTGAGTGCATCTTTCCATATATCTTATAGCTCCCCCTCTATTTGCTTTGCTTTTCCATGTTGCTAGAAATTGCTGCACTGTGGTGCATGAGCTGGAGAATTGAAGAAGCCACAGTTTGAAACTTTTTTTGTTTTGAAATGGCATCAGGTAAAGAAAGGGTTAAAGGTGGAATTGGCGAAGGCATTATGCAAGCTGTTAAGTAAAAAGGAAGTGCATTACAAAATGCTGAGCTCAGTAGTCTGGCTTCCAGCCAAGTCTTTGCTTTCTTCACTACAGCTGAGGGCTTTCTAAGCTTCCCACCAGTGGGTTTGTCTGAACTGTTTAGGAATGCTGCCTCAGTCGCCAGCTGACGTCAGCGCAGGCAGTTCAGCTGAGGGCCAGGCCAGACTGACAGTGCGGATGGGAGGGGCCTCATGTGGGTGGCTCTGTGCGTGTGTATGGATCTGGCCTGGCTGGGGGAGGGCTGGCACTGTCTGGGTTTCCTTTGCTGTTACTGAAACAAAATGTCAGCTCTTCAGTCCCCTGTTGTTTTTGTGAACCGTTTATCCTCCGCCCCCCCCCCCCCCCCCCCTCGTCTTTTTTTAAGTTTTGCTTTCTGCTTCTCCACCCCTGATCGGAAGGCTGCGATTGAAAGTAGAGACTAGGCCAACCGCAAACTCGTGTTTTTAAAAAAAAAAGGAAAAAAAAGAAAAGGGGGAAGGGCAATATTGTTGATCTCTAGTTTCAAATGTTGGCTCCTCCTTGGGGCCTCAAACATGTTAGCAAGAGGGAAGGAGGAGAAAAGAGATCCCCTTTAACTCCTCTTGTGGGGTTTTTGGTTAAAGGAGGTGGGGGAATGTTTCAGCCTCATTTATAATGGGAGGGTCCTATGTGGGTGTGTGGGGGGAACCCCAGGAGGGCTGCTTTTCCTGGTATAGAAGATGGAGCTCCTTTCTTCCCTGCCCTTTTCATACTAGCAAAACCTTTGGAAGTAAAAGTGAATTGTGTGTGATTTAACAGGTGTATTTTGTTTTTTGTTTCTCTCAGTGTCTGAATGTTCCTATTGTCACTGCTCTTTTCTTAACTAGGGAGAAATATTTCTATAGAAAATCTATTTGAAAGATTAATTCTGATATTGCAATAGACTTTTTTTTTTTTTTTTCCCCCCCTTAAAAAAAGGAAAGAAAAAAAGTCTTGCTGTTCAAAGCAGCTCTTATTTACTTGGCAATTTTTAAATTTCAGTAGTCTGTGAACTGTGCTCTTTTGAGTGCTGTAACTTGGATTCAGGAGCCTCGGTGTGTTCTCTGGGTTGTTTGGAATATTAGATTATAAGAAAAATGAGTAAGATTTTCATACCTTGGGGAAATATTTAGATTGTAGGGGAGTGTAAAAGAAGACGCACTTCAGCTTTAGCTGGACAGCCTCTCTTGAGGGAAATTCAGTTTCGCTCTTTCCTTTTCAGGAGAACCTGTCTCTTGAAGAGGGTTCTCGGACAACCTCTCTCAATTTTTGGACGCACTTACTGTTTCCAGTCTCTTATCACTTCTGCTAGGTTTCACTGACAGCTGCAAATCTGGAGGACAGTATTTCTCAATGAGAGATCTCTGCCTGTGCATAGCTGTGGTTTAAACAAAAGTTATGCTGGAAAAGGAATGGAAATCAAAACAAAACGTTCTAATGCTATTATATAAATTAATGGTATGGTTTCAGTCTGACTACAGTATTTGATTTGAATTGCCCTATCTACAAATACAGTGAAGTCAGACTGCCAATGAAAATGAAATATTTATTTGGAAAGCTCTGCAAATCTGTCTGGGGGAATGGTTTCCTTTATACAAGAGATGGGAGCTTGTGACCATGATAAATGACCTTTTTTGAACAGGACACAGCATGGCAGGTCAGCAGGGCTTTGGACAGACAGGAAGACGTCTTGAAGTTCTGCTGTTCCACTGACGTTCTCTGACTTTTGGGCAAGTCGCATCACTTCTCTGTGCCCTTCTCCTCACTCCCTCCCCTCCCTTTCTTTCTTGTTCAGATTGTTAGTGAACTTAAATTTTACGGAATTAGAGTCCCAATGGTCAGAGCATCTAGGTGCTTTTTTTTTTTTTTTAACTATTGTTCAGGGTCCACATTTACAGACTGTCTTGGTGACAAAGCCCAGCCTGCTGTTTGCCAGAGCTCACACTTGCTGTACAGTATCTTGGCAGTAACGGGTCAGACCTCAATATTTTTGTCTCTCCCAGTTTTTTATTCATTGTACAGTAGTTCCTTGTAGGCTGCAAAATGCAAAAGTATAATTAAAGTACAGAGTGGGAGGTTTGAAATAAGACTTTGAAACTTTCAAGCTGCTTGAAATACTGATGTATTATGTAGACGGTGGACTATGAGTTCCAGAAATCATGGAGGCACAAGCTGAAATTGTATCTGTAGGAAGAGTGCATACATTATAAAGCACTGGTGCTCAAGGCTGGCTTTAGATTCCAACCCTCCTTCTCCCGGCCCCCTCCCCCTCCCC
>NW_005842066.1:1222836-1250764 GCF_000455745.1 Alligator sinensis | reverse complement strand
CCAAAAAAAAAAAAGGCCAGTTCTTAGTTTTTGCTTATTTTTTGACTGCACACAAATAAGAAACATTCTTCTGTTCCAAGGAACTCGGGTAGCTCACAACAGGTCAGAATATTTGTAACACTAGATTCCTATTTGAAATCTCTGGGTTTATCTTGTGAATCATGTTTGCACACCTACCAGTGCTAATATTGTGTAGCACCCTGTGGCACTCTTAAAAGGATGTGATGGCACCCAGTTGAGAATCACTGGTATGCAGTGTAAGAAGTTGTCCATGTAAAACTAACTACATGAGTGAATATTTAGTACTGTCTAATGGCGTGTGTGTGTGTCCGTTGTATGCATGTTTTAAATGTGGTTAATCCCTTCTTCCTCCCTGAGGCAAGAACATTCCAAGTTGGTTCTAGGTTTTTTCCAGCATTATAAGTGGCTGATTTCCCCCATTTCCAGCTATCCATCTGCAAGCATTTGTTTTACTTCTTGTTTAAAGATGGCTGTAACTTGTCATGGTGCCATGTATCTTGAGTCACAGCGAGTGACCTTACAGGCTGTTGAGGAAACAGGTGCCTTCCCTTGTAGGCAGGGGAAACATCTTGCACCAATAAAACCTATCCAGGAATTCTGTGCAGAATAGCATTTCTGTTGAGGTCAGTTAAAGGGAGAAGAGAGGTTGATTCTTGTAAGTGACTTGAAGAAACTCCAACACACTTCTGTGAAAATATGATGTGGACCACAGCTGTGCCTTCAGAAATTTATCTTAAGCAGGATATAGTATCCAACTTGGGCAATTGTTGATGTTTGTTTCCTTTTTGGCAAAGAGGGTGACAAAGAGGATTTGCGCAATGTTTCTAATGAAGACTATGTGCACACATGGTAAATTCATTGGATGATCTCTCCCTGTGTGTGACTGGGATTGCAGGTCTCACTGTTGGTATTTTTGTATCAATTTTCATACTTGAGAGGGCACTAATAAAAATCATATGTTACTTTTAACTGCAAGAATTTAAGATTGAAAAATATCCTTGTGTCTACTTTTCTCAGTTTGTGACTTTTGTTAGAAAAGAAAAGGCATGCAGCTTCTTGGTTTACATGGCACACACTGCCCTAATATAATGCACTCCTCCTTCTGTCCTTTAAGGGACTACTGACACAGCTGAACTGCTCTCTTCCTCTCTTTATTGCTATATGCTTGGATAGTAGTACTTTTATAAAGGCATTCATTCTCTATGTTAACCTTTTGCATTTTGGAAAGGGTTGAGCTCCATCTCCAGTTTCTTCCCTCTAACGAGAAAATGCTTCTCTCCTGTTTTTTCCTGACATCCAGGTCAGCTTCATCATGAGATGACTATACAAAATATGCAGTTAGGCCATATTGCCATCACCCACTTCTACCAACTTCCCTTCACATCCTGACTGATCAGGCACTTTAACAAATGCATCATCTATGTTCTTAGGGAAACACTGCTCATACTCTTTCACAATCAGAAGTTTCTTCTGGTAGGTAAAACTAATGTACAGGGAGCCTCAGTCAGCCCCTTCCCGGGGCTATCTGAGGAGTTTCAGAGCAAAGTAGTTGGCAGCAGTGCTCTCCCTCCTGGCTAGTGGAGAATCCAGTAAGAGTATATTCGGCAACGATTTGATTAGCAAAGGAATCAAACATTGATTTGGGTGTGAGAGCCGGGCACAGTTTGTTTTTAAATACGGCTGAAAGCATCTTCCAGTAATGTTCACTGCAATTTATTTTTGAGAGGAGTGATGTCTGCGTTTGGATTAATTGAGTTCAGTTTTTTCTCTCTGTATGTGCCATGATGACACATTGAGGGGCATTTGGTCATGAGAGGGTTTTAGAGAGGCCTCCTTGGCTACTGAGAAGGGTAAAGGACATCTACTTTTGCCTATCTTCTGTTTCTCAATGGAGGCTGATTTACAGCTACTAAATACTTTCCTGTCTCTTTCCATCCACTGCCCATCTCTCTTTTTCCCTTCTTTCCTCCCCACTACACGCGGACATTGGGCAGCTCTTATCTTTTTGTTGTTGTTGATCAATGAGCACTTGGTATACTGACACCATTGTGAGGCATACCATTTGGTACTCTTTGCTAGCCAACCCTATGGAACTGCATAATCTATTTTTAAGCAGTAGTGTTGGCAAAGTGAATGTTAGCATAATGCCACTTGGAGCCCTTGCCCAGAATGGAGTAGCTGCCTAAACTATGATGGGCAGCATAGGCATGCTTGTGGATGACCAGCTGTGACCATCTTTGTGTTGAAGGGACAGTTTAAGCTTTTTCTGTCAGTGCTTTGAGTACTGGTGCAATATCATCTGAAGCTCAGTGCGAGAGTTAAGACATCTTTTTAAATAGACATTTTAAAAAATTTTTTAGTTAGTTTTTAAAGGAGGTAAATATTCTGTGAACTAGAGCTCTACAATATTTGTCTTCACTCTTAATTTTAAATTCAAACAAGGTGCATTACAATTTTTACTTTTAGCCTTCACATTTTAAGGAACAAAAGATATGAGTGGGACATTGGATTAAATCATTTAGCTTTTTCATTTTATTTGAGCATGCCATTTAGGTCTGCCTGCCTGCCTGCATAGGAGGTCCAGTATTAGGAATTTGCTAGGGCAGGACAGAGTTGTGTTGCCACAATTTAGTAAGAAGTTTGCATAATTCTTGCTGTTACCCATGCCTTTTGGCGTTTCTGTATGTCAGTTTTGCCTTACACGCCCATGATAGTTTTCTTGTTAAGCTGGGTGTATTTTAGCTCCTTCCTTGAAGTAAAATACAGAGTTCTTTTGTATTGGCTGACAGATTCTTATGATTGCACGTCACAAAATATTGCATTAGATGCAGTGTAATGCAGATTCCTCTTGAACTTTGAGATTTAACTTCTATGAGGGTAGACTTGGAAAAATTATAGATTTTTCACTTCAAGCTGAGATATAGGCCAGCTTTCTGGAAACTTTTTTTTAAATTGTGCTTTAAAAGTAAACACACTTGCCATACAAGTCTCTAGAAAAAAACATGACGGTCTACTATCTGCTAACTAAAAGATCTTTAAAAAACAAAACAAGAAACCCCACTCTTAATTTATCATGATGTTGCATCTTTTTGGTTGTTGTGATTTTACTCAACTTTAAAGTATATATTGTAAGTATCACCAGCCTTTCTATGTCTATCAATGCACAATATTTCTGTGTGTGTACGGTTGAGTCTTACAAGAATATTTTTTTCAGTTTCTGCTCTAAACTTTATACAGGTGGGTAATATCTTAGTAATACTTCTTCAGTTGTTAAAAGTTATTTTTAACAATGCTTCGAAGGCAAAGAAACAAAGGAATACTTCTTTTCATAAGCATGTAGTGTGTTTTTCTGCTTACTGCTTTCTCATGTCTTGATATGGAAGAATTAACAAATTCATAAATTTTCCCATGCCATGAAATGAACATGAATATATTTTGACTTAACACTCATTGCAGGGGAATCTGCTGTCTGAAACCCCACCCCCCTTTTTTTTAGTCTCTTCAAAATAGCAGATGCTTATACTGCTAAGTTAGAGATGAATTTACTGTGATCTGATGTCTAGCAACAGGTAAACAGTCCTTTTTTGCCTCTGCCAACTGTTGTTGTAGGTTTTATGTTGACAGCCAATTTTAGGTGATTTAATAGTTTTTTCCAAGATGTGCTCTTGTGTACATGCTTTGAATTTATCATATATACTGTGCTGCTGTTCTCCCCAGGTCCAGAGATGCTGTATGTTAATTGGAGATCTTAGTTTGTAACTGGTAACAGCAAACACTTTTATCTTAGAGTTTCCTCTTGACTAGAAGATTTGGATAGTTCATTCAAGGTTTTTAAGTGCAATTAATTCTCCATGGAAAAAGAAAGTTTCCCATTTAAGTGATGATGCATAGCAAATATTCCCAGCTGAATCCTGGGAGCGAAGAGGACATTTGAGAAAGCAAAGTTTTTTTTTTTTCTAGTTTTGTTCTTCTGAGTCTCTTAGATCACAGCTTCTCTATTTTTTGGTGGTGATGCATAGTTCTTGTGATATAACTTGAACTCTGTCTTTCAGAGTCCATTCATTTATTGCTCTACATTGGTTTTGATATCACCTAGACAGGAAATTTGTGTATCTTTTTCCACCTCCTGGTAGGAGCAAATGTCCTTAGGCTGGGTACAAGTTTTCTTTTAAAGAAACAAAGGAATCAAATTGACTTATGTCTTCTAATAAAATATGCATAGAATATTACAACTGTTGTGGTGGGTTTACATAAACCAGAGACTCTTCATACTGTACAACCAGCAAGTATATAGTACTGTTGTAAAGATGACGATCCAAGGAAAATGTGTTTGGAAGTTGAGCCTGTGCTGTTAGTGAGGATTTCCCATTGTGAATATTTGTTGCTAGTGTTGGGGGTGGGAAGGAAGAATGAACCTTTCTTAATGTTCTGTATGATGTTCCAAAGTCCTTCTGTGGTAATTAAACAGTAATTTTCTTTCCATGCTATTTGATTTTGACACCATTTTTAACTACCCGCTTAATTCTTCTGTTAAGATTGAAGCTTAATTAAGATATAGTCAGTTTATGTTGATATGGACACAAAATCAATGCTTAGTTTGCCTGAGGAAAAGAGCCTTTTCCTTTTGGGGCCTGGCTAAGTCTTTCTCTCTCTTCCCCCCCCCCCCCCTTTTTTTTTTTTTTTAAATAAAAATGCATTAGCAATTCAGAGAGCAGAAGCAAATAGCCATTTTTAAAATTCATGTCCTCAAATGTTAATTTGATGCTTTGAGGCATAAATGACCTTTCTGACCAGCCCAAACTTGTCAAACAAAGGAACGATAGAAACAAGCTGCTGTTTGTTCTAATACAACAGGCTGCTTTTCAGAGAGAATTTCAAAACAATTTTGTCTCCCCTTCTCAACAACATTAAATTAAACTTTGGCCTGTGCTACATTTTGAATTTAGATGTGCTTGCATTGTTGGCTAGATAGTGATGGAATCTAGACGACCTGTGCAAACTGAACCGTGCAGGCTTGGGCTTGTGAAGTCACTTGTGCTTTTGTGCACATTTACTGCAAGCTAGTATTACTTTGTACTGTTTGAGGTAGGGATAGGCCAGGATAGTGGAGAAGAAGATTGATACAAAACCAGGCTTTTTCCGGAAGTGTTTGGATGTGTGGATTTCTTTCTTAGTCAGGTTATGTGTCTTGGGTGTCTGCGTTAAAAATAATTTCAGTAGCAACTAGAGGAGTCATTCTTTAACTTTTTTTAGAGGGGTACTTAAATTTTGAAAAGTTTTTGACTTAAGCAGCACCCCATTTTAAAAAGGAGCATAAATATATTATAAGCATTATGATTGCTACTAATTAAGATTCTAGTAATCGATTACACATTATAACTATTATAATCATCCCACTGTGCCACATGCCACCTACATAGCCAGATCAGGAAGCAGCTGTGGCTCTTGTCACAACCCTACTCAGTCTGACCCTGCACGGTGTCTCCTGGAAACAGAGGTGCATAGGGCAGGTGGAACTATCCTGCTCTCCTGTGTTTTCAGTTTCTCTCTCGCATGGCATAATGCTTCTGCTGCAGTTCTTCCTGGTTTGGCTTCAAAATAGCTCCTGAAAACAGGTGTGTGGGGCAGTTTTACCTTGTGGCAGTGGCAGCCCAGAGATGAATACTGCTCCATTAGGTAAGACTGCCCTACACACCTCTGTTTTCAAGAGGCCCATTGGAACTGAGCTGCAAAGAGCTGCAGCAGAAATGGTGTACCTACCTGCAGCAGGCAGGCAGAAGCACCATTTCTGGTGCAGCCACTTCTCAGTTCAAGTCTGGTGTGCTTCCTGGAAAGAGGCACAATGGGGAATTTAATACTGCAGCAGTGGCACTCCATGCAGGTTGAGAACCATTGAACTAGAAGCACCAACCAAGATTTGGGCATCTTGGAACAGTGTGCTATAAGGAGCAAGTAAAGCATCCCTAGCCCCAGCAATTCACTCTCTAGGACCACAAGACCTGTTAGTCAGAAGCAGCAGGTAAAAGAATGTAGGTTAAGAGAGTTGTAAAAACAACCATGTGTTGTCCAGTAAATCTGTATTGTTGCTAGACTGGTGGCAGAAATGCAAGGAATTAAGGTCTGGTTGATTCTTGGTTGGGCACTCCCTCCCCACCCCCCTGCTACTTGTAATTATAGAAGTCCTTTGTAGAAGGGAGTTTGAGGAAAAAATTACCAGGTCTGGGAATACACTAAAGGTATTACATTTGAATTTTGGGTTAGGTAGCATTGAAAGGCTTTTGTAGTTCATTTGCCTTAAATATAATTTTTTTTTTTGCTTCTGGTTGTTTAATCTCCTGGAAAATAGATAAAAGCTTGTTAATCATGCATAGTGTGGCAATTGCCAGTGCTTTCGAAGCTTTACTTAATATATTTAGCTGTATAACTTGTTTTGAGTGGATGGAGCTTGTGTAGTAACCATAACCATACCATAAGACCTTCTCAGTTGGAGGCTGAGAGGAGAACACGGTCTCTCTTGCCTTCTAAGGCTTTGAGCGTGAGTACTGCCCAGTCTCTTGCAGCCTAAAGGTCCGTTATATTTTCTCGGCTGTATGAGACTGATTGAAGTTGTTATTTTGGGATGCGATACAGAATGTGTTTTAGACGGGGGTCTAACTAAATCACAGGGGGACTTAACAATTTTCATGGATTGATCACAGCCTAAAGGTTTAATTCTGCAGTCATTATGCAGTGATCTCACCCCTTGGTGCTGATTGACAGAGAGGCCCCTCTCCACAGACTGATTGGCAGAGAGGCTGGGAGGGGGTGCGAGGGCAGCTACCATCTTGACTGCTGGCTGCCTTTTGTGTGGTTCTGCTTCTCTGTGCTGATTAGCAGAGAGGTCCGGATTGGTAGGGGAGGAGGGACGAGGGGGCAGCCTCCATCTTGCCTACTGCCCTTCATGTAGCCCTGCCTAGCAGTGCCTTCCTTCCTAGCAGCAAGGACTGCTGGCTCCCCCTAGGGAGTCAGCATTTTATTTTTATTAAGTTTTTTTTTGTTGCTGTTCACTTTTACAGACAATCCTGGATGTTGTGGTTTCCATGAAATCTGCAAAATCCTGAACTAAGTAGGGTCCCTAGTTATGGAAGAAATGGGGAGATAACCATGTGGCTTCCTCCTCTTACTTTGAGAAAATTAACAAAAATTAAAAAACCCAGACCTTCTTTCATAGAATATGGGAAGCAGAGGGTGGAAAAGCTCGTTGGTTCATCTTGTAGGGCAGGGGTTCCCAACCCCCGGGTCGTGGCCTGGTACCAGGCCATGAAGGGTTGGCTGCCGGTCCACAGGAGGGCTGGCTGCCAGACCAGAAATATGGAAGTGACAGGCGTACTGTGAACCGGCAGCCAACCCTTTATTTATACTGAGTGTAAAAAAGGGTTGGCCGCCTGCCCACAGTATGCCAGTCACTTCCGGTCCATGGTTTGCTGGTCCACAGCATGAAAAGGCTGGGAACCGCTGTTCTAGGGGATGCTGGTGAGATCGTCTAGCCTGGTGGTGAAGTCCTCGACACTTGTATTCTTGAAAGACTTCAGTGCCCATGGAAACAAAGCCCCTTTACACTGCCAGTAAACCTACTAATTTCACTGTCCGGCATAAGATTGTCCAGGCAATTGCCTGGTCTGTGTCCTGAATGTAAACGAGGCCCAAGAATGACAGCTCTATTTTACTTGGACTGCTACTACTTTAAGGCAAAAATCAGAATTTTCCTAATTTTTAACAAAAAGGAAAGTCCTGTCATTATGACCAGCTGCTTCTGAAATCTTATTGAACCTGTCAGTTCACAGAATGCATCCAAAGTACTATACTACCAAAGAGGTAAGTCATGGTAAAATTAGTGAGACCCTATAATGGCATCAGATGCTGTCTGTTGTCACTGATTACACATATTGAGGCATCTCAACCCTTTCAGGTTACTTGGGTATTTGAAATCACTGAAAGGAAAAACAAGGCTGTAAAAACTGATGGCGACCCCTCCCCCTGCTCCCTACATGCACAATTTTATTAGTCTTTGTTGTAGTAGTGAAAGAGGCCAAAGAGATCCCTGACTGATGAAGAGGCTGCAAAATTGCAGTCTGGAGGGCTTTTCTGGACTGTGAAATATGTAGTCAATCTCAACTATCTCCTTTCAGTTCCAGAAGATAGTAGCAACTGCTGTAAGGAACTATTGTATAAAACTTGTGTGGTGGCTGGTGAAAAAAAATGTAGGACAGCTCAGAGATGAAGGATCGGCATTTCCATGTGAAATATCAACTGCACCATTTCATAGCTAGCCCAGCATCAAAAGAGAATTGGAATCTGGATGAAGAGGAGTTGGCTGAAGTTTAAACATGAGCAAGTTAGAGCTTAGGTGTCAATATCCATCTTGATGTTAGCCTCTGCCCTTCCAACCATGAGCATGATTTGTGCTCTTGTTCTGTGCACTTTGTTCCTGTCAGGTCCCTGACAGACATTCACTTTAAGAAGTTATAGAATTTAATTGGCAATCCCAGAAATTGCACTTTCTGCCATGCTACATGTGCCTGTCAGGATGTGTGATTTTGGGATCAGGGATTAAATCCAAACTGTCTTTCTTACTGGCTGGTGCAGGGAGACTCTAGGATCATGAGGCTGGGCTCTCCCTGCACCAACAAGATGAAAGGGCTACTAACAGTCGGCTGATTATCAGTTGGGCCCAGAAACCAAACTGGTCCCTGGTCCTAGCCAGCAATTGGTTAACTGTTGAAGCCACAGCTTGTGGGCAGAGGACCCTGGGGTTGGGCTGCAGCAGTCTGACCTTGGGGTCCCTGAGCTCCAGGGATGAGTAAAAATTCAGGGAGCCTGGTACTGGGCTGCTGCAGCCCAATATCAGGCTTCCCATGCACTGGGAGCTATGAAACAACCTGTGTCACTCAGCTGGGCAGGACTTAAGGTTTATACAGCTCCTGATGTGGGAAGCCTGGCATCAGTATGCTGCAGCCCAGTGCTGGGCTTCTGGTCCACTAAGAGCTATGAAACCCCATGTGCCACTTAACTAGCCAGCATGAAACCTATAAAACCATGTGTGCTGTCCAGTTGGGCAGCACGCAGTGTTTTGACAGGTCCTGGGGCATGGGTGGCCACACCTTCAATTTAGGATATGATATAAATGAGCCACAAAGTTTTTCTGTGTTGTATGTTAACTCTGTTATCTGTGAAATAACTTTGTGGCTTGTTTACTGTATTATTATGCCTTAAATTGACTTGCACATGTGGCTAGGTTACTATTTAAGATGATTAAATAGTTAATCATGTTAATCATGTATTAAAAGTAACATGCATCAGGGGTCTCAGAGACCCAAAGAGTGAAAATGCTATAAATATATCCCTACCTGCCCTCCTGGTGACACTGCCTCCTGCTGTCGCACCTTTTTGGACATATGGGTATCTGTGACCTCCAGGCCTAGTTGGAGTGTACTGGTTGGGAATTAAAAGAGATATATTCCAACCAGTATATATATATATGTACGTTGAAAAAAGCTTTTGTTGGGGGGGGGGGCGGGCGGTGTATGTGCGCGAGAAATCCACACATCCAACAAAAAAAGCTTTTGTTTTATATAATATATATTTCCCTTAATGTTCCTTGTGCATTAAGTTTCTGATGAATCACAATTAAAAATATTTATTTCAGGGCATGATCTAACTCTTGAATAGTCATACTTCAAGACAGTAGAACTTATCAGGCTCAAGCATATCCCAAATCTTTAATTCCACCAAATCTAGTGGTGCTGCTTTGTAGTATAGTAGAATTGCATCACCTTGTCCTTAGCCTATTCAGTATGTCAGGGTGTTTCTTCCTGCAGCATGTCATGGCTTCCTTGTTCTGCTTGTTTTACAGTGTCATCCATGAGGTAGCTGAATACCTAGAAGTGAGGTTTAGCTGTCCTTTGGCTCTTGACTAATTCTTTAGTCAGTGCTGTTTTTTTTTTCTCGATGTAGAGGTAAAACAAGTTGCTGAATTACTAAAATGCTAAGGTGTGGAACAAACTGAAACATCAGGCAATGTGTACACACACAGCTGTATTTTTCCTGTGGTTCAATATTAATGCTAACTATGCCTATAAATAAATAAATAAATATATATGTTAAATGTATTTTAAGTACTTTATTTGTTTTTCCTTGAAGTGAATTGTAATTTAACCAAATGGTGCCATTTAAAAAATTTTGACTACAGCTGCTGCAGAAATGTGTGCACAGCTACTGTTTTGGTAAACAAAGCCCAGTAACCAGATGGTAGTAATATTTAAAAACTTGAGCGATATGGGCTGGGAAGCATCCAACTGGAATATGCTGTGCTTTGCCTAGGTACCTTAGATTTAGTACACACTGGATGAGTTTAAGTGTGTGTTATCACTGCAGTGGCTTGAAAGAACAAATAGACTATTATGCAGAATACAAATAGTGCTTATTTAGCTTGCAGTTGATTCTTTCTGATAGATGATCCAAATTGCTGTCAGACTATATTTACTTACACATAAACAGATGTGCTTTTGCTCTAAATCAGGATAACTATTCTAAACCTAGTTATGCATATTTTAAGCAACTGTTAAACATTACATTTTTAAAGCATCTGTCTAGATGGGGAAAAAAAATACTTGTTTTGCAAAGGGTCCTTTTTCTCCCTATCTCTAAAAGGAAATTTTAGTTCTTTACTGATAGGTAAAGGCTGGAATTACTAATATGGGGTAGAAAATGTGTTCGTAGCATATTCAGAAAATTGTCCAAGGCATTCTGGTTTTAATTCCTTATCTGGTGTATTGGGACAGCTAAAGCAATCCATAAATTTAGTGGAAGATGGACTGTAAAACCGACATGATTACTGTTAAGTTAAATATTATAGGAGATAATGATCCAAATTCACCTACAAGTGATGAAAAATAGTGGGCAAGTATTATGAATATGGCCCAATAGCCATAGCAATAAAATACAAAAGTAGACTTTCTTTCCTTTCACCCACAAATTTCTGGCAAGTATAGCTAAGGTTGTTGTATATACAGTTTTATTTATAATTGGCTTCTAGAAAAATCTTCATCTTTTATTTCAGCTCTGAGAAGTGTCACAACTAAAATAGTTTTAAACAGATAAGCAAGCACTCACCTAGACAGCCGGATTCTTATGCATAGTTCTCCTGTGATGGCGGCAGTACTAATGGGTTTGCTTGTTCTACCATAAGTGATGTAACCTGAGCTCCTTTTATTCTCATTCCTCCTTTTGAGTTCAGACTCTCCACTAGTCTCCTGCATCTTTGTGCTTCAAACCCAGTAGGCTCGGCTTTCTTCAGAAATTTACGTTGTATAAACTTCCTTTTCAAGCTGCTGCAAATCTGAAACAAATTTGTTTTAGTAACTAAAACCTGTTAGCTTGCTCTTGGGGGAATCTAGGATCCTGCATGCTGAATCTGCATTCCTTCTGTTTGCCTCCTGGGTGTTCCTGTGGCCTAGCCCAGTCTGTTGCTTCTACCACATTTTCACTGACTTCTCTGAACACAGCAGTAAAAAGTCAATACTAATGGAGAAAAAACTCAAAGTCACTGGGGACTATCTGCATACAGAACCCTCCCAAGTGAGGGAAGGCTCCCAAATGCTAATGATCCTGTCCTCCTTTCACCTATAAGCTCCGTCCTCTGGTGGAACTTATTCCCTTCTCCTTTCAAGGTGGCTGTAACTGGGTCAGTGTTGAATAGCTGTACAAGTGTCAAAATGTGGTATTTCCTCACCCCAAGGCTTCTGAGTCTTGAGATAACAATGCATCATTAGAATGCTGGAGTCAAACAGGGACTTACAGGATTATTGCCATCTTTCCCTGGTTTCTTCTTCTACCCTTGGGGCAGGCCAAGTAAGTTTTTTCTTGGTTTCTACAAAAGGAATTCTCTTAATTAAAACATTCAGGCCTAGAACTCTAAATCTAAGCTAATTCTAAGGTGTTCCTAGGACATCTGTTAACATTTTGTAATTTAAAAAGTAATAATCCCTCCATATATCTTTTTATTTTAAATATTTTTCAATATCGCCTATGAAAAGAACAAGTCAATTATATAGCTATTAAACTACTTTAGACTGTGGAAAATTTCTTTTATGTTCAAAATAATTGTTCCTGTTTAGACCAGGGATGCTCAAATTTTGGCCTCTGGGTCAAATCTGGCTTGTGCAGCCAACACATCTGGCCCACGGGGCAGGAAATTTGGCAGCATTAATATGGTCACTTTTCCCTGTCAAATTCCCAAACTCTAAGTCCTGTACTGCCTGTTGCAGCTAGGCCACTCCCTTTCCCCCATGGGGCTGGCCACACCCCCTTCCTCCTGCATCTGGATCAGGACCAAGCCATGCCCCCTTTCTCCTCCCCTTACTCCCCACGGGGCTGGGTTGGGGCTGGCCATGCTCCCTTTCCCCTGGGAGGGCTGGGTTGCATCTGGGCTGTCCGTATCCCCTCCATGGGGCTAGATTGTGCCCACTGTGCTCACCTCAGTGCCAGATGGGGACCATTGGCCAGATCTGGCCTCTGGGTGGACAAGGCCGTGCCCATTTGGCCTGATGGGGAAGAAGGTTGAGCACTACTGGTTTAGACCAAATCTACAATATGGTGTAGGTAACGTTAATGTCTTTGGTTGGGGGGATACTTTTCTGGTCAAATGGGTTATAGATGGTAATATTTTGTATCATCTTGGGTAGTGTTTCTTACCTAGATCCAAATTCTATGTTTGTATAGGAAAGTGGGGAATAAGACTCTTTCTTTTTTCATTTCTATGATCTTTGACATGTATCTTTGTCATGACAATAATCTTCATGCTTCATTCATCAGTTATATGGAAAATCAGCTGAAGAAAAATATTTGTCAAAACTCGACTTGATTTCTCAGCTTTTCTCTTCATCAGAGACGAAAAATTATCTTGTTTTAATAGGATACTTTTTAGTTACCTTGTTTTTCTGTAGCATGGGAGTATCATATCTATCTTTAACTCAAGATGGTAATGTGTCAGCTGAAGAGCTCCTAAGCTGCCAGAGAAAATTGCAGCTTTTGCTTTTTTTTTTTTTTTTTTTTTTTTTTTTTTTGTGGACCAGCTTACTCTGAGAGGAACATCCAGAATGTCAAATTAGAATTACAGAACTAGAATTTATCTTGATGCTTCTACC
Source organism: Alligator sinensis (assembly GCF_000455745.1). Taxonomy (NCBI): domain Eukaryota; kingdom Metazoa; phylum Chordata; order Crocodylia; family Alligatoridae; genus Alligator; species Alligator sinensis. Next base: position 1,237,559 of record NW_005842066.1, on the reverse strand, counting down.
TTTCATCTGTAAATTTTATTTATTTATTTATTTATTTATTTTAAATATAAAAGTTATTTCCCCTACCCCCCACTTGTGGGAACCACGATGTTTGTATGTGCCTGTAAGAACAATGATGCGTTATTCTCGCTGAATCATTTGGGTACAGTCTTTGGGTTGCTTGTGAGGCTTTTGACTCATTGTGTCAGTCTCTGTAATCGAAACAGAATGCAGAACATATTATTCTATAACTAAGCAGTGGATTTACTCTACCATTTTGATATATTGCAGAGTTTAAGTCCTGACTTTCCTTTCCCATCGTGTTCTGTCATTGTTGCTCAAATGTCACAACAGTGGGGAGATGCAGTCTAGTCAGATCCGTATCTTTTTCCTTGAGTGACATTCAGATCTGTTACCTGTATGATTTATTGCTTTACAATAAAAATTTTAAAAAGCTTAGTTCAGTAGCAGCACAAAAAGCACTTAAGTGCAATCTCCTTAGTATTGCATGTGGATATCCTCTATCTTAATTGGCCATTCTCCCATTGTTCTACTGTCATAAATGCAGTGGGTATTCTTAGTCATCTTTTTTCCTTTTAACATCTGCAATCCATGCTAATAATGACGTGTGCATATGAAACTAGTTAGGAATATCCTTCCCTCAAATCCTCCAATTCTTCTCAACAAATGGTATTAACTCTTTGTCCCCTGCTTCACAAAAGTTCTAGCAGCAGTACTTGCATTCCATGTCACAAACATAAATATGAAGGACTAAAAAGCACAAATCTGCTATAGTTTTCTACTCCTAAAGAATGGGGCCCGTCTGTCACAGCATGGAAGGAAAGACTATCATCCAGGCCATCCTGACAGCTGGTGGGTGCAAGCTAAACTTGGACTTTTTAACATCTGCCCAACAGGTGGTTTTTCTCTTATCTAAATTTATTTGCAGTTTAGAATAACAGGAAGTTACCAGCATTTTGCTCTTGGCAGCCACACCCCAGGTCAGTCAATAGATTGCATTATTGTACATTTATATCTAGTTTATGCTATATAATAACATAATTTGAAACATAATACTAGAACAGGCACCTGCACTCTGAGTCACAAAGTCCAGTCTAGATAAAGTGAGCTGTTGCTCCTTTCACTTAACCTAGGAATTGGAACAGGGATGGAGCTAAATATCTTCTTTGTGCATTGCATTGCTCCAAAAGAAGCAAGGGATTTTTTCAGGTGATATTTTTATTGGACCAACATCTCTCCCAACTACTATAAATACAGTTGGTCCAATAAAAGATATCACCAACGTCCCTTCCTGCCAGGTCACTCCTGCCTCTCATGCATTTCTTGGACAGTCATGACTACAATAACAAAAGGGTGGTTAATGCTCGCGCTGAAGTAAGTTTACATCGTTGTTTCTAGGAAGACGTCCCAAGATGGTGATGCAAAGCTTTTCTTTACCTCTGCTGCACTGCCTTCTCCATCATCAGGTTTTTTGGAAGCAAGTAATCTAAGCCTGGTAATCTGAATTCAATTCTTCACGCATATTTGTATTTTAGATCACAGAAATTTGTTCTTTGTCACTTGTGTAACTGTACTGCCTGACATAGTTCACTTTCTTCCAAGTCTGTTCACAATTCAGGAACTTTTTGGGTGGGTAGCACTGATGATGCTTTAGTTGGGGGTATGGGTCAAATCATGTCTTTCAGGCAAGGTTATACCCAAACTTGCATGATCCTATTGCTGCCTTGTACATGAATGTAGTTGCTTCCCCAGCAAAAACTTTCCTTTCTTTCTCAAAATTCCTTTGGCATTGTAAATAAAACAGTTTGTCACTGTATATAATATACTTTAATATGTTGCTGTGGGTGTTGTAATGTGGAGAGCTAATAATTAATAACCAGAGGAAAAAATCTGTAAGAACTGCAATTTTCCTGATGCAAGTATTCATATATCTAGTGGCACGAGCAACTTGGAGCAGGTTTACCAACAATTGTTGAGACATAATTCCCTTTCCACTTGCCTTCGTATCAAAACAATGTAGAACTATAGGTATGGGAGTAAGACTTAGAATACAAAGTAAATTACACTAGCAGTTGCAGGCCAGAAACTTGTTACATTTGGTTTCCGCACCCTGAGTCATGTTTTTTGGTCCGGAATAGTCTGCAAGCCATTCATTTGGGGATCTATTACAAAGAACACCAGGGAGGAGGTCTAATAAAAAGTACAATGTTTTTCAAAGGGAATAATTTAGAATAATGCTACTTAAGAGTACATAATATCTGAACAAACAGGCAATGAACAGCATATAATTCTGCACATTATGCAGCAGCATTAAATATACATATTAGTAAGGTAGCAGATGCTTTAGTTCTGAAATTGACATGTAAAGTAGCAGTCTTTCTCAGCAGGGTGCTGCTCTATCTGAGGCTCCTTCACATGTAATGAATAGCTAATTTCAGTTCTATAGTCCATGAGAGACTGAAGGGAATTGGGGAGGGGGAGAGCATTCCAGCAACCAAAGCCAGCAGGATGTGCAGAGATGTGCTTTTAATGGAAGAACATTTCAGAACTCTTGGGGGTAAATTCATAAAGAGGGTTGCTCATCTGTTACTTTGTATTCAAATTGAGAAATTATTATTGTAAATGGACAAGCAGACAATTGGTGTGCATGTTACAGCTAGGAGGAAGTGGGTCGCCTTGATAGATTGGCCTGACTGGATGGATGTCTTGCTCAGTAAAGAGAACTTGAACTGGAAGTTTATACTGAGAAATGGACAAGGCTTTCTTGCCCCTTACTAGTAGAGGTTGAATTAGTTTCACTTGCTAATTGATCTAATTACTGTGTGTCATACATGCAGGAAGACTCAGCTAGTAAGTAAATATGACGTACATGTGTATTTTATGGATGTTCCTACTGCTAAAGGTGAGGAAAAGGGGTCCTTTCCTGAACCTTCTGGATTTTTCTGTTGGTATTTTTAGGAACACTTATGGCACATCTGCATGTTGCCAGATGGCGATGTTGCTACAGTGCCATGCTTTTTAGTATTTCCTTTTGGAAGTACTAAAGCATGGCGCACAGTTAGATTTCACTGCTACATCACTGTAGCGGTGCACTGTACCAGGGGAGTGCGCTACTACAGCAACATAGTTGCCGATCACATGTAGACCCACGTGATTGCTACGTCGTGGTAGCACACCATACGGCGATGTAGTGCATCACTGTCACCGTAGAGCAATGTATAGACACACCGTTAGAGTACTAGATCTGACATTTAGATATGCCTGTTGATACATATGACTCCCATCTATCCTCAGAACCACCTCATTCCCTGTTAAGAACAAACTCTTTTGAAGCGCCACGTCTAAACATTTGAGCATCTGAGACTTGCCCAAATGTAGAAGTAAGAGGGAAGCATTAAAGGGGTAGCAGTCACATTTCTGCATCTAAATGCTGTGGCTGCAAATGTGGGGGGGGGGGGGTGCAAAGTAAAGGAAATGACTGGTAATGTTTGCAGCTCCTGATATCTCCCACAGACCTTATCAGTGGAGGAAGCCTCCTGTTTGGCTACATAAACAGGAAAAGCCAGATGAGGGATTACTATTCCCTACAAACATTGACACACAGCCTAATCTTCCTTGCTGTGGTAGACGATCTGTTTAAACCTTTCTTCAATAGATAAAAATAGCCTAATCATCTAGCAGTTGCAACTCTTTGGTTCTCTGAAAGTATGGCTGTAAGTTGCACAATCTTTCTTCCTTCCCTTTAATTGGAAGAGGGCTAGCAACTGATTTTTTTTTTTTTTTTTTTTTTTTTTTAATTGGTTTTTTGGCTGAAAAACTGACAACTCTGCATGGGGCCCAGATCTTTCTTCTGGATTATTCTGCTAGAGTGAAACTGAAGGGAAGATTTACAAAGCAGGCTAGAGACTTAAAATTAAGTATTTAGGTGATATTATAAATAAGCTAAAAGAACCCTTGACCATTAAAAAAGCAAGACCAAACAAAATAAAGAAAGACCATACAGTATTAGGTTGCCCCATCATCTCCTTGCTTTTGCTAGATAGTTCTCTGTACTGTTTGTTTTCATCTTTAATAGTAATAAGCATCTTCACTGAACATTTTGGCTGATGATTGGAAAAAAAAAAGAAAAGAGGGAATTAATTAGTATTAATGTCTAAACCTGGTTGTTGAAATTAATTGCAAGAACACGTGGTATGGGTGATCAGTAAAGTTGAACATGTTAATTTCCCTTACACCAGTTATATCATATTTTGTGTTAAAAACCTATTCAGTCATATCCAGAATAACCACACTGAAGCACAAATAGAGCTTTGTTTATTCTTTAAAATACTGAAGATATACTAGTCAGCAGCTGTGAAACTGAAGAGAAGATCTCTGATCTATTTTTCCTGAGAGAGGAAGGTACCCGCTCTTGTCCTCACCTTCACATATACCATTTTAAAATCTATATAAGTACTTTGAGACAAACTCATTGATGGTAGAGGGTTTTTCCTATGAGAACTTATATTTGTTCTGTGTTCACTTTAGCTTGTCCTGCTACCTTACACAGCTTTTTGGTTTAATTTCCCAGTAAGATTTTCTCCCTTGATGATGTTTCTTTCTCTTCATCCTTAAATACTTGCACTGAATTTCATTCCTGATTTTGTCATTGTTTAAGAACATTTGAATTTCCTGATGTAATACACTAATGAATGAAGAATGAATGAATGAATGAATACATTTTGTTGCAGGGATTGCAGATTGATTGGTTAATGAATGGGTTTACCTAGGACAGCATGTGAGGCACTGAAGTGTTGTGGTTGTGGAGGAAGAAACCAGACCAGACTGATTTCAGCAGTGGCTTTCATTTGATGGATTGGGGATTCCATTCTTTGCTCCTGCTTATATAATCTGGACTTCACACTTGGTTGTTTTGGGTAACTTCTAAAACTGAAAACAGGCTTATGTAGCTGCCATGTCTGGTCTGATTAATGGAAATGTGTAGCAGAAACCACTCAAAAGATGTTTCAGACGTGCTCAGTTTGACCAGCTATCTTAGTTGTGGTGATATAAGAAGGAAAAGTGCTACTTAGAACCCTAGTTCTAGGGCAATCTAAATAATTACTATTTGTATGCTTCTGGATGCCATTATGTAGAGGGCATATGTTCCTAAGGACTTCTTTATATTGAGCAGATAGTTGTAGTCAACATAAGGGAAGTAGATTCCTGGTTTCAGTTGTGGTACAAAATAGCTGAGAACAACCTGAGCATATTAGGTCTTTGATTCGAAATCTTTCTTGAAGTGCCTGAGGAGCACTGCTGTATTGTGAATAGTAATGTGCCATGCATAGTAGAACGGCAGGAATGTTAGTCTGTATTTAGGGAGTAACAATACAGACGGCAGAATATTTTATTAGGGGCAATGACTATTTCATTTTGTCCTTTCTTGATTTCTAGGAGCCAAATTCAAGCTACCAGGAAATTATGGTTTGGGTATAGCCAGTAATTGTTGTTTTTCAGACTTTCTGGTAACTTCAGCATTTTTTTTTTAGGCATATTTCAGTAGTCATCAGCAGCTAGTATTAGCTTGGTCTTACCCTCTCTTCTGCCCCTCAAACTTTTAAACATTCCTCTTTAAAATAAGTTGTATAGTAGGAGCTAGAATAGAACTTGAGGATTCTTTATAATGTCATGATGCATCTACATATTACCATTTTTTATGTAGATATTTATGTATATAACTGAATTTGGAGGTATTTTATTTTATTTTTTAAATGCCAGGAACAGAGGCGGAAGTTTGTGTTGAACCAATATGGAAAACTTGACTAATCAGTTAGAGTATGCCTGCTTACCAGTACCACAGCCCTAATCCCTAGAGTAGTGGCATTAGGCATACTTTGGTTTCTGGTATAATGGTCTCTGCTTGTGTGCTTATCAATTGCTTATAGTATAGTACTGCCCAGAGACTCCAGTTAGGATATGGGTGTCCTGTTGTAGTAGAAAGAGACTCTTCCCCACAGTGCTTGCAGCAGCCATGATGTAATGACTCAGCTGCAGTAATGAGTTCTGACTGACATTATCCAGGAACCCTTTCAACACTATGGTTTTAGTGGCCTTTTCTGTGCTGCTTTGTTAGGAAAGGTTATGTAGCACTTCATTATTTTTGCTGGAATGCCTTATAATGTATAATGACCAGAGGAAGTTAGATAGCATTTCTACTGTGAAATGTGCATCCCAGATGGAGTCCATCCCGTAACCCAAACATAGAAAAATGAGATTATTGTGGTAATTCTTTAAATTCCCTCCCTCTCCTTCCATATTTATATGTAGAAACATAGACTTTGTCTAGTGCATGATCAATCCTATAAATGAGTAAATTGCTGTAAACAATATGCTTCTGTTTAACAATTTTGGAAAGATTAAAAAAAAAAATCTTTTGGTAAAATAGGATATGCACCAGAGAGAATAGTTGGTAATACAGCAACAGTTACAAGGTTATTGAATGCCTTTCTTTTCCAGGCCCTGCTGAATACCAATTTTTTCATCAGTCATAAGTACAGCATTGATTTTTAGCAAGAGAAAATGCCATATCCTGCAATTAGCAATAGGATAGGGAGTGGCCTTTTTCTTTTAAGCATAGTACAACAGGTTTCCTGATTAAGGGTCAGGCTTTAATGGTTTTACAGTTTATTTGCTGACTTGCGCTGTTCAAATTTTGTGCTAAATACTTCACTTGCTGCCACAGCAAAGTTCCTTGTGGTTAGAGTTTCTTAAATGTGTTTATTGCAGACCAACTATATCATTAGATTTTGTCCCCAGCTTAAAAAAAAAACCCAACAAAAACCTGGTATTATCTAGGATGGCATAGGCAGGTTATGCAGATCAGCCTCTTTTTCTGCTGGGGAAAATCTTTTTTCAGCCGTTTTAAAACTTTTTAATTTTTTTTTGTTGACAGCTGCAGTTGCTGTGTTCTTCTTTCTAGGGCTTGATTGATTCATGTTAAGGACCTGTAAGAGTTGGATCAGGTCCTTTATCAAGAGGATGAAAAGCCTGCCTTCTGAAGTTAAGGCCATTCTAGGAATTGAATAGGAAGTGCTTTTTTTTTTTCTTGAAGACTTTCCTGCCTTTATCTTCCTGTGCTTATCTCTTTTTAAGAAGTTGTGTTTGTGTTTCTCCAGAATAAGACACTACTAAGATTTACACTTGTATCTTGATCTAGCATGATATGATCCTGATGCAAAGCATTCAAGTGGTGGCAGCCCCCCAGATTCATAACAGTTTATCTTAAGTCAGGCCCTGCATAATTATCAGTCCACTGTTTAATCATGTTTATTACAGGTATGTTTAAATCAAGCCAGATCTGGACCTGTATTGTGCTAGGTAATAAAGAAGACCAGAGGAGTTGTACACTCTGCGACAGACTGTCTAGTTTTAAATAAATGGGATACACACAGGGTTAGGGAATAATGCAGGGTGTAAAATAGCAGCCTGAAAATGTGGTGTAGTAAATGTTCTAGTCCTGCAGTTTGTTTTGTGGGTTTATAAAAGAGGGAAGTATACTAAATGGGAATGAGGGGGACAGGGCATGGGAAAAGAGGATAAGAATGGGATGTGTAGAGGGAAGCTAAAATGGACTGAAGGGTGGAGTTGGCAGGAGGAGGGAAGCATTGGAGCAAACACACTCAGGGTAGAGAGAGTCCAGGCAAAACAGCAGAAAGATCTCTAAACTCTTGCTTTTAAAAATAAAATAAAACTGTATTTGAACTCAGCTCAAATTATTTCATCTTTAAAAATGTCCTTTTGATGGTGGAGAAATGATACTCATTCAGTGATGGATTTATGCCTTGTGCCTTGAATTGGGTGACAGATTGATGGGCTCATCAATTAGAGAGAGTCAAATCACCTGTAAAACAGAACAATAAGCTGTAGACCAGAAATAAGGAGAAGCTTACTTTACTAGTAGGAATGTAAATAGCACTTCTCCTAAAAATACTGACCTGACTACATCTGCTTGACAGGCAAAGCAACTTCTCAGTTATTTGGGGCTGCTAAAACTTGTAGAAAATGATACTGAGTATCATTTTGTTTCTTGTCCTGTTATTTTAGATTATATTAGACCAAAGCATGGTTTTTAATTTGAGTTCACTTGGCTTTGCTGCTCAAACTGGAGGTTTGCTGTTTATTTGGCATCCATTGTCTCTTGCGATATTGCAGAAGGCCTTGCTATGGTAATTAGTACCATTTTACAAAAAGAAACCAGGAAGCAGTAGATGAGGACACGATTTTGGTCTTTCTATTCTGAAGAGATTACAATAGGGAAGATAGAAAATATTGAGAAAATTAGGGAAAACAGAAAATGTTTAACATGAAGTAGAGGATCCAATGTGTTTTTAAGGATGTAGTTTTAGCTGTTGACCTCAAAATCTGTTAACATAGCTGATCTCACTATCTACAGGTGATATTCTTTGCTGCTGGCAAGGATAAAAGAGTTTGGCTTCCACACTTTAGCTTTATCTATACTTTAGAAGTTTTGCTGCTTTATGAGAGTTTGTAGGTTTGTAGTTTAACTACAAGAATAACTGTTTATCCCTTATTTAGGTCTGGCAAAGAAAAATAAGCATGTACTCCTTGGCTTTTAGTTAACTATATAGAAAGCAATATTGTAGCATAATCATGCTGGGAAAACTCAAATGTAAATGAAGCCTACATCTCTGGAATCCAGAGAGCTTTAGCTTGGAGACTAAATGCGTTAATTGCAGAACAACCCTATCCCCTCCATTGGGCTCAGTAGTGACTGTCATGGCTTATGTGGGGGGTAGTTCCAGAAGTCATGCATACTTTTTATCCAGAAGGATAATAAGTGGAACATGGAAAGACACTTCAGAAACTTTTCCATATTTGTATCTGAATGCAGAACAGAATATGTAATTCTTGTTTAGTGACAGGATTTGAAGCGATAGTATGACACATGCACACACATGAAGAAAAGGATATTAACAAGAAGACTAGATAGAAATAGAATCATAGGGCTGGAAGGGACCCCGAAGGATCTTTGGGTCAAGACACCTGGGGACAGACGACCCCAGCCAGGTGACTATCCAGTCTTCTCTTGAAGACCTCTAGGGTAGATGATTACACCACCTCTGGGAGGAGCTTGTTCCATAGTCTGGACACCCTAGTTGTAAAGAAGTTTTTCCTAATGTTCAGTGTGAAACTATCTTCCAGGAGTTTGTGGCTGTTGTTTCTAGATTTCCCCCAGGGTGCCCTGGTGAACAGTTGCTCACCGAGCCTCTGATATAACGGTAAGCTGCAGTCAGGTCCCCCTCAGCCTTCTTTTCTTTGGGCTGAAGAGTCTGAGATCCTTCAGCCTCTCCTCGTATGGCTGGTCATACAAGTTCCTGATCATGCAGGTGGCCCTTCTCTGAACCCTCTAGAACTTTAGCACCTCTTTGTTGAAGTTGGGCGCCCAGAACTGGATGCAATACTCCAGCTGCGGCTGCACCAGTATTGAGTAAAGCAGGAGAATCACTTCTTTGGATTTACTGGAGATGCATTGATTGATTGCATGCCAGAGTTTTATTGGCCCTAGTGGCTACTGCATCATATTGCTGGGGTCTGTTGTTACCCTCAGATCTCTTTCATTTGTAGTGCTTGTCAGGTTAGCGATGCCCAGCCTATAGGTGTGCTGCTGGGGGTTCTTCCTTCCCAGATGCAGCACTTTGCATTTCTTGATGTCGAACCTCATCTGGTTCTGGTTTGCCCAACATGCCAGCCTGTCTAGGTCTGTTTGTATCTGCAGCCTATCTGCAGGTGTGTCAGCACAACCCCATATCTTGGTGTTGTCCGCAAACTTGGCCAATGGGCTTTTCACCCCCTCATCCAGGTCGTTAATGAAGATATTGAACAGCACTGGGCCAAGTACTGACCTCTGGGGTATGCCACTGCCCACATCTTGCCAGGACAACACCGATCCGTTCATTTGGACTCTTGTGTCCTACCAGTTTTGCACCCACTTGACGGTCCTGCAGTTGAGCCCGATATCTTCCAGTTTTCTGATCAGTACCTCGTGGGATACCAGGTCAAAGGCTTTCTGGAAGTTGAGGTATATGATGTCAACCACTTTTCTCTCATCCAGGTGACGAGTCACCTGATCATAGAAAGGATAGATAAATAAATAAAAGAAATCAAACATTTTCTGTTTTAAGAAACAATGATCAATTATGAAAAATGGAGGAGCTAACATGCAGGTCTGTTTCGGAGAAGGATGGAAGTTCCTGGAGTGTATTTAGCCAGTTGTACAGTACTTAAAATTGTGGAGGGTTGCAGGAGGCCTCCAAAGAAAGTCCCAATAAAACCAAATTTTGAAAAAAGTAACTCTTGCACACTGGGATTGGGAAGCTCATCATGCTAGGACATACAAGGCTCATTTAAAGCAGCTCAGTACCAAAAATGGTTAGTGGAGAATTTTTGCACACATGCTTCACAGAGTGGGGGAGACCTACTGACCCCTGCTTCAGCTCTTTCACTCATAAAAACAAAACAACAACCCCCCCCCCCAAATAAATAAAAATATCAAATCCTGACTATATTTATTCTATTATGAAACAGAATCTGTAGTGGTTGGCACAAGTCCTCCTTTGGCATTTTGATGCAGTGCGGGGATGCAAACACAGCACATGCACCAGAAGTGGAAGTGGAAGCACAGCAGCAGATGGGGCAGGGAACGGAAAGAAGAGAAGCAAGTTGGGCAGGGAAGGGGGATTGAAGTGGCGTTTGGGAAGATTGTGGGGCTTAATTTGTGTCACACATGACAAAAGACTGGCCCCTATTGATGTAGTGGATATATAAGATTTATTCTAGAGCAACCCTATATTATGAGCATGTATAATGTGTATAGTGCTTGCCCTGTGCTTGTTTCTTACTAATCAATCCCTCCCAACTCAAGCTTCCTTTATATCAGCATGTTCAGTCTGGACACAAGAATTTTCTGCACCCTCTGCAACTTTTAAAGTTGGCTTGTCACTCTTACCACCCATCTCCAGTGGTCATTTAATATAACTTATAGGTCTGTCAGCTAAGACTAATATGTGTAGGACACAAGAATGTTACAGTTTAAACCACATCTTGGTATATAAATTGTCCATTAACATTAGCTCTAGGCTGTGTTGGAATACAAAATTATAACTTGGAAATTTTACCTTGAAAGTACATTGTTAGGATAGGTCTCTGAGTACTCAAATTCAGACAAAACGAGTTTAAAAGCTTATTTTAATTTAAAACCATTTGCTATTTAAATAATGAAATTGGACAGGAACTGAATTTGGCTTTAACTTTAGCATGTCATGGGGAAAGTTACAATCATGAATCTAAGTTCTGAAAAATAGCTAATGGACACACTTGGGAGGTACTTTTCCATAAGGAATTTTAGTTGTTTAGGGGAAGGCAATGAAGCGCAAAGGCTTATTTCTCATGTGCTTTTACTCTATACAGTAATGACATGTTTCAGGTAATATAGTAATTGTATATTAGTCTTAGCTGACAGACCAATAAGTTATATTAAATGACCACTGGAGATGGATGGTAAGAATGATAAACCAACTTTAAAGCTGCAGAAGAGAGGATTCTTCATACTGGGTTGATCTCTAGAGAAATCCCCATTTTTCAGATCAGCCCCATTAAATTCTTCCTTGCCTTTGCTGTTACTTACTTTTTCAGCCAGAAAGGAAAGGTCTTGGATAAGTAACTGCACTGTACCCTACTTCATCAACCCCTTCTTCTCCAGACCACTGCCCAGAGACTTAGTCATACGTCGTCTGCTTATCTTAATGGGAGTCATATAGATAGTCCTTGCTCACCACATAAAAATGTAGGGGTTAACATCAATTGCAAAGAGAGCTATGTTGTCCAAATGCTGCTGCCTGCACACACTATTTTAATTTTAAGATAACGAATGCATGTTGGATGCAGTGTGCTTAGTACTCTCCAGAGGTACATAACAGCGAGCTATTCAAAGTCACTTTTTAAACTTTAGGATATTTCAGTAATCCAATTCTGACATTCTTATATTTTTTGCAAAAAATAAACTACACCCAATGGTGACATAAGGCTGTATTTTAATCAAAGGTTTCTGGTAACTGTATAAACCAGGAGAATGAAGCTTAGAGTGGCTTATGTCACCAGAATTCTCGATAGCAAAGATGTAGTTTTAATGTGTACAATTCAAGCTTAGGCTTCTTATTATAATTGGCCTTAAGGAAATAGAATAACTGTTCTCTCTTCCCACTCCCCCCACATATCCCCTTTGAAAGGAAGTTTAAGCTAGTTTATGCATTTAAATTTATCCATTTTAAAAGGGAAAGTGAACTTAAACCAGTAACTTCTTTAGTTTAAGGTAATGAGACACATCTAGCACTGGATATGGGGCTCAAAAGCAAAATCATCCATGGTTATTTGTAAGAAAAGCTTTTTTAGTAAATAATTATAAAGGGAATCTAGAATTTCTATAAGAGATCACAGTACAGTATGTCATTAATATACTCTTCTTTACTTTGGTAATTTGTTTTTTTTTACTTTTAGTTTTTTGTTTTGTTTTTTGGTTTTTTTGCTTGAAAATAGTTACTTCGTAAGGGTAAGGTAGTCCAGGACATAAATGGACATTCAAGGAGTATGAACACTTTTTAATTCTAAGTTAATTGCAGCCATTAATACAAAGATAGATGAAAACTGCACCAAATTCCATTGATCTCTTTGTCTCTTGTCCGCATGCCTGCTTTCTCCTTTAGCATCTGTTCCCATGTAAACTTGGACATGACCCTTTCTGCATTTCATCTCGCCTGTCATTTTTACTTCCAGTATATTTTTGCAATACGATCAGGTTTAGGTATGTGAGAGGACACTTCTGTAGAATGCATAAAATTTAAGGTTAAACTTAATACAGTATTTGAAACTTGAATTTAACCCACTGCTTTCCTGTTTTATAAGGATATGTTGAATAGAAGCATCAGAAACTAGCAGTTAAACTTATTTGCTGCAAAATTATTTTAACTTTCAATGAATACTTACATTTTCCATATTTAATGGCTCTTAGAGTTATATAACTAGACGTAAATTACCTGAAAACATTTTGTTACTTAGCATCACTATTTTTCTGATGTTAAATAGCTCCCTGTTTATTATATGCTTGAGTGTTTAAACAGAGGCAGAATTATTTAGCAAATGATCCTTATTTTTAAAGCCTTATTAGTGTGGAAAAGACAAGACTGAAAGTGGGGGGGTTTGATAGATCTTCAAATACCTGAAGGAGAGTTTTATAGAAAGGGTGCCAGTGGGCTCTTCTGTGTGGCCCTAGGGGAGAGGACTAGGAGTGATGGCATCAAGGTGCAGCAGAGGAAATTCAGGTTGAAGATCAGGAGGAGGAACTTTTTGACTATGAGGGTGGTCAAGCATTGGACTGAGCTACTTAGAGAAACAGTGGAATCTCCATCCTTGGAAGTTTTGAAGAGCAGGTAGGAATAGTTTACTCAAGGATGATCGTGCCTTTTTCCTGTGATCCTAAATGTCTAAGGGCACGTATACATGTGCTGGACAACTGCAAATTAGCATGGGTCAGAGCAGACTCAGTCAAGCCTGCTGGAGCATGTTAATTTAACGTGCTCCCAACAGCCTCTGTGTCATGTCAAAATGGTGGTGGGGGCACTTGAACTAAAGCTTGTCAAACAAGCTTTAGTTCAAGCATCTGTACCACCATTCTGAAGCACAGGATGCTGAATACATGTGATGCTGCAGGTGCTTTAATTAGAGCAGCTCTCGGAGCCCCAGACCATGTGTGTAGATGCCATAAGTGTTTTTAACTGACTCTTCTAAGTTTGCTTTCCCAAAATGCAAGACACTTTGCAATTTGTAAAATGTCAAGATGGCTTGCAGTATTGCTTATATGCTGTTGTTTGAAATACTAAAAAAATTAAAGTGCAGTGATTCAAGAGAGAAGATGAAATTTGATTGTTTCATTAATAGTTTGTTCAGTGAAATGGACTTTTTCTTGAAACCCTTTTATGACAAATGGGCAACATATATCAAAGAGCAATACTCCTGGATATGGCATTTTTAAAAACTGAAAATAAATTCAGAGAAGGTCTGGAACTTCTTAAGAGGGGATTCAAATTACTATTTGAGAAGAAATCCCTTACAATAGAAGTTTATAGGCTTGTAGTGAAGGATTCCACTCATCTGCGTCTCAACAGTCAGCTAATATCAGTGTCTTACAGTGTCAGTAGGAGTGACTGTTTTGGTCAGTAGACTGGGAAAAACTGCCTTTCTCTGTTTTAATATCGGCCCTTCTCTCTTTTAATATCCTGCCTTGCTGTAGGCTTGTTGACAAGCTAATACTTAAAGTGACATGAGTAGGTTAAATGGTTATAGTTCAACTGTACTTTCAAGATGAAACTTGCTCTGTGTGTTCCAACTTTCCATGGCATTTTAGAATGTCATAAATGTCCTTAGCATATTAAACTTTTCATTGGCTATTGGTATGCAAACAAAAATAAGAGAGGAAAATACTGCTTCAGAACTTATACTAATATGTTAGGACATAGCTAATGAAAGGCTTCTATATTTTTAAAAGAGATTTAAAAATGTAGGGGTTTAATAGTTATTTTGCTCCTGCATTTCAGTGCCCCAAGTGATCTGAGCAACAATACAAACCTGTTTTGGGTCTGCTGCTCCGCCTCCCCCCCCCCCCCCCCCCC
>NW_005842066.1:1220653-1222805 GCF_000455745.1 Alligator sinensis | reverse complement strand
CCCGCTCGTTCTCTGTTCATGCTACAGTTTACTGCCTCTTCACATTCAGGTCCAACTGCGTTAACTGGTAAACATCCTCTCAAAAAGCTGAAGTTAGAATGTACCTAAGGTCGGCTTCCTTATAGCCCATCAGAGTAATATAACTGAAGGTAGACCCCTGACACTGACTAAACAAGGTGTCATCGAATGTACAGTGTAAACAAATGGAAGAAATGAGTTTTTCCTTTAGTCTCTTTCCATTCTTGTAACTTTATGGGTTTTCTGTAACAGTAGGAAGTGCATTTTAGACTAGAAATATTACTTTTTTCCAGTTGATCTGATGTTCCTTTGATGCCATGGTTTTAATTCTTGTTTTTCTCTCTTGTATTTCATATATCAAGACCAAGAAATTACCACCATATAGTAGGGAAATAAGTAAGCACTTCAATTCAGAACTTTCTAGGCACTTTAAAATAAACTCAGTTAGAACTTTTGTTGTCTTGGCACATAATTTTATATATGTTCCAGGTAACAAAGTCAAGTCAAAGGTTCTCCCTCACCTAACAACTCACTGGGTAGTGTTTAAGGCACCCCAGCTTCTATAGCCTGTTGTGCACAAGGGAGTAATATGGCTAGGTGACTTTGATTCCCTAGCCTGCTCCAGTATCTATCTATAACTGGGTCACCTAGGGATTGCTTTGGCATGAGTCCATAGCAAGGCTTGAAGTCTCACCCCTGGAGCTGTAGTGAGAGGCCGTAATTGCTCTACCTCTGTGTCCCCATGTCATTATATAGTCCAGTAGTGTTTTTTAAGAAAACTTTAGAGTCAAATTTACTCCCAGCATAAGGGTGCAGAGCACAGGGGGAATTTGGCTTGTTGCACTAAACCCCTGGTTTCATACATATACTTTAGATCAACTTAAAATTATAACCTGAAAGTAAAGTGCAAACAGGAAAAACTTGTATTCGTAAGGGGAAGATAAATCTGGGTTTACTGCTGACTCGGAAGCCCAGCCTTTTGTTATAATGAGATACTGATGCATCAGGAAAGGGGCAGTCTTACTGAAGTGCTTAATTTTTTTTTTTTTCCCTTGCTTGTATGACAGTCATCTTCCCCTGCCTCTTTCCACAGTCCTGTGTTGGAGGCAAGTGAGTTTGTGATATAAACTTTTCAAATACATTAAAATTCAGTAGGCTTGACTATATTTCAGCAACTGTAGTACTTCGTATCAGTAGTGCTGTACAAACCTGATTTAATCTTGTTGCATGTTTTGTGAGGATAAGCAGCAACTCACTGATGAAGAAGGAAAGACATAGAGGTTAAGTGACTTGTGTAGTGGGGTCAGTAACAAAGCTGAAACTAGGACTCTGTTCCCTGATGGCAGGGTATGGGAGCATACCACTAGAGTGCACTACTACTCCCTGTTATTAAGGGAATGTTGAAATGTGGTGGTAGGTGCAATCTGTACCTATTGAATTGGAAAAATAATGGCTGTAAGAAGTTGCAGAGGAACTGGGACTTAACATTAGTGTGACCAGGCTGAACACTCCGCCTGTAGCTATTGTTGTTCATCCAGGCAATTTTTTTAATACCAGATTTTTATGAACATTTTATACAACTTCCCCCCCCCCCCCCACAAGTGCCGAGGAAGGAAAGGTGAAAGAAAAGCAACCCCCCCCCCCCCCCCCCCCAAAAAAAAACCCCCAACAAAAACAACAAACAAACAAACAAAGAACAGCCCCAAAAACAAAAACCATGCTTAGGGAGTGATCCATCAGTAAGTTCTCTTGGGTGTAAAAAGTGTATTTAGAAAACAACAGGCAAGTGTTTAGCTTGACTGTGTAGCCGTGGAATCTAGTTCTCTATAAAGGTTCATGGCATTCCTCAAAACCAGATAATTGCTTTTTCTCCATTTTTAAAGAAAAGTATGTGACAGTGATATTACTGTAGTATTTTACAGAATAATATATGTTGTTTTCTTGCACAGGTTTCCACTTGAGTGGCACAGTGACAGAACCTGCAATGCAATCGGAGCCAGAAACTGTTTGCAATGTAGCTATCAGCTTTGATCGTTGCAAGATTACCTCAGTGACCTGTAGCTGTGGAAACAAGGACATATTTTACTGTGCCCATGTTGTGGCACTTTCTTTATATCGGATCCGCAAGCCAGAT
>NW_005842066.1:1214501-1220622 GCF_000455745.1 Alligator sinensis | reverse complement strand
CTCTTTCAAATGAACAGAGACCAACTTCAAAAATTTGTACAGTATTTGATCACAGTGCACCATACAGAAGTTTTGCCAACTGCTCAGAAATTAGCAGATGAAATTCTTTCTCAGAATTCAGAAATCAATCAAGTTCATGGTAAGTTTGACAACTGCTTTTTCTTGTCTTTATGGTTTCTTTATTTTTACTTTTTAAGACTGTACTCGGAGGATATCTGACGTGATTCTATTGAGATATTAAACAAATTCTTCTGGTTTGCAAGGGAAATATCCCTTAAGGAATGAGTGATCTGTATTGCAATCCTATACTGTTTAATTCATGTAACACTTGTATTTTCTTAGAGAAAAAACGAATTTCCATTCTGTGTTTTGCAGTCATCGTGTTCAGACTGCGTGTTTTGCAGTTAGCTTATTAAACATATTTTGACTTTTGCAATCTTTGTAATTCTCCTCAGTGGTAGCTTTTATTTTGATGACTTCAAAAAAAAAGGTAAAAACAAATAGTAGACAATAATTACTGTTGCTCATTACTTGAAATTAAGTCTTCTACTACTCTTTACTTGTGCTTTGGAGTGGAAGAAACAAATGGCAAGGATACTGTATGAGACCAGTTAACAAATGTTCCAGTATAACCTTTGCAGTAACTTAAGTCCATATTGGGAAGTGAGAATGGGTTATTTGATGCTTTTTCACTTAAACACCTTTCTTCTTTTTGTTTATAACCTGTTAGGGACTTTCCATATAGTTAATGGGGATGATGTTGTAGCTTGCAATCTAGACATTCAAGGAGGGGAATGTTAGGGGAAGGGAAATAGACAAACTATATATGCAGCTCAACTTAATTTATGATTGCTTAATGTAGATTGACCCTTTTAGATGCACCAGAGTATGCAGGTGAGTTCACATGCACGGTGGCACAGAAGGATCATCCACTGTAACCTATCAAGAATTCTTTAGAAAACAGGGCTCCTTATATTAAAGCAACTCCTTTTCCCCATGCCCAAATCATTTACAAAATTATTAAAAGGTTAATAGTTACCAAGTCCCTCCCTTTCCCCTTGCCAAGTTAAAACAAGTGTGTTTCTTTTAAAGAAAGTAGGAATTTCTGATGTACAGCAAATAGAATCTTTTGGGCTGCAGACAACTCCACTTACAGCCTTTGTAAATGATCTTTAGCCACATTCTTAAAATTCAATAGCGTTTTCTTTGAGAAAAGTTTAACAAAAACTATTGACAAATTGTTCTAAACCATGGGTGTCAAACACGTTTAGCTCCATGACTGAATCTGGGACCATGAGGCTCCTCACTGGCTGGACTGGGACTGCAGAGCACCTTGCAGACCACATCCAGACCTGAGAGTGCCAGCCATGTTAAAACCAGCCAAAGCAAATCCACGATTTTGGCAGCAGAGCAAGCAACTTCAGCATCATCTGCTGCAGCTTCCTGTGCATGGAGCTGTGGGGGTTAATGTCACTGCTGGTCGCTCTGCCACCAAAATTCTAGTCTGCCGTGGGCCAGATAACATGACTTTGCCCATATGTTTGACACCCCTGTTCCAAACTGTTAGATCAGTTGTTTTCGAGCACTGGTCAATGCTAGATAAATATTAGCATAGTGTTTACACTGCTTTAGGCACCTTTGGCAGAAAACCCATTCAAATTTGATCACAGCATGGAATGTTCTTGAAGTATCATTGTATTTCTTAGTCATAATGGGAGTGTACCTTTGGACATTTTTTTCCCCCATCCTCTTCTCACTCTGCTGTGTTGTTCAAATTTTTTTTTCCTGCTTCCTGGACAAGATAAACCCTGCACAACAGGATTTCCAAGCAAGGAAAGTACTTATTGTTTAGTAAGGTTCTAGATAGAAGGGGTACTCCAACTAAAGATTTGGATTCTCATGCCTGGAGTAGCATGCAAGATCAGGAAATCAGTCCCCTTGCCTTGGGGTTGTCTGGAGTTCCTGAATTTCTTCTGTTATATACTTTAATTCTGGTTTTCATCCAGAGGTTAAACCAGTCCTTTTTTGGTGTTCATTCTTGAGGTCCATGCTTTTGAACATCTTTTTGATCATAATGTGGATGCATTTATGAGCCCTGTCTAGCATAGATGGAATAACTGCAGTACTTTTGTGATCGTCTTTCAGAAAGCATGTTGGATAATTGTTTGTCTGCTCCATCTCATGCAGGAATTGGTGAAATTTATTTAGTGGGTGAGGATGCTAGGGAACCTAGCAGAATGAATTGTGTCTGTATCATCAGCATATAATTGAGGTGACAAATGGCTCTGCCTTCTTCCCTGAACCCAAGTGATGCAATGTCTGTGCTTTCCCACTTCCTGTCTGAGACTCAGTCCAGGCAAAACTAAGATGGGGTAGGTTAGAGAAAGAAAGAAGAGTACAGTATAGATGCCACTCATTCCCCTGCCTTATTTAAGGTGCCATGGTAGGTAGGAGTTTTCCATCTTTTATTGCAGTGGTTCTCAAACTTTTTTTTCTACCAGGACCCATTCGTAAACATCAATGGCCAGTCTCAACCCAGTGCCCCACACTCCTGACCCTCTGACCTCCACCCCCAGGCCCCAGCCCCCTTGTGTGGGGCATGGGAGGGGCCCAAAGCAGCCCCTGGCAGGCTGGACTTCGGCCAGCCCGCAAGGGAAAAACCATAGTTTCCCATGTTTTTCTGCTTTAAAGGAGAATCTGTTTTTAAAGTTTGTTTGTGACCCTTCTGATATATTCTTGCAACCCACTTTTAGGTCACAACCCACGAGTTGAGAAACACTGTTTTATTGTACACACAGATGTGCTTTGGGATGATTGGACCAACTGAATTTCAGGTGGCATTGGTAGCCAACAGCATTTCTTCATTCTATTTGGCAAGATTTTCTGTGATGATTTGTTTTTCTGATGTGAACGTACAATTGCTACAATTGTTTGTGTCCTTCATGACCTCAAAACTGGATTGCTTTGGTGCCCTGTAAGTCATATTCAGGGTATGATCTTATGTGTTGAGGCAACTCTAGATAGTTTACCAACATACTAAAATGTGTATTAGCATCTTATTTAGCTTCAAATTGCATTCAGGGTGTTGATCCCGACTTAAAAAGCTGAATGTGGTTTGAGTCTTGGCTAGATCAGACTGTCTCCCTCTTTCTCCATGTCATAGCAAAGAGCTAGTTGAGCTGAAATGCAGCTTCAATTCCCAGGTGTTCATGCTAGTCAGTTCTCGGCTCTGAAACTAGTTATCTTCTGTTCTGAAACAAGTATGACTTTAGGCCATAGTGTAAAACTCATCTACTTCCTTGAGTATTTGATTGAGAATTGAGAGGTAACTGAGTTTTTTTTTTTTTCCCTTGGTTGGGAGGGATTAAGTAATTTAATG
This sequence comes from Alligator sinensis, assembly GCF_000455745.1. Lineage (NCBI taxonomy): Eukaryota > Metazoa > Chordata > Crocodylia > Alligatoridae > Alligator > Alligator sinensis. Next base: position 1,217,243 of record NW_005842066.1, on the reverse strand, counting down.
AAAATTTATATTAATAAATTACTAATATGGCATATGTCCAAGAGTCGTGAGGATATTGTAATTTAAAAGTGAAAGTGAAAACTAAGAATGAGGGTCTCCTTTCTCTTAATCTGTATGTTATGCTGTCTGATCATAGTCATGCTACGCTAACTTAGATGCAAAAGCATCTTTTCATAATGCTAAACCTAGATGCAACAAAACAACTATTGTCTTTCATTCTAGGAGTACCTATTGTCTTTTCATTCTCTAACTGCAATAATGATAAACTAATACTTTTCACTTGTTTTTATTTTAAAGACTTTCTTAACTAAGATAAACATTTTAATGTTTGACAAAATTATTTATTATTACAACTGAAAGAACAGACGTCCTTTCCCATCACTGTGAAACAACGACGTCTCTATTTGCAGTATGTCTACTCTGTAGTTCTGTTTTGTTTTTGTTTTTTTAATTATTTTTTTTCTGAATTTTTTTAGTACTGGGTTACTTGGAGTATGTATGCAATGTACACTGGCATCTTTAGTTTTGTTCAAACTGGTAGTTCTAGTGCTGCCAGGGGCCCCCAGTCAGGATCTGTTTATTTTTGTGTTACTGGGTAAACAGATGTGAAAGGACTATTTAATATAATATTCTGTGATCTAATCTCAAAACAAGATGCAAAAAAATTGGATTAACAATCAAAGGAAACGGAGGGAAGGTGAAGGTAACAGGAATTACATAGATCGGTTTGCACTTCTACTTGGCTTCAAATGCTCTGTCTAACTAGATTTTTATTATGGCATCTGTCACTAGTATTGGAGCAACTACCCATTCCAAGGTAGTTTAATTAAAAGCTACAAATGAGTGATGCGATTGCTGAATGAGAGAGAGAGAGTTAAACATCAGTTGACGGGATTCTCATAGGCAGCTCTGTAGACATGTCCCTTGGGTTTGAAAGCAACAGAGATTCTGTGAACTGAACTGGGGAGGGCATTGCATGCATATGGCTTGCCATGAAACAAATTTTATGAAGGAGCTTTTGCTAAGGCAGATAATAGGGTAGTAAAAGCTGGCATCATTGATAGAGGGGAGGCCAAAGAGTCCAGTGTGCCAAGATTAAAAAAAATTTAAAAAAAAGGTAAGTAGCAAGGGGGAGACTTGTGAAGGCCCTTGCAAGCCAGGACAAGACTTAACTTGATTTTGTGTTGAAGTGGAATTGGTAGGGGAAATCAAAGAAACGAGTGTGATGTGGTCAGATCTACTAGCCAGGAAGGTGATCTTAGTATCAGCACCTTGAATGAACTTAACAGGCAGAACAGTGTCAGAGGACAGTAGGCCTCAGTAGTGAAGACCAGGAATATAGGGACAAGACTCCTAGGAACATAAGGGAAATGTTAATGTCCAGAAATGTTAAGAGGGAGAAGACAGCAATACTTGGGTGTTGCTTTGTATGCTTCTGTAGGGAACAGGTATCAGTTCCCTACAGGGGGAACTTTAAAGCGGGGCACGTATGCTGACAAGTAGATTACCTGAGCACAGAAACATGGTCAGTACCCGAGTGTGAGACCCCTGGGGCTTCTCAAGGTTGTGCTTTTCTTTCTTTTTATTCAGTACTGCCCTAATCCCAATGCTGGTTAGGTAGCATTGGGCTATTCTGAAGTACAGATATTTTTTTTTTTTTTTTTTTTTTTTTTTTTTTTAATAAGACCAAGTCTGTGCAAGAGGCAGAATAGGTATATTGTTGATGATATAGTGCTAGTGCAACCTGAACTGCCAATGGTTTTTCTTGCTGGTTTAGCTTATTCCAGACAGTCACCTACCCTTCTTCCAAGCAGTATCAGCTATACTGACAAACATGCAGTTTTGCCAGTACAGTTACATTTTCTAGTAAAGATTTTGGCTGGTAAAGCTATGTTGGTCATGAATCTTGTCCCAAACTGACTGAAAAAAGTTTGTAGGATACAAACTGATCATGGTTATAAAACAGAACATCAAATGTTGGCCCGTACACAAAAGTCATATTCCTCTTCAAGGGAATGGACTTCCTGGTTCATTGAAATACAGCAAACTGAAATTATAGCGCTATTAGTTTTTGGAAGACTTGAGTGGGTAGTTATTTGCTAGAAAAAATAAGTACTTCCCACTCTTGAATAAGCACAACTGACATGTCATTGTTACTTTCATAGTCTGATCTATTTGGAAAATTGCATATGGCTTATCTAATTTCTCCTGTAATGTCTAATTGGACATATGGTGTATTTCACTTGCTGTCATAAACCATGTAGTGACAGTCTTTCTAAACCCAATTAATATAAACCCAAGAGTTCTGAAGCAGCTCAAGATTGTATGTTTTTGATAGTGTTTTCAATTTCAACAAAGAAGGTTATCAGAACAGATGACTGGAGAGTATTTAATGCTTCTGTATTTTAAGGCTCTAGGAATGAATTGGAGATTTAAACCAGTATGGCTTATCTGGACATGGTAAATTTTAGTTGAAATCAAGCCATACATTTCTGGGATTTAATCCTAATGATTTGTACCATGGAAAATGTATGTATTATTAATATACTAGCATTCTTTGAATGTGTAGAGCAGTGGAGGGGAGAATCGGTTAACATAACTTGCCTTCTTAGGTTTTTCACAGCAAGAGGTTATGATAAGAACTAAATCAGTGGGTGGTGGGCAAAGTATTGCCATGGACTAGAAATGTAGTAAAGAAAGACAGAAGGTATAGAAATAAATGGTCAATTTCCAATACTGCGC
>NW_005842066.1:1198030-1214491 GCF_000455745.1 Alligator sinensis | reverse complement strand
GGGGGGGGGGGGGGGGGGGTGTTAAGAGGTGTCTCAATGCCCCCCTCAACTCCCCCCCCTCCCATCCTAAAATGTTTTGTATTAGGATTAATGCATATTTTTAATGAAATTGATTGGAGTGGGGGGCGGGAAAAGGGGGGAAGCAGTGAGTTGTTGGCAAAAACTGCCAATGACATTTATTTAGGTTAATCAGAACTGGATAAGGCTTGAGTAAGTTCTGAAGCCTAACCAAGGGTAGGTGCATGCACAACCCAGTAATGGGTGAAATTTAGTGTTGATTTAATACAGAGTGCTGCATGTTAGTGGGCAAATTTTAAATTATTCTTTAATTTGCAGGCTTCTAAATTAGCAGAATTGACTCCGCAAAAACCTGGACATCAGTTTGGACATTGCCGTGAACAGCTCTGTTCATTTGAGTATTGTGCTAAAGTACATAATAAGTGGCATGCTGTAAGGCATACAGACAAATTTACCCTCTCATTGTATTAATCTGTGGTTGGCCATTTGTGTAGAGCACTGTATTCAGGGCTGGGTTACCACATCTCAAAAGATAGTGTTGCTGTTCTATGAGATGGGAAGCATAAGAATAAGGGGGCATTTTAATTAAATTGAAAGGCTTATGATTCAAAACTGATAAAAGGAGGTATGTTACACATCACTCATAATTAGACTGGAACGCATTGCTGTGGAGTGCCTCTGATCTAGGAAGATCTAGGAGTGTCAAAAATCTGAGGAAAATTCAAAGAGGATGTTAACTGCTCTATAGCAAGATTACCCGGTTATTGTAAATATAGAAAGTTTTGGAAGATCTGGTGAATAACTTATGTTCCTAGGTTTATTCTGTATAGTTAAAAAAAAAAAAAAAAAAAAAATATTAAAATGAAGCTTAATCTAGACCTGCCTAATGTGAGGTTTCTTGTATCTTCTGAAATTTCTGTTATCTATTCATTCTGATATGAATAGAGATGGGCTGCAATATAGCTATGAAGTTGTGTACTGTTCCGCAGGCACACTGTGTGCTACCCAAAGATCAGAAGTTTACTGAAAAGATTTATGGGCAAGTTTGAAGCATTTGGGGGATTTAAAGCATAGTATCATATGAATTATTAATTTAATAATCTGTGTTGGTTTATATAATTCAAATGGTGTTTTGAAAGTAATTTGAACTACACCAAGGTTATAAAAGTTAATTACCACACTGTTATGAGTCCATAAGTATGCTGCATCCCTGCACTTGGGCCAGTATAATACTGATTAACACAAGCTCTTTATGTGCAATTTTCTTTCCACATCTTCCTCCCCTCATCTCCCTGTCTCCTTCCCCTCCTGGCTTTCCCCTCTGAAGCAGAGATCAGATGATACTTTAATGAGATTTAACATTTACAGTTTTATTTATATTTTTTTATAAATGTAATTGTATGAATGAAGAGCCAGGTACAAAGATTACTTCTAATGAATGATTTGCAAAGGTTTTGCTTAAGATTAGAAAAGCTATTAGAATTCAGACAAGGGGAGGAGAGAAGGTATACATTTTAAAAATCAGCCTAGTATATATATTTCAATCAAATATAGCAGTCGATTGTTCCCAAGTAGTCTGCACTGTAGGTTTCTTTTTTTCCTTTTCCAGAATCTAAGTATCTCAATCATTTGTAAATATAATTTGAAAAGCAAGTCAGAGCTTCATGTTTTATTAAAATAGTATTATTCTTTTGGGTTGAAGTTTTCCCCCACTTAACCCACATTCAAGGTGGAATTTAATATAAAAGGTGTAAACAAAACAGTAATATGATGAAAAAAAATAAATCGTCTTTTACAGTATGTTTTTTAGAAATCTATGACCATTTTAGGTGCTGTTTCTGCCTGGAAGTTGAAAACAGGTTTATTTTTTAACAGGTAATTTGTTCTGGGCTTAATGCTCCCTTGAGAGAAGCATCTTTTTTTCAAAGTTAGTTCCTTAAGTGACATTGCATTTCCATTTTCAGAAACTGCTAATGTCTTTCTGCTTTGATTAGGAAAATTGCAGAAAATTAGAATGCTCGTACAATATGACAAATTCTTGTCCATATCTTATACTGAACGTGAAGGGTATTTGTAATGCAGCCAGTAATCTGATAGATAACCTAATGAAGCCCGAGGTATGGAGAGAATTAATATGGGAGTGTCTATAAGATGACACCATTTAATTACAGGTTTTTATATTTCATATAATTGCATGGTGCTTTTCACTTTCAAAATTCAAACATGAACTAATTAGTCATCACAGTACTCCTATGAAACACACAAGTAATATTTATCCCCAATTTACAAATAGGGAAAAGGAATTGGTGTTTGTACTGGAATTAAATTAAGAAATTTTTGTGGGTTTGTTTTTTAATCTTTATTTGCTACTCATTGGACAAAGGAAGTGGCACTCAATTTAATTTTGAAAAGTACCAGTTGTGAAAGGCCAAGAAAAAATACTCTCTTTATCCATAAAACAAGTATGGCGTTGGTAGTGGCAGTTCAGACTTTCCAAAATGGCATTGCCACTGTGCCCTACGCCTAACTGGGAAGGACTTTTAATTGTGAAAAGATGCATTAGACTAGACTAAGGGAGTTTGCCGTCCTGCTGTGGACAGCCCTGTCCAGCGGGGGCTGGGGAGTCTCATTCTGCAGCAGGCCATGCCTCTTTCTGACAGTTACCCCCAACTTTGATAGATGGGTGGGCCAGATGAGTAGTTCCACGGGTTGTTTTACACCCTTAGGTAGACTTACTCAGATGCTGATCCTGAGGGCCACTGGTTAAGAGTAAAAACTGCATCTGTAGAGACATCCACTTGTCTGACAGATACTAAAATAAACAAATGAATTTTATTTCTTTAGAAACAAGACTACATAAGAAATTTGAACATACTGAGCATAGCATATAACTGTTTTCTGAGTGGAGCATCCCCACATTGGAGGAAAGCTCTATGAGCCATGTCTGAGAGTGTGGACTTTTAACTGCTGCCTTTGTTGGCCTTCATTATTAGAATACATGGTAGCTCTCTTACCTTGCTGCCAAGAATGGGTCCGGTGTCTCAGTGCCATGGGGAAAACTATTTCAGAAGGCTGTTGGAAGTATCAGAACAGCAGGACTGTAGTTGTGTTGGTATGGTCCTGGATTGACCTGATGTCACTGTTCAAATGATGGAATGTTGTTATTGAAGAATCAGCAATAACCATGTTGAAAATTGGTCTTGTACAGGCTGACCAATACGTTTTTGATTTAAAAAAAAAACAAAACCAAAAACAAAAGAAACCCAAAACACTTACAGAAAGAATCTTTATTTCCCTAAATACAGAGGCTTAGGTAGATGGATCTTTTTCTGCTGCTTAAATGTAAGCAAAAGTATCTACAAATACAAATTAAAAATAAAGCTTTTTGGGTAATAGCATGTTTAAGCTAAAATAAAGACAGACTTTTTTATAAGTATTTTTAAAATAGCTAATTATTTCACAGGTCATGTATGTTTTGAAGCAATGAAATATTTAAACTCTTATTTGCAAAGTGATACTACAGAGTTGGGTTTGTATAACAGCTGTGCTGCCTGTTCTGCCTGATTTCCCTTTTTATCTAGTTTTCTGCAACTGAAGACCTATAGACATGTGTTACATGTAGCTGACTGAATTTGTAACCCCATTTTAAAGTTAAGAATAAGGAGAGAAGTCGAGTAAAGGAGATAGATATTCATTTGTTTGTTTTCATTATATCTTGGGCTCCGTTTCTTTTCAGAGAAGCTGCATATTTATATAGCTTCCCATGGAAGTCAGCAGGAGTTGGATACAAATATTTGGGGCATTCCTTTCTTTCTCTTTTTTTTTTTTTTTTTTTTTTTTTTTTTTAAGGAAAAAATTGTCAGTCTTAAGATCTGAAGTGGAAGATGGTGAGAACCTCCCTGATCTCTCAGATGCTGTCTTCCTTAGCTACTGGCAGCTGAATACAAGATACCTTTCTGGCCTTCCAACTTTGTGTTATGACTGGTTGGAGAAGGAGAAATTTCACCAGATTTTCCAACATGTATGCTTTAGCTACATGGCAGTGTTAGAATGGGGCAAAAAATGAATGATTAAATCCATAGAATCTAAGTGGCAATTCTTATTTTTTTCCTGAATTTTTAACAATCTAGATAACTTTTTAAATGACATTTTTTTAAAATCTCACCATCTCTTATTACAAGACACTTAGGCTTTGTATAGATTAGGATTCAGTGTTAGGACAGTTGGCTCATGTTACCCAACTCAATCTCTTATACCATCTAGAACTCTAACTGAGATTAAACATTTGTTTTTCAGAATTGTCTGAATTGATTAAGTTAAAATTTTAACTCAGTTAGCTGGAGCACACTGTTGTATAACTGCTTTGTCTTTGATTAGCATTCTAGAAGGGGTTAATCAGATTACATTACTTAACCCAAACATCATGTCTTTAAAGCTACAGTCTAAACAGGGACCTGAACGTGCAGTTTAATTGTAGGCTTGTCACCACAATATCAGCTTGAGTTGTAACTCTTAGTGTTGCCTCTAACCTAAGTTCTTCACACAGTACCTTGCTTCAAGGGTGGTGGTGCTTTTAACTTGAGCTGGCTGGCTATGAGGAATCTAGACTAAAACTTGACTTAGCACAAGTAATCAGCTGTCAAAATATTTCACCCCTCTGAGTTCCCTTGCTCGGCTGTTCTATTGTTGTTTCTCAGCATGGCTGCTCTCCTTTAACTAAGTGACCACAAAATGAGCTTGGGGAGTTTGTCAAAAATATTCCGAGCAAAGTTAACCTAACAGAGTCAGGTATTTCTGTTCCTGTTATGCCCAAGCAACCATGAGCCTCTTCAGAGTGGCAGGGTTATCAATCTAATAAATAAAATGAGTTCATTTGAGAGAAAATAACATGAGTTAATTTTGTGGTGAAGGCATAGGCTATGTTAAAAATGCTTCTTAATCATCAGGTTCACTCCCTGCATAGTTTTAACTGCTTATTTTAGTGAAAAAATTGCTTCTATTTTCTTTGAAGTTCTATGTTTTGTTCTTTACTCCTGGTTTGCCATACAGAGTGAGGAGGAATAAAGCTGCTGTTTGCTCTTGTCTAGTAATGGACTCTTTGCAACACTATTGAAGATATTGGGATCGCATAGAACTCACTGAAGACATTATTAGGTGGCAGTAGTTGCAGAGATGCCACAGGATTTCTTGTGTGGATGACTTCCTTATAAGGAAAAAACCTGGCTTGGCTCTAGGACCTCAAGCTGAATTTGTGGTCTTGGCAAGGAAAATATCATTGCAACTGAAAAATGTTGATTTCACTTGGATCATTAATGTGGAACCCCATAATGCTATTCTATTAAAGTAGTGTCACAATTTATACATTTCAAACCTAGTCTTGTTTCAGGTATCATGTACTATATTTTATATAAACTGACCAAAAATGAAAAACAATGGCAGACTACTACAACCATTTTTAATGGTAAAACATCTTGCAACTAAATGTTGTTTTTAATTTTGTTACAAGTATTGGTTCCTTATTTCCACACACTGTCCTTGGAGTATTGAGAAATAGCTTAACTTAAAGTATATTTTTAAATATATGGTAAATGAGTCATCCACAACAGGAGAGAACTTGAATTCAGCCAGCTCCTCAGTGCTGCTGAGCTTCCTCTGCTTGATTTTTATTTTATTTTTTTTCCATAAACCTGTGACCTTTATTTAAAACATAATGATGTTTTTCTTGCTGTTTGTAGGTGCTCCAGACCCAACAGCAGGTGCTAGCATAGATGATGAAAACTGCTGGCACTTGGATGAAGAACAGGTCCAGGAACAGGTTAAACTCTTCCTTTCCCAGGGTGGATACCATGGATCAGGGAAGCAGCTCAATTTGCTTTTTGCAAAGGTAGGACTTGTGTTTGAATATTCCTAAACTGTCTTCCTTCTAGTTTCTTTTAGGTAGTCCAAATGTGATTGGCTGCTTAGTCAAAGTATAGTTAACTATAAACTAAGTTAAACCATAGGAACATGAAAGCCAGACTGATTATAAATACTTTTCACATAGTACAGACTAGTTTGCTCAAAGTCAGTTTGCTTATTTGCTGTAAGAAAGTGAAATAACATCTCAGCCTTCACCAACCCACCTCCCTTCAGGGTTCTGGAAACCTGTTCATTGCTCTTGTAGATTATAACATCTGTGGGTTACTTGTTAAAAATTGTCTTGAAGAAAAATTGCAGTGAGATATTAAGTGATCTAAAATCAGTCTTAGTGCTGCAGTGCAGATACTTCCTATGGTTCTCCCATAGCCTGCGATTGGTTCCCTAGAACATCCTTTACTTGTATTGGGTCAGTGTTATTCCCAGGTTAATGCTATAGTTTTGTAACTGTTTTGTTGCAGGTGTGGCTGTCTCTGCTCAGTGCCACTGAGAGAACTGGGAGTGAGCTGGGGGAGCAGAGAAAGGGTAGATCCAGGGAAGACTGAGTAGAGTCCAAGGAAGGACAGAGGGAACAGTAGTGGAATAAAGACTGTTTGGAGTTGGGCAGTCCAGTGTGCTGTTTGGGATGTCTGCACTCTGACCATAATTTTAATAGTTTAGATATATCTGCTTTAAAGGAAAGAAGGACTAAATAAAATGCATTTAACCTCAAACTTTCATACATTTTCAAATGCGTCTTAAGGGACTTATTTTTCCTAGGTGCGAGAGATGTTAAAGATGAGAGACTCTAATGGAGCTCGCATGTTGACGCTGATAACGGAACAGTTCATGGCTGACCCTCGGCTGTCACTTTGGAGGCAACAAGGAACTGCAATGACTGACAAGTATCGGCAGCTCTGGGATGAATTGGGTAAATGCACAGAATGAAAATAACCTGGAATGTGTATATGTATGCATACATAAAATGAAGAAGCCATTCAATAGTTAAAGTGGTGGGGAGGCGGATGCAGGCTTATAGTGGTATTGATTAAAAAACAAGAGCTGGAGTTCCCTGCAAGCTTAATTGCTCTGTTGCAGGGAATGTAAATGGTGTGAATTTCTGTCCTAATAAAAAGAAAAAAAATGGAAATAGGAGCACCAAGGATGAGTATAGAGGTACAGAAAAGCACCTGGGGTTAAAATCCAGAAAGCTAGAACTTAAAATGAGGTTACAACTACCAGGGGACATAAAAGGTTCTCTAAATACCACATTTACTCAGATACCATAGGCACCTTTCCCCACAAAAAATCAGCTCTCCAAAATGGTCAGGTGTTTCTTAGGCAGGGAAGCTGATTTCTGCACTGGGATTGTAGCATTGGGATGCTAAAATATGGCAGCCATGTGCTGTGCTTCTCCCAGCCCAGGAGGGATGGGTACAGTGCATCCTTCAGGGTCACGGTTAATTTTATTCTTGTCACAGTTGCTGCTGAATTATCAGTAGCTTTTGTCTGAGCAGCCAAAAACTGCTATCAATTCTGCAGTTTTATATTTGTCACAGCTACTGCCATTCTGAGGCTGCAGCTAGAGACTGAGTGACACAGAGTTGCCTTGGCCCCTCCTGCCTGGGGCCAGCGTTCAGCCATGTTGAGCCTATGCCGTGGAAAAATCTTCTTTTCTTTATTCTAACTTCTCAAACAAGGTGTGTGTCTTATTTGTGGGAGGTTGGGGGTGGGGAGTGGGGGTGGTATGTGCTAAAATACAGGTACATTAGAAAGAAAAGTGTTTCTGTTACTTAACAAGGGAGTAATGCAAATAGCATGGTATAGGAAGAATGAAGTATTTGATGCCATCTTTGCTTCAGTCTTTATCAAGAAAGTTAATTGGTCCAAATACTTAACACCAAACTAAGAAAGAACAGGTTAAAAATATTGATAATGTAGATGCATTCAAGTTGGCAGACTTTGCTGTGGTTTCACCCAGAAGTACTTGAGGCAGTCTCTAAACTAATGGTTGTCAAGCTGTTTGCTGTAGTGGGCCACACTTGCAGCTCTGTGTGTTGTGGGTTGTGGCAGCCACACAACTTACTTGCAATGTATTCATTTAAGAATGTCTTAACAGGATGTCACATAGGCTGCAGCAGTGTGCTGATTGGGCCAAATGAGGGCCATGGGGTGAGAACCACTGCTCTAAACCCTTAGTAATTTATTTTAGGAACTTTTGAAGGACTGGGTACATCCAAGATTATTGGACAAGGGCAGACCTAGCATCTGTCTTTACAAAGGGGAAAAGAGAGCACAGAGAATTGTAGACTTTAATTCTTGAAGCCCAACAAGATGCTGGAACAGGTGACTAAACAATTTGTTTTTAAGCAGCTAGAGAATAATAGTGACATGGAACAGCCAGCATAAATTTGTCAAGAACAGAGGGTATCAAAACAATATAATATTCCTTCTGTTACAGGATGACTTGGCTAGTGGGGGAAGCAGGTAGATGTGATATCTTGGCTTCAGTAAGGCTTGTATGACAGGGTCATAAGCAAACTAGAGAAATATGATCTAGATTAGGGCTGTCCAGCTGGTGGCCACAGGCCACCTGTGCCATGTGATAGACTACCTTGCAACTCCTGGGCTCCCATCTGGCTTCACCTGCCCATATCACTCCAGCTGCAACAGGGCTCCCCATCTCTCTTGCAGCTTCCATGTTCTGTACCTACCCCAGGAAGTGTGGCACTGCAAGATGCTCAAGGTGGGGTGTGCGCACATGGATGTACACTGCTGGGGAGGGAGAAGGCGAGACGTGTCCCTGCAGGGTTGTTGCAGTACTGGGTGGAGGTGTGTTGCAATGGGAAGGGAGCCTCTGTGTGGCATGCATCCTTCAGCTGCTTAGATGTTAGACGCCCCTGATCTAGATGAAGTCCATGTAAGGTTTTTGCGTAGCTATCTTATAAACTGCACTCAAAAAGTACTTAATGGTTTGCTGTCAGACTAGGAAGGTGCTTCAAGGGGGATTCTGAAAAAATTCTTTCTGGGCCCATTTCTAGTGGATATTTTGTTTACTAATTTTGGATGATTTAATAAAGAATACACTTAAAATCTGCAGCTGTTATAACCCCATCCCTCAACAGAGAGGCAGTGGCAAGTACTGAAAAGGAAAAGAGCAGCATTCAAAATAAGTTTGATAAATCTGAGAGAGTGTCTGAAATCAGCAAGATGAAATTCAGTAAATGTAAGTGGAAGGCACTATGCTTGCGAATGAAGCATTGCATACTTAAATACAAAATGGGGAGCAATTGGGTAGACAGCGGTAGTGCAGGACAGGCTCTGGTGGTTATAGCGGACCACAAACTGATTCAGTGTAATAAAGCTGCAAAAAGGCAAATCTTTCTGGGATGTATTGGCACAAATATTACATGTAAGGCACAGGAGGGAATTGTTTATTTGGTGCTGAGGCCTCAGCTGGAATAGAGTGCCTGTTAGGGACTGTAACTTTTAGAAAGATGTCTAATGCACTTCAGTGAGTGCAGAGGACAGTAGCAAGAATAAGAGGCTTTGAAAAGGGAAAAAAGGATGGAGGAGATGTAGTAAAACTTGTCCAATGTTTTTAATAGAAAAAAGTTTCCAGTATGTGTTGGTGGGCAAAGACAAGTAGTAACTGGTTTAATTTGTTGGGAAGAGGAGTTAGGTTGTATATTTGGATGGAAAGATGTCCGTCTATAAGGGAAATCTGTAATGTAATAGCTACATGGGGAGGTTGTTGCATTTAGTCCTTTAGAGGCTTGTAAGAGCAGGTTAGACAGATATGCGTCAAAGACTCTCGGTATACATATTCTGACTCTGTGCATGGGGTGGACTAGGTGGCCTTTTGAAGTCCTTTCTAATATAGATCTGTGACTTGGGTTCTTTGACCTTGAGATGATGGGGAAACAAAGCATCTTTTGCTGAAGAAAAGAGTTAATCAAGAAAAAATCTGCTATGTGTAAAATTACAGGGTCACATCTCTTGTTGCTGGTGTGAGTTCAGCTGGCATGTGGAGGGGAGGGGCAGAGAAGTTGGCTCTATCTATCCATGACCCTATAATAAGCAAATTTACCAGGTACTGCCAGGAAATCTCTGTGTTGTTGCTGAATCGTCTAAGCAGGCTGTCATCTCTTCATTGTTTTATCAGTTGCTTATCTACAGTTTCTCCTGTAGATATGAAGATGGGGGCAGCAGCATCTTTCTGCAGTACAGCACCAGAAAGCCTGCTTAAAGTAATTTTGACTGAACAAAGGTGACAATCTTATTTTGGCTGGACAGAATGTAGGAGGTGCCACACACAGGAGGTAGAAATGTCAAGTCATTCCTTTGCTCAGCCAATAAATTTTCTCATCTGAAACAAGCCCAGTAGTCCAATCCTGAATTTTGCTTGAGCCCTTCAGTCCTGATCTGCACTTAATTTGCTAATTTTCACCAATGATATTGAAGTGTACAACATAAAAAGAGGGAGTGAGCCCTGCTGATTGAGTTAGGTCTGCCCTCTGCCTGCAGCACCAGATGGACTGGGTGATAAATAAGGCTTCTCTGGTTTCTTAGGTGATCCTCCCCACCCCCACAAATAAATGGTGTTCTCTCCACCAATGCTTAAAATATTCTCTAACAGTTTGTAACTGATCAGAAATAGTACCCCTCTCAAATCTGGCTACTAACTACCAACTTGCCTTCAGTAAGATTTTAACTTGATTTCAGCTCATTTAAATTTAAGAATTCATCTTTTTTTCCAAGTGGAGACCCAGCCTGAGAGAGAGACATGAGCATGTAAGGAGAAGCAGGTGTTAGGAAAGCCAGAAAAAAAATGATGATCCCAGGAGTGAAGAGTAGGATAATACTGAGAATCGACTGTCTCCTTTGGCCAGCAGTGACAAGGGGGAACTTGTACAGATGCTAAGGGGTTAATAGGTTTTATTGTGCCTCCTAAAATAAAAAGGTGGTGGGGACATGATTCCTCCTTTATACTTATTTAATTTGGGTTACTAGCAGTAACATTCCAGGAACTGTAATATTCCTTGAGCATATCTACTCGGAACAGATGCAAAAAGTTAATCTGTTTTGACCACAGTATCTACAGAATAGATTTTTTCTTTAACTATATAAAGAAAACACTTCCAGCATCAGCAGTGATATGGATGTCTGTTTAGAAAATAGATATAACATGTTAATTGAGCTCTCCCTTACTTTTAAAGATCATATAACCTCTTTTGCTTTGTCGCTGTGAAATGTTAACATATGTAGAGTCTAAGTATGGGCTCTGTTCTAATAAAGCAAAGCTTACTTTTAATATGCATCCTGCCAACCATTAGGCATATGGACATTTTTGTCAGCTTCATTTTGGCATATGTTTTAAAGCACATGGTAATAACTTTTAAGTTTCATTCCTTGCCTGGGTCACTTGAGTAATGAGCCTTTCATTAAAACATTAATAATGTTTTCTGCATTGCAGTGGGTCCTGGAAGGGTAATTATAAGGGTAACCTGGATTGGGATGAAGCCCTGCTTCTGCTCCCATTTGAAGTTTATGATGAACCTATTTCAGTAGAATTAGAATCAGGCCTAGTGCATTTGGAGATGTTGAAACTAGTCAACTTTTCATATCCTGACGTAATGAGTTCAAGCTAGTCCTCCCCTAAAGTGTCAGTGCAATGTACTAGAGTGGTTATGCAAGTAATTTACAGTCTGAAGTTTTAAATAGGTGTGTTTAATTGCTTCTGAATGAAGGGATAGTTAGACTAGAAGTCATTTTTACATCAAATTCTTCTATTCTTGTTCCCCTTTCTCCCTCAAACAAAAGAGGGAAAAAACATGCTAAAAATAAAAGCTACTTTGAAGTCTTCAGTATTTCTAAAATATGTTGCATTAGGGAGGTCAGGATTATGGTTGTAGGTCAAAATAGAAATGTAAAATTATGGTGCAATTTATTTATTTTTGGTGATGCTGGAAACATTGGTAATAGTGCCTGAAGTGACTTTTGAATGAACCATCATTCTTAAATTCCATCAACACATCTAACTTACAGCAGTGATAAATGGTTACATTTTTCAAAGTTCAGAGCTGGAATTTTTCAAGTTAATACTGTGTAAATGGTGTCTCGGTGGGTAAATTCCAAGTGCTGTGGGTTTTTTTTAAGTTTGACTACTGAACAAAACTGCAGTACTGCAGCTTGATTGTATGATTATATTATATAAATCCCTTTTGTGCACTATTTAATAAATTGCCTCAATAAAATAAAGAATGTAGAAGTGCAGAGTAAATACTTACTTGCCTTTTGCACTGATTTCTCTGGTTACAAGAGAAGGTAGGTCAAGCTTCTTTCTGCTCTGTAAAAATATCTGTACAAGCATACATGACTTTAGCAATAGTTCTGTAATAGTCATTCATCCAAAATGAAGTAAAAGTTGCTTTAGGACAACAAATGTGAAAAGATTTTCTTTCTTAATAAAAGGGGGAAAGTTGACTTTGCACCAGTACAGAGATCATGGTTGCTGCAAGGCTGTCCTTTGGAATTAAATGCTGAGCACTGCCAGATGCCAGACATCGCGAAGAGGCTGAGTTTTGTTGGCAAATGGGATCTGCAAGTTAATTGGTGTTTTCTGCAGGCTTCTGGCTGTGAAATGAAATTGGAAGCCCTTTAGCCACATGGATAATACAGGACCTGAATACAAATGTCACATGTCACCATCAGGGCCCACTGTGAAACAATAGTGTTCCCACTCGAACACTATGCCATTACAGATCATTTAAATATGGGGATTACATTTAAACTAAAAGCCCCATTTGCCTTTTACTGCAATTTAAATGTCCTCTTAGCAAAAGCTAAGTGACAAATTAAATGAAAAAAGTGCCCACATTTTTAAAGCTGTAATGCAAAACAACCTTTTATTGCTTCTCATGTGCCACGAATGAATCATTATACTTGTCAACCCTAAACCAAGCCATAATTGGAGCAGCTACTGTTATCAAAGCGGGGCCACTCTTGTGACAGCTTAATAAAGCTGAAACTGTTAAATTAAATCCCAGATGCTTAATCTGATGAAAGCAGGCAAGTAGAAGAATCTAAGACAAGTATCTACTGTTTGGTGGAGTGATGGAGCCCAACAGCTTGTCAACACGTAGATTACAGGATCAAATGTATTTTTTGTGTTCTACCATTTTTCATACCTTTCCATCCTCTTGCCTGCCTTTGCAAGAAAGAACCTTTATGTAATTTGCATGTTTCAAAACAAACATTTCTAGAAGATGTTTTCCCTTTTTTGATATTTAAAACTAATGTCTGTTTTTTTTCATTTGGTTGTTTGAAAAAAAAACCCAAAACATCTGAAGTAGAAGAGTTTCCCATCAAAAGAAAGAGAGCTTTCTCTGTAAGCCCAACCCTGAAAAGGACAATCAAGAGAGAGCTTTTTAGATGGGGCAATGGACATTGTCAGTCAACCAAGAAGTTGAGGTTTATTCTCACGTAGATTGGTCTTTGCCCATATTGTAGTCTGGATCTTTGAGGTACCAAATGCTCTCAACTCTCAGGAGAAAGTACAGGTGCTCTGTACCTCATAGGAGCTGCTTGCAGCATTGTGCTGCATCAGTTCCACCTACCTAGTTCAACTACTTCAGGCTGGCTAATACAAATAAACCTAGATTACTTTTGTGGTGTCTTGAAGAGACCTGTTTAAAATATTGGGGCCTTCCTGAGATACTTCTTTCCATATCAGTCGTATCTTCTGGAAATCTTACTTCTGAACATGTCTCTTGTGTAGCAAGGACTAATCCTGTCCCATTGCCTAATAGCCCCATTGGCTATTACATTGATTTTTATTCAGCTAAGATTACTTTGTCTTTAAAAATAAAGCTATTTTATTTCTGATATTTTTAGTTGCATTAAATTGTATTGTTATGAACTTTTTGCAGGTAATACTGTTCTGGGGGTAGGTGGGAGTTGCAAGCACTGTGGGGAACAGGGCTGGAATTCAACAGACAAATTGTAAAGAGTGAAATAAATAGGGTACAATTCGGTAAAATGCAAAGTACTATACTTAGGCAGGAGTAATCAGCTGCAGAAATACAAAATGGAGAATGTTTAACTAGGTTGCAGTTCTACAGAAGAGCATCTGAAGGAGATACTGAATCAGAAACTGAACAGAAGTCATTCGTGTCTGACTGTTGTGGGGAGAAAAATCCATATATTGAGGATATTCAAATAGGCATATTGTGTGTAGGACAGAAAATAATGCTTCCACTTTATTCAGCAATGGTAAGGCATCAGCTGGAGCACTGTGTTCAAGAAAGGTGTGGGGCAGTCAGAGTCCAGATAAGAGCAAAAAGTCAAAGGTCTAGAAAACATGACCTATGAGGAAAGATTGAAAGATTGGGTTTTAGTCTAGAAAAGAGAAGACTGAAGAGAACAGCGTGAAAGAGGGCAGTATGAAAGCAGTCTTTAAATATAAAATTGTACTGTGAAGAATAAAGTTATGAATTTCTCCAGGTACCCGAAGGAGATGGTATGAGACACAATAGGATTTAAATTCTAATGAGAGAAAGTATAGACATCAAGAAAATTTAACTGTAGAGGTGATCTATTCCAACGTTCAGCTAGGCAGGTTGCAGATTCACCCTCATTGAGGGTTTTCTAAGAACACACTGCACAAACGTCTGTGCTGATATGATTGATCCTGTGATGGGGCAGAGGGATGAACCAGAACATTTCTCAAGGTTCCTTCCAGCCCTGTCATCTTTGGTTCTGTGATTGTTAGTGTTCCTTTAGCAGCATTCTGGACCATCTCAGTGCATTACATTACGTTTTCATAGTAGTTTATAACTTGATGATAAAATATTGTACAAAATTCAGATTGTGGGAGGAAGTGCATTTTTCTACCGAATGCTTACTTTTTCAGTAGGCAGACAAGGTTCTTTGGGTAAATCTGATATCTTTTGTTAGACCAACTTTTTCAGTAGATTTTATGCTCACAAAGGACCATTAGATGTGGTAATTTTAAATAAGATTTAATTATTATTTTACCACAGGGAAACTCTCTCTTTTTTTTTTTTTAAGTGCCTAATAATGTTTTCTCAACTCAAAAACTACTTTAATTTTTTTCTGAGCAAGCCTTTGTATACTCTTCTAGGGCATATCAAGTCAGATTCTTTAAACATAGCTAAATACAGCCTAGAGAGTATAGATCCATCTTCTTTTTCTTTTCAATGCATTTAAAAGAAAAATGCAGGAAAAATGATGTTATGGGACATGCCTACTGTTCCAAAGAAATGTGACCTCTATTCTATACTTCAAAAAGACATGAAAGTAATTTGCTCCACTCTAAGAAAGACATCTTTCTGATACCAGATTTGGCAGCCTCTTTAATGAATAAGAATTGCCACCACTAAACATTTATTCTAATTTTTGTATGTTAACAGACCGTTTTTGTTTTGTTTGTGCAACTGCATAGTTTAAAATAATCAACTTGATCCTTTCTAGGATACTGAATGCTGCAGAAAGTTTTCCTCCCCCACCGTATTCACAGTATTTTATAATGGTATAGATATAGGTCATCATTTTCAAACTCAAGTTCCAAATTTAATTCGTAGATTCATAGATGTTAGGGTCAGGAGGGATCTCAGTAGGTCATTGAGTCTGACCCCCTGCCCTGGGTAGGAAAGAGCGCTGGGGTCAGATGACCCCAGCTAGGTGCTTGTCCAGTCTCTTGAAGACCCCCCAGGGTAGGGGAGAGTACCGCCTCCCTTGGAAGCCCATTCCAGATTCTGGCAACCCTTACTGTGAAGAAGTTCTTTCTAATGTCCGACTTAAATCTGCTCTCCATCACTTTGTGGCCATTGCTCCTAGTTACTCCAGGGGGTGCCCTAGTAAATAGTGTCTCCTATTCTCTGCTGCCCTCCCCTGATGAATTTATAGGCAACCACAAGATCACCTCTCAGCCTTCTCTTGTGAAGGATTGCCTGGTTTTATATTTAGATGCAAGTTAAAAGCAGCTGTATTTAAAGGCCCTGCATGTCAGAATTTCCTATTCATCCTTATTTCTGTTAAAATCAATGAAAGTTGCAGGTACATATCACCTTTCCAAAATAAGGCTGCTTTTAGATTGGCTCCCTAAATACTGATTAACCTATTAAATTTAGGCACTCGGGGCACCTATACACAAACGCAGAGGCTGCTCCGACGCACTGGAATTCCAGTGCGTTGGAGAAGACTCAATCAAGTCTGCTAGACCGTGGCAATTGCTGTGCTCCAGCAGCCTCCTATGTCTGTGTATCAGTGTCCCTGTGCTTAAAAATGGTGGCGGGGGCATTTTATCTGAAGCGCCTCAGATCAATTGAAATCATGATTTAAATCACTGTTCAGGAAGCTTGATTTAATCATTGTTTTCTACAAAAAGTGCATTCTTGTTGTTTGTCCTTTATTCATTTAACTTCTTGAAACTTTGCAGTTTTAGAGAAAGATAAGAGCTTGACTGTGTACACCAGGCTTGTCCAACATGCGGCCCACCAAGCCACTTTATCTGGGCGGCGGCGG
>NW_005842066.1:1197667-1197886 GCF_000455745.1 Alligator sinensis | reverse complement strand
CTCCCCCGGCCTGCTTCAACCCAGCCCCGCTGCCTTGCCCTGCCCCACAGCAAGGCGGTGCCTGCTCCCCCGGGCAGTTTCCCCCCGGGCGCTGTGGCTCTGGGCCTGGCCACCCATGCGTGAGGTCCCGAGGGGTCTGCTTCTCGTGTGCTGCTGGGGACGGGAGGAGGAGCCCAGCCAGGTCTGCACCAGCCAGCAGAAGCGGCAGCCCAGCCCGGG
>NW_005842066.1:1170146-1197415 GCF_000455745.1 Alligator sinensis | reverse complement strand
GTGGATCCTTTTGTTCACTCACAATTCACTCACACGAAGTTTGCTAGGCTCCGTGGGTCCTTTTTTTGCGCGCAGGGAGAGGGATACGTCAAGGTTTGCGCTCGGTGACGGGGAAAGGCTAGAGGCTGATCAGACCCCTGTTGCCTGCTTTAAATGCACTGGGTCCGATAGGCTCCGCAGCGCTTAGAGATCTTCACACAGCGTGAAGTCTCCTCCTCCTGGTGTTCGTGGAGTCCTCCCTTGCAGGGGTTCTCCTCAGAGGTCTCCAACTTGGGCAGAAACCACCCAAGTCTTTTATATGGCTAACAAGCCAATCTCTAACTGCCACGTGTGAATAATTTAACTCAATCCAATAATGGGGCTCGAATTATCATACAAATGGCGGGAACTCTTTGCACCAAGCATTTCTTAGCTGCAAAGAAGAAATGCACACTGCAAAGAAAGCTACAATTTGGCGGGAAAATAATTCAGTGGTGCCAAAGCGCGCACACAAACAAAAATCACACCCTTTGGGTTGTGACACTGGCCAATGCAGACCTGGCCGGCCTCCTCCCGTCCCCAGCAGCACGTGGGAAACCGGCTTCAGCTGCATGCTGCTTTTCCTGGATGGTGCCGACCTGGTTCTGCCCAGTTGGGTCCTGCAGCACCATGTCAATCCAGGCATGGCAGTGGCAGGCCGGGTGGGCCCCAGGTTAACCCCGGCCTGGCCCCACGGCTTCTCCAGCACCAGGTCAGCCTGGTTGTAGACAAGCGGCTCCTGCAGTACCATGTCAACCTGGGCATGCCTGCCATGTCAACCAGGACCATGTCAACCCCTGCAGCTTCACTGGTGTCAAAGGTCACGTGACATCACTTCCTGATATGATACCACTTCCTGTGACGTCTTTGAATATGGCTCGCCGGCCCACTGGGTGATTTAAAAAGTTTATGATCTGGCCCCACATTCAAAAAGGTTGGACACCCCTGGTGTACACCAACTTGCAAAGAGACAATCGGGATGATGGGTGGGTAGTCAGGTCTGTTCTCTCTCGTCTCCATTTACTGCTGTTAACAAGGGTGTCTCTGGAGAAAACAAACTCTCCCTATGCCTGAAGAAGGACATTAGTGCCCCAAAGCTTGCAAAGAACAATATTTCCAACTATTTAGTTGGTCTAATAAAAGATATCACATCTACCCAAAGAACCTTGTCTGCCTATGATTTCTGGAGACACAAATCCACAGTTTTAGCATCACAGAGATGCTTAATGGGATCTTCTAGACTGAGCACTGAGTCCCATTGGGTAGAGCGATTTTCTTTTCTCTTTACTAATCTATAGAGGAGCCTCTGGGAACCCCATAAGATTGGGCCCCTAATATAGTCCGTGGCTTGTTGTGACCTATTTATAAGACTTCTAAAAAGGTTACATGAATTTGTCTCAAATACTATATAATTTGCAGTTATAATCTGTATTCCATGATAGTGTCTTTGAGCTTTAACATATCTTAAATCTTTATGTTTGTTTATTTTTAAAAAGCATCTTAACCAAAAAAAATAGAATTTGATTAAATCTATATCTGATTTAAATAAAAAATCTGATTGTTTAAATTATTTTAAACTTGATTTTTATCCACCCTGCTTTAATTAGACCGGCTCCGAGACCCACTCTAATTAAAGCACCGTCCCCCCGCCACCCCTGGAGTATGTGTACAAAATGTTCCCAGATTTCAAATTGAATTGCTAGAACTCTTTTCATTATCAGTATGGACTGTCAGACGGACACCTTTTTGTATTATTATTATTATTATTATTATTATTTTTTTTTTGTCTTCCTATTTTTAAATAAAAAATGCAGCACCTTGTTTATTTTCACTGAATTACTTTGGCCACTTCATAGAACAGCTATGTTTGTTGTATGTGTGTGTGAACACATACATGAAGTTTATGATATTTAAATTATTTAATTAATAATACTTCTGACTTTTAGTGCCAAACAGATGTTGCCACTTTAAAGCCATAGCCTGGGAAAGAAATTCCAAATAGCCATACACTAGGTCTGTGCGAAGTGGCTAGTATTCGCTTTGGATTTGGATTCGGCCGATTCGGGGGACAGCGATTTGATTTGATGATTTGAATTACTGTCCTGAATTGAGAGTACACTGCATAGGGGGGCTCCACCATCAGCCCCCAGAGGCCCCAATGGCTGCTGCAGCAGCTGGTGAGTGCAGGGCTTCTTTTTTTAAATGAAGTGCTGGGGCCGGGTGGGGCAGCCATTGATGGGGCTGGGGGACACTAAGGGAGGCTGGGGGAGCAGGCAGGGGATGGGGCCTGGCAGAGGGCCCTCCATGACTCCCCCCCGCCCCCTACTTACCGGCATGGAGTCTGGGTCCAGCTCCCCACGGTGGTGAGCGGGGACTGCCCAAAGCTCTCCAAATCTTTTCTTTATTGGCCTCCTGATTTCTATTCATATTCGGAGCTTCAGACAATTAATCGGGCCGAATCTTCTCCAAATTGAATCGGCGACTGAAGCTTCCCACAGCCCTACCATACACTGCATCTTGGTTGCCTGTGGGTTTTTTTTTCTTTCACACCTTGTTCTGAAAGAATAAATATTTGTATTTCTTGCTCAAAAGTCATGGCACTAAGTGTTTTCCAGGCTCAGATCGGATTTACAATTTTTAACCATTTAATGTTTTCTCATGCAACTGCAGGGCAGAATTATGATTGTTAAGTTACCTTTGTTATGTATTTTCATATCTGGAGTGCTTTAAATTCTTTTGAAGTTTAACCTCTGCTCTAAATTCCATGGATTTTGAATGGTCATTGGTGGAGGTGACAGTGGACCATGGATATCCCACCTGCAGGAAGAGTTCCACAAGTGGCATTGACAGAGTGTGTGTAGCACATAGCAAGTTAAGGAGGAGACAGGCAGCACAACAACAGGTAGAGTAGGAAGCAGAGGCAGGGGTTGGACAGGGAACACAGAGCACCAGATAGGTCAGAGGAAGAGTGTCAGAGCAGCGCTTGGGTAGATAGTGAGATTCGAAGATTGGCTCCTACTGCAACAGATAATTATAACATCCTTATCAGTAACTTGTGGAAAAATATTATATGTAACATGATCTTTAATTTCCTTTTAACATAGTCATAGTGTGGGTCTGCTCCTGTTAAGGAAGACAAATTCATGGCAAAAGTAATCAGCTCTTTATAATCAATATACAAGCTTTCTGTCATTCTGCTCCCCATTTCCACCCCCCCTGTCTCCTAGCATGTGCACACACCCGTTTTGTAGTTATGTCAGATGTTTATACATTGTTATTCCTCTGACTAGAACCAAAGAAAGAGAAAGTTTGATGCTATGTGTTTAAATTTCTTTGAAAATCGATTTTAAAGTAACTTTGAATTCCTAAAGAATCATGCTGATCTCCTTGTACATTTTCAGAAAATTTGCCCTGTACTCAAAGTAAATGCCTTAAATTGAGGAGGATGTCCAGTATTTCTATTTGCTTTACTCAGGTTTAGGGTTCACTATTGTTAACTAAGTCAAGTACTTCAAATCAAGTGAAGAATTTAACTGACTAAATTTGTAGTTGACCTATTGTTACATGGGGCATATGTCTTCCTATTTTTAAATATCGGAGTAATAGTACATTGTGTTCCAGTCTTCTGATACTACTTCCAATAAATACTAGTGAGAGGTTATATTCCTAATGTTCTGGGGTGAACATTTGCAGGGATAGTTTTTGAGTGATTTCTTTTTTCTTTTTTTTTTTTTTTTTTTAGTTTCTCTCTTGTTGATTGGGTAGCGTAGATGCTGCAGTCCTAGCCAATGATAGAGAAACCTTGTGTCTAGCTTTTGTGCTAACAATTCATGAAAGGTAATGAGATACAAGAGAGAGCTTTTGGAGAAGAACCACAAGAACGATCGATTGAGAATTGGAATCATATAGTGAGATTCAAATATTCAAAGAGAAGGTTAAGGGGTGACTTAATCAGTCTAGAAGTACCTGCACAGTAACAGGATTTGATAGAGGACTCTTCAGTCTAGCAAGCTAAGGAATAACAAGTGTCAGTGGCTGAAAGTGGAAACTAGACAAACTTAGACTAGAAAAAAGGTGCAAATTTTAAAGTTGGGGTAGTTACCCGGGGCAGCTGTTTACCAGAGGTTGTGATCATTCACAGTCATTAGCAACCTTTAAAATCAAGATCTGTCTTTCTCCTCCTTTTGTCTCCCTAAAAACATGCATAAGCTCAGCCACAGCCATTGGATTCAAAGCAGGAGTTAATTCTGGGATGTCTATGTTATGCAGGAAGTCAGGCTAAATGATCACAGTGGTCCCTTTTGACCTTTGTGGCGGTGTACTTTGTCATATAAATTTAATGTTGGTTGTGGCGTGGTTAGTGTGTGTTGTCCTCTGCTTTTATTCATCCTAGTGATTATGTTAGCAAAGCATTTATTTGTTCCCCAAGAGCTATCCTTTGGTTCACTAAAGTGATCACTGGATTCCTCTAGCACTGAACTCTTGTTCATGCTAAGGTTCCCATCTCCAGATGTACGGGGTTATGAAGAAGCTTCTTCAGAACTATCCCTGCAACTTGGGTAAGGTTGTTCCTAACAGGCTGGACACTTTAGTGATCCTTCAGATTAATGCAGTAATTTTAGGTTTTAAGAGTCCTTGGCAAAAACAAAGTATGGAGTGTTTTCCTGCATAGGTAAATATTTTTGTTTTGCACAGTTTGTGTTGGATTATCCTTTATTTATTGGCAGTATTCGTTTTTTTTATGATCTTTATTAAAGTTTTCCTTGCATTCAGTCTGTAGGAAGACTTGGTTTCATTGGGACGGACTTCTCAAACTTCCCTGGTTCCCCAAACCACCTCTGAGTAGTCAATACTATTTCTTCCCTTTATTACAGCATTTGTACTTCTGTATTCTCTTCCTTCCAATGAAGTGGGTCACAAGAATATTTCAAAGGGTCGTGAGCTGTGGCAGGGCAGAGGGGAGGCAGGAAGGCGCCTGCCCCTTCCAGCGGGGAAGGGGCAGGGGAGAGCTGCATGGCTGGGTTGGCAGCACGAGGGCTGGTGACTGTGCTCACAGGGGTGGGCCGGCTGGTGGATGCTGCTTGGGGGAGGTGCGGGGGCGGGAAAGGCTATGACCAGGCTGTCTGGTGTGATGTGGCAGGACCAGCCCAGGGCAGGGGGGTGCCACAAGCCTCTCCACCTCAACCCTCCTGCCCATGCCAAGGCTGGACTTGTTCTGCTGCTGCCCCCATGAGCCAAAGCTCCTGAAGCCGCTGCCCAGCCTGAGTGGGATGGGGGCAGCTGGGGGCCCCTCCGGCAGGGCTGGCAGGCTGCAGGTCGGGAGTGAGGGATACCAGCATGGCCCTGGGGACTGGGGGTTGGACACCAGCAGGGCCGGGGGGTGTGGGTTGGGACAGGCCATGGATCTTTGCAGATGGGTCCTGGTAGGAAAAGGTTGAGAACCACTGCTGTAGACCACTGATTACCAGCCAGGGTGTTGCCAGACCTTTTGAAAGGTGTCATGGAGTGTGAAGAGATAAGCAGATAAACTCAGGCTTGCCCCCGCCTGGTCAGTTCCCCATCCCGACTGCTCTGCCCCTGTGTGAGGAGGTAAGCACTGTAATATATAAATTAATTTTTGAAATTGTGTGCCACTTAGTTCACAAAAGTTATGGAGGGTGCCTCAAGCCTAATGAAGGGTACCTTAAAACCAGTGAAGGGTGCCTCGAGATTCAGAACCACTGCCCAAGCAGTTGCTTAATATGTCTGTGAGCATGTCAAACAAATCTTGATTATTTATTCATGGTAAATAGATAATGACCAAGTTTTTCTCTCATTTTGGAAATTATCTGCAACAGGATATCATTGTTATAGATATTTGTAGATGAAAAAATATTACTTCCAAACTTTTAGCTTATGGTTTGTGAACAAGAATCTTGTTGTTTTTTTTCTGTTCACAACTTTATCTGTGAGCATTAGTAACAGTTTAATTTTTTACTATGGGAAAGTATACAAAGATACACATGAACATTCTGACAAATTTAGACAAATTTAAACACATTTATTTGCACTAGTATTAGCAGTGCTTTAAGTTAATATTAGATGTTTCTGAATAAAGTAATAAAAGGGGATGTGAATACTAGGAAAATTTAATAACTGGCTTTTATCAGAAATCACTTTTCACATTCAACCCAACTCTGCAAAGCCTATTGCTTTTAAATTCAGTGGGTTCCACATGGTCAGGAGACTTTACAAAATCGGGCCCTAAAGCAGGTATATTTTTTGTACAAAGGACAGGGAGATGATTGTGACCCATCACAACAGTGCCATTTTAGCTCCTGTTTTTAATGCATTTAATATTTAAGAACTCTAGAAGCCCACAACAGAAGTCAATGTTAAACCCACCCTTTAGTTGCATAGTTAACTGACTTGTGCAAAATCTGTAAGACCGCAACAGAGTTGAGCAGAGAACCCTGAAATGCTGTTTCCAGTTTCCCTGCACTAATTTGTTTGTTCCATTGACATTGCACAGTGCCAGTTCTAGACAGTAAGCATATCTTAGGAGAGAAAGAAGGAAGTTTCAGGAACTTGAGATCTGTGTTTTGTCCTTTTACTTACACTGGCACTCCCCTAACACACATACAGAGTTTACTGTGCAGAAGGGCAACGATTCCCTCTTGCCATCAGTGCTGCAGGTAATCTATTGCATTAATCATCCAGATAGTGTGAAATGCATGGGGAGTGATTATACTATCATACACAATACCATCAGCATGAAGCACTTGTCACGACCAATACATCAAAGTTTAATTCAGTAATAGAATGAATTAGAGCAAAATGAAACATTCTGTTCTCCAAGAAACACAGCACCCATTGCAGGTTCTTTCAGAAGGCTGTGTAGAAAACTCAGAGTACATTAAGGAATTTGTGTGTTATCAATAAAATTGCAACTTGCATCTGACTGAATACAGAAAGTACTTTTCCTTGGGGTTCTTATGATGGAGAGCATAGCACTGAAGTGCTTTCCCTGTCTTTGCTATTCCATAAAAACAACTGTTTAATTGGATCATTCTCCAGTGGGGCTTCTGATTACGTTTTGTTCTAATGGAGACCACTTATTGTATGTGAGAGTTTTACCCATGGCTGAGACGCTTATCTGTGAGAATGGGGAGTAGTAAACACTACTTCTTTTGCTAACTTCATAGTTGCTGCGGTGCAAGTATGTATTAGGTCATCATGTGATTTTACTAACAAAAAAAAAAAAAGTCTCTAAACATTTTTCTGTCTTTAGGGTCTGCTTGTTGACATTACATAGTATCTTTATTTTAAAAGGGTCATGAGTTCAGTTTTCTAGTATTTGTCCAAGTGGCATTTAACTATTTGCAGCTAAATGGGATGATAAGCAAGTAGAGCTGGAAGGAACCTGATGAGTTTAACTAATCCAGTCCCCCCTGCTCAAGGCAAGATCATCCCTGACTAAACCATTCCAGCTAAGTGTTCATCTAACCTGCTCTTGAAAACTTCCAAGGATGGAGATACCATCCAATGCGTGATCACCCACATGGTCAGAAAGTTCCTCCTAATCTCCCACCTAAATTTCTGCTGCTGAAGCTTGAGGCTCTTGTTCCCTTATGGTCACAGAGAAAAGCCTCCATCCTCTCTGTAATCTCCCTTCAGGTATCTGAGGATTTATCAAACCCCCCTGTAGTCATCTTGTATCCACACTAAGTAACCATAGTTCTCAAAAAGAAGTACTTCTGCAACAGAAATTGCACAGGATCAAGTGAACTGTAGTGACATGTAAATCCATAATGTTTGTATACTAAAACTGACACGTATTGCACATGGGGACAAATTTTAATCACTTGGATCAATTTTCTTTGTTTAACAATGAAAGTACTAAATGTGACTATTTTGTGGTGACTTAACTGATTTGTCAGCTTATGAAATTTGGCTTTTAAATGACAGTTTGAGTCATGCCAATATGAGGGGGGAAAAGTATTCGAAAAGTATTCAGAGTTAAGACAACAGCAGTTTGTATGTATTTTAGTATGTTTTAATTTGGCTAATGAGCAAATTAACTTTTAATACAAAATACCACAAAACTAAGACCTTATAACAAATCTCAGCCCAGAGCAAACTTATGAAAGTGTTTATATGCAAATTGAAATGCTGGTATCAATTTAGCTATAGAGCAGCACTAACAAAGCATCATAATATTTTTAGACAAAGTAAGTGTTTTGCAACTGCTAGCAGTCCTGAATTATAGTCTGAATCTTCGTTTCTTAGTCTGCAGTGATACTGGATGGAGCTTCTTCATTTTGTTGGGACAGAAGTGAAATGTAGTGAGATGTATGGAAACAAAATAATGCTTAATCTCTAAAGAGAGTTTACATACACTCCTTGTTCTTTGTGAATACATGTGTGCTGAGAGTATGTATTGTTATACGGACTGGTGTAGTTACTGAGCACTTTAATAATGCTGTTCTCTGTGTTCCCTTGGACAAATCCTGATTCAGTATAAAGACAATACTCTCTCTCCATACCACCTTAGTTTTGAAGCGTGGAGGGTATCCAATAAGAGAATTATTACTATTAATATTACTATATTAGTAATATACTAATAATATCCGTGTGTTATATGTATAAGGAGACCACATACCGTGGAAAATAGTAACAAAACATTTTTTCTGTGGGACAAGCTATACTGAAAATGAATGGCAACTGTATATGTCTAAAGAAACGCTGTTTTGAATCAAAGGTTTGAGATGGCAAAGCAGACTTTATTCAGGTCAGGAGGATTATTGTGAAACTGGAATAGACAATTTCTCACTAGGATGTGACAGTTTTAATATTCATTCCCTAGTGAAATTAATATCAAATTGCAGTCACAGCATGACTTATCTTCCAGTTATCTTCAGGGAAAAATGAAATTTGCATATTGGTTACTGATGTTTTGTCTTTGCACTGTGAGGATTTTCATTTGGGAAAAAGGTAGATCAAGATCATAGTTGCATCTGAATCCAAACCTTGCTTCGGTATAGCAGTGTTTAGATTTGGGATATCTGTCTGGACTTAGATTAGAGAGGGAGAGGGGGCACTCAATCCCTTGAAGTGCTAGTCTGAATCAAAATGCTTCATGAGTTTTGGTGGGGAAGGACAAGGGTATGGCAGCTGCACTCAGTGTTCCATTTGTACCCATTTCTATCACTAGTATTCTAACAAAGTGATTTGGTTGTCTTCATTTTTAATCTTTTGGATGGTTAGTTGTTATAGGTGAAATATACAACTGGATTCGTCTCTAGGCATCTGGGCTAGGGATAGAAATTACACACAAACCAGTGTAAGTGATCAGAAACAGGTTCAAATCTGTAACGCAACAGAAGTTCGGTGCACATAGTTTTTCAAAATGGCTGAAACTGGCTTAAGATAAACTGGATGGATGTAGTATCAGATTTAACTAATTTAGGTTAAATCGATTTATTGAACTTCTGTCCCAGATCCCCTCCAGATTCAACTTAACTCGTAGTCCCCCAGCATCCTAGGATGCTTTGCACATCCCCGCAAGGGGGAAGGGGGTTGTGGGTGGGCTAGCCTTGGCCCAACCTGCCTGCTCCAGTCTAGCAGGGAGGTGTGCTCTAGTGCCAGCCCCCTGCTTATGGCTTGAGCCACCGCAGGCATGTGGCTGCATTTCTGGAATCAAAGGTGAATGTCTGTTTACTAGTTTGATTCAATTTATGCAGCTTAGATTAACCTGCGAAGACTGAATCGATTGAGTCTTGGGCTTTTTGACTGTCATGTGCTTAGCCCTTAAGGCTTACTTTGGGAGCTCTTGTTTGGAGATGATATTTTAATGGCAAAGACAGTAGAGGGATTGCAGAAAAAGAAACGATGGATTGATTGGCAGAAATATTTAGAAAAGTGTCCTAAAAATGTGGTGACCATATTTTTAAGGAAATCTGGGACACTTGTTTCAAGTGAAGCAGAGTGGCATACTGCATCAGGCAGGTGGGTAGACTAGAGTGGTGCCCAGTTTACTCCACTCTGGGCAGCACCCTGCACCCCTGCCCACCTGCCTCTGCCTGCAGCAGCACTGCTGACTTGAGGGGGCAGTAGGGAAGGGGAGGAAAGAATGACACTGAAATACAGGTTCGCCCAGGGTGTCACTTTTTTCAGGCTGGCTCTGCTGCCACACATGCATGCACTGTAAAGAAAGAAGGGATCGTGTTAGGTGGCCAGTTCTAGAATTTTTCTTTGTTTTCATCAACTGGCTGGGACCAACTTATGAAATCTGGGACTGTCCTGGCACACCAGGACATATGGTCACCCTACCTAAAAAGTACCAGAAAAAACAAAGTAATTGTGAATTGTTAAAGTAGGTGGGAAGATGGACTATTGAAGAATAGGAAAGTAACTTATACCATAAACCAGATATGGGATCTACTTTAAATGATGGAAGTGACTATGAAGCTGAAACAAAGGGGTTAAAATGAAATTAAAAAAACATTTTCAGATAGTTTATGTAATAAAGTAATCAGAGAAGCTGAAGATAAAGACTTAACCTTACCATGTTGAGGGAGGTGTTACTATATGGAGAGGAAACTGGATTGAGAAGAGAAGCAGAAAATGGCACTTGAGGATGCTGAGGTGGGAATGTTAAGGTGATTATTTGGTGTTTCACTGAGGGAGAAGGACTGAACTTGTATTATTAAGTGAGTGCGCGTGATGTGCTGTTAAGAAAACCAAGGAGGCGAGACTGGGATGCTTACTTCATAATCTTGATAGTGAAAAAGGAAGTAGAGAGAGGATTGGAGATGAAGACTAAAGAGAAGAGGAAGGATGTAGTCAGGAAAGACTTGAGCAATGGTGTCTTCTGTTCTCAACCCATTTAACCAGATGGCATTGATCCTACAGTTGAGTGGAACTGAAGGCCAAAACAAGGGAGAGGAGTGATTAGGAAGAAGGTTCTTAAGAGCTTCTGAGAACTTGTTTAATAAGCCCTAGGACTTGCTTTTTGTATACGATCTTAGCAGCTACTACTCGGCCACAATATAAGATTGTGCTGCTCCTGTGAAACGGGAGTCTTGAAAATATTTTTCCTTCAAGCTGGCAATTAGGTGAATTATGGGCAAGACTAAGCATATCTCTCCTCCATAATCCTGCAGTAATGGGCAGTTAAGAGGACAGGAACTAATGGATCTGAATGACCAGGATGGCAGATGCCCCAGAGAAACTAAAAAGATAGATACCCCCCAAATACACTGCAGCGAGCGTAAAGAAGGTCCATCTTGTGCTGTGTAGTGAGGCATGAGCCTTAGACTGTCTGCTTAGCTCTCCGTGTGGAGAGCTTCTGCTCATTTTACCGAAGGTAATTGGTTAGCTTTGTAAGCAGTGTCAAGGTCCATGTCCTGCAGAGTTTATACGTGGAGCGTTCTATCACTAGAAAGGATACCAGTACAAGCTTGAAGGCTGCAACTGTTACATATGCACAACCCTGTAATGACAGCAGTGTAGTAAAACCTTTCCAACTTAAACCCTGCTTCAGCTAGGGCCAAAAGTAGCTGTCTTGTATTGCAACAGGATTGGGCAGATGTAACAGTTGCAGCATAAAATCTGCCTGCAGTCCTGAACAGCAGCTCCCCCTCCCCTTTAAAGCAGCTAAAATGTTTGTCCATACCTACAGAGAATATGTACTGAAGTCAGTGGGAGTTGTGTGCAACTTGGCTCTGTTCATGTTTTAACTGGCATCTATGGAGGTGTTATGTAGGTGAGATTGTTATTAAATGCTATAATAAATTTCTGGCCTGACGTGCATCTCTATGTAGAGGGCTTAATATATTAAACAGTAAATTGTCTTTGTGTAATTTACATAAAATAGGCTGTTACTGATGTAATAATTAAACTCTCACCACAGTTGCTGTCCTAAAATTAATGCAGTGGTTTTAAAGTATTTTGATGCATGTTATTCTCCTCCTCTACCCCCAGTTAAATATATATATGGCAGATCTTAATTTTTTTTTACAGTTCCCCTACCTTTCATTGACTGGTGTTGATCGCTTTGTTCCCTGTGCCACAGAATCAGTTGCAGACATTCTGTAGCATGTGATTTTTTTTTTTTTTTTCCCCCCCCTCACTGAATAAGTTTAAGAAGTGATTAAATACAGTGAAAGTGTTGTATTTTACCTCAGTTTAGTTAGCTTCTACACTGGAGGTATTGGGAATGACTTACAAAGTGTTACATTGTATCAGTTCTTTTTAATCCAGAAGTTTGCATTGCTTCTTCCATGTCCACAAGTAGCAGCTTAAGTTAACTATTCCTTTTCTGGTTTTTTGTCTTGTGAAGACTAATGCTGCAATTGAGTTCACCATATAAACTGGTGGGTGTCTTGATGGTTAATGGAACAAACCAGTGAGATATTTTTTCAATTATATTCCATTTAGACAGCTCAGGTTTGTTAGTTTAGTGCAGTGTGTGTCTACAGGCCCCTCTACATGTGCAGGTAAAGGTGCCATAAGATCTAATGCACAGTCCAGACAATCATACCTCCTGCCATGCCACATGTGCATGGCACAAGGTATGATTTTGGGATTACTTATTAGATCCCATTGTGCCTTATTGCTGGTGCAGGGGGAGCCAGATTCTGGGCTCCCTCTGTCCCATCAAGAAGCAA
This sequence comes from Alligator sinensis, assembly GCF_000455745.1. NCBI lineage: Eukaryota > Metazoa > Chordata > Crocodylia > Alligatoridae > Alligator > Alligator sinensis. The sequence continues at coordinate 1,184,747 of NW_005842066.1, read as the reverse complement.
GCTCCTGTGTGTAGGGGCTTTCAGCTGTGTGGGTGGCCTGCACATCCCTGTGGCTTGGGAGATACAGCTGCCATGATCTCCCAGCCTCAGGGGTACGTGATGCCCCTTGGGGCTGGGAGATCGCAGTAGCCATGGTCTTCCAGCCTCATGGGTATGTGAAGTCCCTGGGGCTGGGAGGCCATGGAAGCTGTTATCTTTCAGTCCTAAGGGTACATGGAGCTCTCCATGCACCCTTGGGGCTGGGAGATTGCAGCTAGGTGCCAGCATGGGGAGGCGGACTGCTGTGTGCAGCTGCAGGCTTCTAGTTCCTGGCAGCTGTGGGTTGCTGCTAGGACCCAGAGTCTTCTGGGGCTGAGAGGTCCTTTAGTTGTGGGACTCCCAGCTCCAGCTAGGCATGGTGTCCGCTGACACCTATTAAGTTGGTACACATTTTTTAGGTCTAACATTATAGTTGGTTGGAGCTTTTATGGCATTATAATTCCTTCGCATGTGTAGCTGGTATCAAGGCAATTGTACAATTAACCAGTTAATTGTGTGATACCTGTAACATGTAGAGGGGGCCTCCAGGACAACATAAAAGTTGATTGAAAAAGGAGCGTAGAAAAAAGCTCTGATGTATACTCTTGTAATTGCAGGTTTCATCTTTTTTAAAACAAAAATTGCAGTTTATTTAACCAGTCACATAATTGGTTACAATATTCTATTGTCTGTCCCTTCTGTCCTTCACTTGTACCTTATCTTTTTTGTGGTGGTTCGTAGATTTCTTTGCTATATTTCCTTGCCCAGCTGCATACGTTTAACCTGGCAGGACCAAGGCCTCTGTTTCCACAAGCTCATGAACTGGCACTCAACAATTTGCTCCCATGCAGATGCCTAGAGCTTATGGTACTGGTTTCTATTTGTCATTCTTAATTGACAAACTAATATTTGGAGGTGAGAGTTTTGCTATTCTGTATGAGCCAGCCTTATTTTCTTATTCTTTCAGTCTGTTTCCCCCGGAAAGTCTGTCATGTAATTTTTAGCAGATTGAACAGTTTAAGCAGATTCTGCAAATCTCTTGTAGTGTGTAAAGCTCATTCTTAATGAACAAATGAACTGTTGCTAAATAGCACTTCCAGACATCTTCGTGCTGCTGTCAAAGTTCATGCCGGTGAAGAGACAGTTGATTTAGAGGAAAATCTTTCCATTTGAAAATTATTGCCACAAACCCTGATGAGGTTGCCCTGTTATGCAGTGTTAGGGAGGCAGGTTCCAAATGGATGGTGTGTGTGAAATGTCAGCACAAATTAGTTTCTGTTTGAATTGTATACAGAGAGAATGTAAAACAAACTTCTCAGTTTAAACTAATTACTGAAATAATTGCACTGAAAAGCTATTTCTGCTAAGGACTGCAGAAAAATCAGAGTATGATCTCTAAAATCCAGATGTGATTGAAAAGGACTGTAAGTGACAATTCTGCTAGTTCCTACAAGTGTGGTAATGCATACACTCAATGTATTTATATTTCTATATTAATTACTTTCTAAGTAGTTTTACTGTAATGTGAAACTGGAAAATAAATAGACTTGTGTTCATAATTCTTTCACAAAGTGACATATTTACTTCCAGTATAGGAATTAGCACACAGATAGGGGTAGTTTAATGGGTAATAGGTAATGTGTGATTTTTTTTTTTTTTCAGTTTAAATTGGTATTCCTTACTGGCAAGCCACAGATTATAAATTTTGCATTTCATGAGAAGTCCCACACATCTTTATTTTCTCTGTATGTTGGACAGGGGTTGCAGTAGTTGAAAAGGCCACATAAACCCCAAGATGTTGAGTTGGGAATTCATGGTCAACTAGTACTAGACTACAGTGGGAGTAGTAGTTACAAAGTAGCTTTAAGAAGTTAGAGGGACACTACAATATAGAAATACTGTCTTGTAAAATTCTGTAGGTTTGTAATTGGTAAGTAGCTGTTGGTCTTTTAATAGGAAGGATAATTTAGGATTTTTTTCTTAAATCAGGTGCTCTGTGGATGTGTATAGTCTTAAATCCCCACTGCAAGTTGGAGCAGAAGGCCAGTTGGCTAAAGCAGCTGAAAAAATGGAACAGTGTGGATGTTTGTCCCTGGGAAGATGGAAACCATGGAAACGAGCTGCCCAACTTAACCAATGCTTTGCCTCAGGGTGCAAATGCTAACCAAGGTGAGCATAAATATATAGACTGATTGTAACATGTTACTATATCTCTGACACTGCAAGTTTCTGTTTTTACAGCAACAAGGAACTTTTTTCTTATTAGGGATTGACACGTACCATGGCAGAGAGAGGGTGTGAATAGATTTGTCCCTGGGCCAGTTTTGCAAGTAGATATATGTATGTTTTAAAACTTACTGCTCATTTAGTACATGTGTAAACACAAAATACATTTCTTTTATGAAAATATAAGTCTTAATGTCATCTGTGTTTAAGTTCATGACCTGTACTCAGAGTATATCATGTAAAAATCCTTTTCTGTTTTTCTTTGCTTGACCTGTAATTTGATATCCCCTCCAATGTGGTTTTCTGCAGTTATGGAGCTTTCACAAGCTATTTAAAGAGACTTTTGCAGCTGAATGAAACTGGTCCTGTTAAAATAAAGTAGCTATTTGTGGGATCAGCCCTGTGGTTAACACACTGCGCCACCACGTGAGATTACAGGCTCTGTTCCTGGGGGTGGAGAGTGCTGAAGTCTGTATGCTGTTGTTTAGGAGACAGGAGTATCTTGTTGCTTTTGGATAAATCTCTGATTTATCAACAAGAATCGTCCAGTACTAGAGTCCTGTCCAGCCCTCTGATGGCAAGAGTTGCTACTGTGCCAGTGACCAGAGGAAAAAGGAAAATGTCTTCCATGTAAGGCGTAAAAGGTCTGTTTCACATGTAACTATAAATATGTCCTACAGAAATATGGAGTGATAATAAGTATAATGGCTACAGTATTTTATATGAAGTGAAACTGATATTATATTTCACACTGAAATTTAAATATGTTTACAGAAAACAAAATGGCTGGCAAGATTCCCCCTTGAGTCGGTTTGGTTCTAGGATGGTTGTTGATGAGGGGAATTGTTCAAATTCACTGACTTCTGAATTAGCTTTTTAAATGCCACCAATAGCTAGGGAGAGGCATTCAGAATATAATTCCCTAAAAGATGTTTTCTTGCTGGATCCCCAGCCCAGTGTGACAGATTAATATCAGCTCTGACACGACATTTCTGTGCATAGACAACATTGTGCCAACAGAGCTCTACTGCTACATGGAACTGTTAAGTAAATATTAAGTCAGTACTTTTGTTTCTTTTTTTCTGGATATTGTGTTTCAATTTGTTTATATACAATGTTAAGACTTCATTTCTATGACGCATGCTGCAAGTATTTTCTATTATGCAAAGCCCTAGTGTCACTTTTTAAAATTAAAACAAAAAAGTAGCACCCATTCAACCCCATTCTGTACTCAGCCACTTACTTGGTTGACATGAAGGACCTTATGAACCTAGCTTATGAACTTCCTGGGACTTGAGAAGGAAAGGAAGCAGGGGGTTTTGGCTGGTGTTGTGCTGAGTGCCTGATAGTGTGTTCAGTATACTTCATCAGATTTTCTTCTGTTCTAGCAGTTCCCTTTGGTTTTAATGGTTGTAAACTTTTAACAAAAGTAAGGTGAACAACTGTAACATACTTCTTCTGATTCACCTAGTATTCAGTACAAATAACGTCACCTGCCGTCTGCTACTTGTACAGGGTATAGGACAGGGTACCCAGAGTTGGGGACTGCTGAATAGACCTACAGTAAGTAGAGGAATATTGTGAATGATTTATTCACATATGGGTGATGAATAAAAAGTGATTCAGTTTTTCTGAACTTACAAAAATGCCAGATTCATCGACCAGGCCTCATCGGACGGTGTTCACTCGAGCCATTGAGGCATGCGATCTCCACTGGCAGGACAGCCACTTACAGCACATTATCAGCAGTGACCTATACACCAACTACTGTTACCATGACGACACTGAAAACTCGCTCTTTGACTCTCACGGGTGGCCCCTCTGGCATGGTAAGTGGCTAAACCGGAAAGACATTTCCATGACTCGCTGCTTTGTTCAGTTTCTATGGCATTATTTTGGGGGGATGGTTGGGAGATGAATGAAAGGTCTGGCAAAAAGAACAGAGCTTCCCTTCAAATGCTGGTTCAGAAATAGTCTTTTAAGTCCCTTTGCATAGATTCAAAGGGATTTTTTTCTCTTTTTTTTAAGTAACCTAGTAAAACAGAGGCCATTACAGACACAGATGCACTTTTTTCTCAATTATTTTCTCCATTTTAGAACATGTTCCTACAGCCTGTGCAAGGGTGGATGCATTACGGTCTCATGGATACCCAAGAGAAGCACTGAGGCTAGCCATAGCTATTGTTAATACGCTAAGAAGACAGCAGCAGAAACAGCTGGAAATGTTCCGGGCTCAGAAGAAAGGTAATTGTAGGGAAGACGGAAGGGCACAAGTCATCACAAGGTGACCATAAAACTGGAATTGAACTTTGCATGAGGAAACTGTGCTTAACGCAGTGACGGTGACCTTTAATAACTCTTCACTGACAATGAGTCAGTAGTTGGGCACTGGAAAACATGCTTCTTAAGATGTCAAAGGAGTGTTTTTATTTAGTTGTGGTTTTTGTTTTCTTTTTGTCTTGCAAGTTTTATAAGTTCTTTGGGGCAAGGACCTGTCTGTAATACACCTACCACAATTTAAGAGGAAATGCTTGTTTCAGAATCTAGCATTCCTTAAGAGAACATGTGAGCCTGGTCAGTGAGTTTGGATGTTACCACATCATAAATATTGAAAACTAGAACATTATGTATAGTTTGGGGGCCTTTTAGGAGAGATGGTGGGGGTTGTGTTTCCTTTTTTCCTTCAAGTCATATTCAGACTAAGCAGTGTATTTTGGAGATGGACTCCAAGATTGCTGTTCAAGGTAACAACATTCCACAAATTCATCAAACTCCACATTTTGAAAAGCCAAAAAGTGGTTAGGGAGCTGCTTTTCACTAATGAAGGGTTCTGGACATTAGTGGAAAGAAGTTTTATACCCATTGTTTGTTACGAGTTTCACTGTGCTGCCCTCCGTGCCAGTGGACATTTCCCGTATTTTAAAGAATTCTCCTATGGGTCATGTTTGTACGCCCAGGCAGTCCTTTGGGACCAAAATTAATCATCTTGCTGGGAGATCATCTCTGCAGACTGAAGCAGGTGGATATTGGAGAAGACCATAGTCAGTAGCAGCAGAACAAGTAACTCCACAATCTGACTCAGTTATGAAATAAGATTAAAGGAGCTAGGATCACATTTATAGAGGGGATCCAGAAAGGTCTCTTCTTGCTGTTCAGTAAAAGTGTGTGGTATTTGGAGTTATGCTTGCTGTCCCTAGGTTGTGGAGCAGAATGGAGGGTGTTTAGTATTTCCCATGCTTCTGGGCTTTGCCAGTTATCATGTGGGGCTGGAAAAGAAGTATTTGTCCTTTGCGTTGCTACATGCTTTTGGGGGGGGCGGTTTCCCCATCACCGTTATCAGAAGCAATAGCTGTTGGATGTAGCCAAGGCTGGGGACTTTGACTGGGGTGTGCCAGTACTTCTGCTGGGACTAAAACCTGAAGGTTCCTGGCTGTAGGGCTTTGTCTCCCTTCTCCTCAGAGTCAGACTGATAACTATATTTGGGGTCAGGAAGGACTTTTACCCCATGGTCAGACTGGTGTAGACCATAGGGCAGGGAGTGGAGTGGTTGTCTTCCTCTGTAGCAGGTGACATGGGCCTCTTCCTTGGATCTCTTGAGCATATCTCTTGATCTCTCAGCAGCAAGACACTGACCACCAGGGATCTGGATTTTCTGTTTCTTATGGGGAAGTGGAAAAAAGCATAGATTTCCCCATTCAGCTGAGAAAAACGCAGATTTTTAATTTTGATAGAGAAATGCATGGAGTTTCCACTTTTGCAAAGAGCTGTCTGCAGGCTGGTAGAGTTCCAGCCTGTGAGGGGTTGGGGGGGGCAGGAGAAGGGCAGTCAGGCAGGGGGTGCCATGCACATGGCTGCCAGGCAGCCTGGAGAGCAGCTCCTGTGGGCAAGTCTGGCCGGGGACAAGGTAGGGATTGAAGGCTCCATAAGGAGGGAGGGAGTTTGGCAGGGTTGGGACTGGGATTGCTGCCCAGCTGGGTTGGTACATGGGGCTTGAGGCCCAGGGCTGGGATCCATGACTGCAGGGCCCCAGCAGGGAGTGGGATGGAGCTGCAGGCAGCTTGTTGGGGGGCGGGGGGCAGCTCCCCACCATTGCACACACTCCCAGAGGAAGGCAGTGGGGGCATATGTTCCCAAGATCTGTACGCGGGGCTGGGGTGGAAGTGGGCTGCCTTCTGTGGACATGGGCTTCCCCTTGGGACTTCTGCAGCCCATTGGGTGGGACCTGGCATGGCAGGACAGAGCAGGCCCATCTGGGGAAGCTCCTTGCTGTTGCAATCCCCACACCACCCTGGTGAAAAGCCCTTTGTCTACCCAGCAGCACAGGGGTGACAGCACAAAGTTGCGCCCCTTGCTGCTGCTAGGCAGGCAGGGGGCACCTCATCATGGCGGCGCAGAGCTCCCAGCTGGAGCAGTGAGCTTCCCCACCCGGTCCCGTTCTGTCCTGCAGTGCTGGGTCCCACCTGCTGGGCCCCGGAGGCTCTGTGGGATGGGCAGCAGGGCAGGGAGCCTGAGCCTTCAATGGGCACCCTGCACCTGCCCCCTCCCCACCATGGGCTCTGCTGTCATGCTGCCCATAGGGATGGAGAAGCCAGACTCCGTGCTTTGCTCTGTCGCGCAGCCGCCATCTTCCATAGGTGGCAGCTAGGGCTTGGGTACTGCTTCAGGTGGCGGGTGGGGGGGCCTGCAGACCTGGGTCCCTGGCCCCGTAGCCCTGGCAGTTGGGGGGGCCCCTTCCGATAAGGCTGCGTGGTGTGGGGGGGTCTGTGGGTGGGAAGTGAGGCACTGGCAGGGCCGGGAGGTTGTGGCTTGGGAGTGAGGGCCCTGGACCTGCATCCTGGTGAGCAAGGGGGGCTGGGGAAGCTTTGATTTTTCCATGACAAAAAACCCAAAATCAAATACCAAAATGTATAGGTACTTAGAGTTTATTTTATTATAGTGATTGAGGCGCTGGTAGGCTTTCAAATTTCTTTAAAATTGTGAATATATCAATAAAACACGGTGTTCAATTGATATCTGTGTATATATAGTGGCATTTCATTTTAATTGCTGATTTATTATTTTTTTTATTACAGAGCTTGTGATTTGATTTGATTGATTGATTTTTTTCTAATGGAAGAATTTGTGATTTTTAAACAGAGAAAACTGGGATCCCTGCTGCCCACCATTGTCTGCCTGTTTGACCTGTGGTGGGTCAGAATGCTATGGCTGGTAGTTATGTAACAGTTGATCATGTAGTGCAGTAATATGTTAGACAAGGATTTGTATTGGGATAGTTTGGATAGAGATGATCTTGCTTTGGGCAGCGGGGTGGACTAGATGACTCCCATGAGTCTGTTCCTGTCCTACTTTTCTGCGAGTGGAGGTTTGCCTTCAGAAGCTTGAGTTGTGGTGGCTGGGGCCTGAACTGGCCCAAACAGGAATGGAAATAGTGTGTGGCATGTACTCTTGCGCTCGCTCTTGCTCTCGCTCGCTCGCTCTCTCTCTCTGTCTCTCTCTCTCTGTCTGTCTCTCTCTCTCTCTCTCTCTCTCTCTCTCTCCAAATGAGAGTAACTGTGTGCATTCACGTGCCTGAATCCTTTTTCAAGTGTGTACGCTGATCTTTACAGGACTTGTGTGGCTATATAAGCGGAGACAAGTTAGACCCCTAGGCTGCTTGCAGACATTTAAAAAAAACCCCAACAAACAAACAAAAACTGTGGTGCTTTAAACTCGGCGCGCTCCCACACTTGCCCAGAGTAGGCAACGCATTAATTAGTTGGACCAGGCTCACACAATGTTGCTATAGACAGGTGGTTTAGTGGGGGTGTGTCGGCACTTTTCTGATAGCTGACTCAATCAGCTTTAGCTAAAAGCGCCAAAAAGCCCTGCTGAAGTGCCTGATCTATACAGATGTTGCGGAGCCAGGTCGAAGCAACACACTGCTGCTTCCAGTAAAGCACATTTTTTGTTGTTGCTGCTTTTTTAAAACGTCTGCAGGCAGCCCTAGATGAAAAATTAGCCTTTTCTCTCCCAGTTTTTGTCTTGTACAGCAGGACTAAATGTACTTGCTGACTGTCTATGGGTGTTACAAAATTAAATTAATTAATGTTTGTTCAGTATTTTGAGATGGTGAATCTCACCAGAATTACACAGTGCAACATACCTTCACTTAAAATCCCAGGACTTGGAATTTTCTAATGTAAGATGGAGGCATGAGTAAGGACTGCTGATGTTGTGTGGGGGACCTGGTGGTGGTCTATAGGAGCTGGTAGGTCACTCCATGCTGCTGATTCTCATAACCGTTGTTAGAGTGCAGAACTAGACATCTAATACTTTATGTAGAAAATCAAATTAAGCAATTTCTGTAGTTGCAACACGTATGTTAGCAGTTTCAAATGAAAGTTGAGGCAGTTCCTTTGAGAAGTTGTCCACAATTTTGTCAAAAAAGCAATTTATTTTTTTTTTATTTGAGCAGTTCTCCTTTTTTAGCCTTGCTTGTTTAACTGTCCTTTTGTTGTTTAATATTTCTGAAGTACCCCAAAATGTGCTTGAATACTCAGTTCTTGATAGTATATTTTAGACCCCAATTCTACAAACTAAGTGTATGCATATATTTGGCTCTTCTTCGTGCCATCAGTTCTAGTAGGTTCAGTGGGATTTCTCACATGATTAAATCTATATGCAGTTGGAGGATTAAAGCCTTTGTTTGATGATACAAGTGAAGAACATAGGCAGACAAAAAGGTGAAATGCTGTACAAGGGGGTCGACAAGAGGAGTTTAAAACATGATTCATTTTGCACTGTGTAAGTCTTGACTACGTTTTGTTTTAATCTCTACTCCTTTACATCTATCACTTCTTGGCAAAATTGTTTTATTTTTTCCTTTTTATTTTCTTGTTATTACTGGTCACAATAAACATTTGTTTGATTCTCACAAAGTCCTCCTGGTAACATCTTCCAACTAGAAAATTTTAATATCTGTGCCTTAGTTGTGCTCTTGAATAGCTCCACACATTAAATAAGGAATGGCTATGTAGTTTTTCTACTATCGTTTGGCTTGGTGATAAGTGTAAAGCACAATTGGCCAGAAAGATCACACACACTCCTGTCAAATGAGGTAGGAGAAGTTGCACCTGCAGTTTTTTTTCTGGAGTGGGCGGAGAGAAAAAAGCACATTATTACATTCAGGTATCTTATTTATGCGATTTGAAGCTTGAGACAATGTTGTGAACAGAATCTCTTTTCTACTTGGTACATGAATTTTTAGGACAAACATACGTTTCAAATTGCAGTCAAAGTGAAACTACTGTCGTAAGGAATTTGGGAACCGTATAACCGCTACCCCGGCTATACTTCCTTCAGTTTAGTGTTCTAAACAGTGACTTTTTCCATGCTCTGATTTTTATTGATAGTCGACAACTATAAAATAAAGTAGCCTTAAAGGAATTTGTACCCTGAAGTTTAAGGCAGATAAACTCTCATTTTTCAGTTTAAAGGGGAATTTTTTTCTTGTGTAAAATACTGCGCTCAAGTGCTTAATTATTTTTGTTAAAGGAGCCATCATCCTGTGCTTATTATTTCAATAAATATTTACATGCAAGTGAGGCTAATATTTTATTTATGAAGATTGAACACAATTTAAAGTAATTTCACTTTCTTCTCTCTGCTGCATCAGATTTTTTAAAGATAAAAATGGTACTGCAGATATATTGAATGAGGCAGCTAAATTGGCTATCTATTTTACAGAAAAATCTTTTTACTGTAACTTTTCATTTATGCACCTTTTGAGAACGTCAGGTCTCAAGTGAGTGTCTTCAAAAATTCCAACTTTAGAGACTTTTTGACCCAGAACTGCCTTGTGGAGCATGTGTTAGGTTGGAAAATAGGCAATGGGCCAGTTGCTTCATTCTTTTAATTTCCTTCTATATTCATGAGGCACAGTGAATAAGCAGTATGAAAGGTATTTCACCATTTTTAAACAGTAACTCCTGTGAGCACTATGAATGCTGGACAGTGCTATATAATCAGTGACTTATTTAGTGTTAATGACTAATGGCTGAAACTTGTCTGTCTGCTTTCCCCCCCCCCCCCCCCCCCCCGATTTTTCTGATTGTAGAACTTCTCCACAAAGGAGTAACCTCAATAACTAATCTTGAAGGTTGGGTTGGGCACCCTTTGGATCCTATTGGCACCCTCTTCAGTAGCCTTATGGAAGCATGCAGGGTGGATGATGAAGGCTACTATGGGTTCTCAGACTTCCCAGGTAAAGTTGTTATGGGGTATCTTATGTGTCTTGAAATTTAACATCTTTCTAGCTTTTCATAGGAAGTTGGTTGCAAGAGGAAATTTGTTTAGAGCCCAGCATTCCCTAAGAACGTGGGAGAGAGCAGGAGTGTTTGTTTGAAGTAAATACAGCTTTTAATTAACTAACTGAAAACAACTTTAAACATTACTAGTAAATTTATTCAAGTCTGAAGGAAATCTTTCATGCTTGAAATCTCTGAATGAAACTGTGGGTGTTATAGTTTGTGTGAATAAATATTAGTCCTAGTTCTGAGGAATTACTAGAATAACCTAAAATTGATTGTATTAACTTGTTTAAGTCATGCCATTCCATAGAGTAATCTCAGAGAATTGATATAATCTAAGTTTATGACAGCATTTGCATTGTAATGCTGTGCACACCCAACTTTAAGATCAGCACTTCATTCTCATTCATGTATGCTCATTTTTCCTGCCTTCGCACCCTCCCTCCTCCCCTTTTCATGTTACTTCCATGCTGACATAATCAGGTATCCTTCCTTCCTTCCCAACGCCAATTTAGATTGCTCCTCAAAAAATACCTTTTTTGGCTCATTTTTAAAACTAAAGTTTTTTAATCTTGCTTTCTCTAAGTTTAGGAACTTTAAATTTACTTTTGTTTTTAAATTAACAGGAAACATTGCAAAAAGAAAACCACTTGCATGATATGCCTTTCTTGTAAAGATGATCTTTTAAGGGCACTTCCTATTGCTACAGTTGTCTTCCAGTTTGCTATAGCTATCCATCTTGATCTCTTTTTGTCCCCAGTCTAGCTTGTAAATTCCTTGACAGGGATCATATTTTGTCATCTAGTGTATTTGTAAAGTGCTACACAAATCCTACAGTCCAGTATAATAAAACAATTCATAGCTTTTCCATATTGAAATGTATAACTGGTGTTTACTTGCTGAATAAGTTTTTAGTATATAAAAATTCCCTTGGAAATGTATATAATGTATTTGTTAAATGTGCATTATATATTTTTTTAAAATCTGTATAAATAGTAAATGGAGTTAGATGTTTAGAAAATTAAGTTCCTGGTCTTGCTAAGAGATTTGCAAGAATTAGACCCATTTTCTCTGTCACATTCCTACTAATTTGAATTGAAATCTGTGCAGGCATAAATGGTCTGCTCTAAGCAAACCCATTACAGGAAGAAGGCCTTAATTATTGAAATGAGTAAAAATAAGGACATTTGAAGTACAACTGCAATATAGGTCTTCTGAACACAAAGTAGGGGCAGTTGCTTTTTTATTTCTTTTATGACTTAAGTTTGAGAACCTTCCTTCCTTCCTTCCCTGAGTTTTTCTTTCTGGAAATTGTTTAATGGGTACAACTTTAATGGGTTTCCATGTTTATGGATGTTGTGTTTTGTTTTTCCCTCCATGATGGAGGCATCTAGTTTTTTCTAACTTAGAACTTTTTCCCCTCGTGGTCTTCTCCCTCAGTGGAAATGAGTGTTGCCACTGATTTACAGTAGGATATTGTAATTTTCAGTCTTTAAAAAATATTTGAGAATAGGTATGTTACCAAAATGTTGGTCCAACTTCTAGACGCATTATCTGACACGAATAGAGCAATTAACAAACAAACACCCTCCCCCCCTGTTTTAACTAAAATGTTTGGTAAAAGAATTGTTGTTTGTCATTGTGGGATTTCAAGCAGATTTATCCATTATAATGTCTTGTGATGTACTATTCCTTTTGTAACCTTTTACAGAGAACATGGGACAATTCAAATCTCTGGAGTACCAGCACCTGCCTGCACACAAATTCTTAGAAGAAGGGGAATCTTATTTAACGCTGGCTGTGGAAGTAGCATTGATAGGGCTGGGGCAACAGCGAATAATGCCAGATGGCTTGTATGCACAAGAGAAGGTTTGTCGAAATGAGGAGCAGCTCATTTCTAAGCTACAGGAAATTGAATTGGATGATACACTGGTGAAGATTTTTCGAAAGCAAGCAGTCTTCCTATTAGAAGGTAGCTTGAAATAGATACTAACTGCTTCTTTAACCTGCATTTAATTAAAAATAAGTATGACTGAGAACTAGCTAAACAACCAATTTAAAGGGTTTTTTCAAGTATGCTAGTTCTTTATAAAACATAATTCTTCAGGTGTCAGTATTAAATCTAATGTATTTTAAAATACTGCGTGATTGTAATGATAAAGAGATCCCCCTGCTTTTTACTTTTTATTACATTTGTACTTCAAATCTGAAGTTTGTCATGGTTATGGTGTTCCACTGATGCAATTCAGGGTCATAATTAAATAATAAAAGCATTATTATCAGCTCTTCTCAGGTAGAAAGATTCCAAATGTCATTTACAGCCTGATAGAGTACTGACAGCCTTGCAAAATGAACATAGATTTTACCATTGCCCCTAACTAAATGGCTCAAATGATTTATATGAGCTCACTGGTGCACAAATGTTTTTTTGTTTGTATATGGACATTTTGAGAACAAAAGTGATAAAATGACTTATTGTGAGAGAAGTTCCTATGCTATAATGTACATCTATACAAACAACTAATTTTAAGGGTCTTGTTTTCAAAATAATCTCTGAATTTTGTGACTGAAATTTTGTAGAGGCAAATAATTCATGTGTGTAGCATTTTTAAACACTGTGCCTGGTTTATTCTAAAAAGGGTAAAAAAAAAAAACCTGCCATTTTGTACTTGCTTGTATCTAGATTAGGTTCTCAGTTTTTTAGAAAGGCATAACATGTAGTACATGCAATAAACTACCTGTATAGTGAGAAGTTGTATGGTTTTTGAAGTTAGGTTTTTATGAATGTGGAAGGGCTTCAAAGGAAGTAGTCAAAGGAGTGGTGCAAGTGTTCAGTATGTGCAGAAAAGGCTCTTAGAGTTGAGCTTTGAAGCTTTAAATCTGGGTGCTAAATTCTCTGCCATCGAGCAGAGAGTCTTGCTTACCATCCAGAAGAGTAGAGTATATGAGAGGTTTTAAAATATTTTTAATGGTAGACTGTACATAGTTCATCATTTTGGATTCTATGCCTTCCTTTATCTATTCAATAAATCACAATTCTTGTGACTAGTTGGAGGTGCCAGAATTGATACTGTCTGGTTCTGCAGAGGCTGTGTGATAAATCCTCTCTCTCCTCTTCTTTCTCCCTCCATTGCAGTGACATCTCAAAGCTACTGTATGGCCCCTGGATTCAGTAAAAAGCAAGTCTGCTGAGTTGTCAGGCATATGATATCTGTACTTCAGGCAGTAGGAAGGCCAAACAGAAACCTAGGAAAATTGGAACCAAAGCATTTACTTCGTCAGGGGTCCTTCATGGGGGGGAAAGGGTCAGAATATTCCCCTGTTGACAGAATGGCTTTTCAAGCTTTCTGTGGTGCCTTTTCATTTCTTTGAATGAAGCTATGTATACACTGATCGCTGTTTCCATTCAAGATTTCTGAAAACAATAATTTAGTCAATAATTAGCAAAACTAAACTGCTACAGTGAGAAGTGGGTAAGGGATCCTTATTATTGTGTGTTATGAAATTCTGAATACAAGGAGTTAGCATATCCTAGTAATTTAGACAGAAACTGTATCGGTTCACATTAAGGCATCTCTACAGTGTTTTAAGTTTCTAATCATATTAATTGTGCTTTTATAGTTAAAGTACCATAGGTGTAATAAAGAAGTTAGTTATCCAACCTTAAGATGAGATTTTGGCTATTTAATGTAGAGTAATGCACATTGTATGTAGCTACCATTTGAATGCTTGGGAAAGCAGAAGACTGAAATGTCTTGCAACGTACATTTTGTTTTAATTTTTTGCTTGACTGCTAAGTTAAACAGAAAAGTTGAAAATGGTAGTACATATTTTAATATAAATGCCTTGCCATACATTCCTCATGTCCTAATCTATGCCATCCAATTGGACATCGTGCTGAGAAGCAAAAGTAAAAAGGATTCTGTTACTGAGATAACAGTACCAGCTGGTTATGAATAATTTTGAACTTTTATTTTTAAATGCTAGTAGGCACATGGTAGCAATGGTTAGAAATGCTTCTGCAGATTTTTCTAACCCTTCTTCAACTTCTTTATATATGCTTCTTTAG
>NW_005842066.1:1153399-1170115 GCF_000455745.1 Alligator sinensis | reverse complement strand
TATATATATATATATATGGCAGTTTTCAGACCCATTCACCACTGGAGCTGAAATTTTACATGCTTAATGTTGTATTTTTTTTTAAATCTGCAGTGGAACTGACTTGTGATTTTTTAATATACCCATATTATGGGTTTTGGCTTCAGGTTGGTAGTGTTAAGTCCAAGTGGACTCTATTCTGCCCTTAATAGAGAGCATTTTCCCTTTGCACACAAATATAAGCCTCCTTGTTTAAGGGCTACAATAAAAAACTTCTGTCTGAAATTTGCCATCGTTTTCACTGGGGGGGCTGGATCCAAACACACAAAGGTATAAGTGTATAAAGGGACCTAAATATTTTTGTGGATCTGTGCCTTTGAGCTTTTCCTGTCTACATTATAGTTGTTTTATGGATTTGTAATCAGGGAGCCATGCAATATTAAAGGAAGAGGGTGTAAGTTGCACGCATGCACATGCGGGCAAAACAGGAATTTCCCCTAACCGTCTCTTAATTGTAACCCCAACTCCTCTTGCTCAGTGCAGAAATCTGCAAGTATACATGGAGAAGGCTTATCCTCTTGCAAGTTGGGGAACACAGGTGATCAAAACTAGTTTGATTTATTATAATTCAAAAATGATGATGTTGGGCTTTGTTTGGAACCATTCTCCTGATTATACTTCTTTGCACTTAAAGGCATTGACACAAAATACGAAGAACAACAGCAACTTGTTGCTGACTGTTGGAGTTCAGCAGTCAGGAGGCCCAACAATGTGTGTGTGAAAGCTGATCCTCTGTAAGATAGCTGCTTCCTACACTACATTCACTTAAATTGCAGGTTTTCATTATAAACGTTTGTTCTAAAATATTTCTTGGCAATCTATAAATTGAGTAGAGAAAGGTAGCTAGCTGTGGTTATCTGAAGTTAGCAGAAGGCAAGCCAGGGTGGCACCTTGTAGACTAATTCAGAAGGGCATCAGCTTTCATAGGCTATAGCCAACAAAAGTCTGTGCCTGTCTAAAAAATTATTCAATGAAGTGCCACCTTGTGTTGTTTTCTGCCTATAAATTGAGGAGAGTGCCTTGTCCCATGGGATTTGGGATGCCTGCACTGAGCCGTACAAGGCACCTTGCATTGTATTATGGTTTTTATTTAGCATCAGCAATGCATTCAGTACTAGTCAATATGCACATGCTATCAATCTTCCCCAAAGAGCATATACCCAGTCATTTGTAAATATTTTCCCTGGGATTATTGGAATAGATTCCCCTTATGTTGAACAATGTCTTTTATTTTCAGTTTATTAACAATTAATAATTGGAACAGTGTTTTTAAAATATCCAAAAAGTATTGGGGGGGGGTTGTTTTTGGGGGGGGTTTGGCAACCTATAAAGAGTGTGCATCTCTTTTTCTCTCTCTCACACAGCTGGACCATATAGTGGTTTAGGCGAAATCATCCATCGAGAGAGCGTTCCAATGCACACATTTGCCAAGTATCTCTTCACCTCTCTCCTACCTCATGATGCTGAATTGGCATACAAAACTGCACTGAGAGCCATGCGGTATGTATTCAGAGCTCATCTAGAAAGAGAAATGGGAATTCTGCTCAGGAAAAAATAACTATAAACTGCTTAACACTGGAAAAGAAAGGTTTGGCAATAAAGGTTGGGGTTTTCCTACGTTCTGATACCAGTGCTGTTACATTTAGGAATAGTTACTTTAATCTCTGTGCTTCAGGTTCACCATCTGTAAAAGATAAGTTAAAAAGTACAACAATTAATATCTGTTCTATAGGTATTTGGTTAAATTGTTTTTATCAAGTGCATTGGAGTTATCTAATCCTCCTTTGCAGAGCTCCATTCTTTGGATGTGTGCTGCAGTGTTACAAACATCCTCATCCAAACAGAATACAGTTAACTCAAGGACTCTCTTGCTGATCTGTACGTTCTATGGGTGGGTATTATTGGGATTACGACCCTGGCATTCCAGAGTTTCTTAATCACAAAGTGGCAGGGCTTAGGATCATCTGCTCTCTAGACTGTTTTGTAGGTTGGCTTGTTCTACCACCTTTATTTTACAAATTAATTTTATATAGTAGATTTAAGGCATAATGGTCTGTGTTGCTATGTAGTCTGAACCAGTTTTTTGCCTGCTTCTTAATTAAGAGCACTTACAGATCCACACAGAATGAAATGCAGATGAGTTGTCAGGTAGCAATAAAACACTTCATGGTCTAGCATCCCAGTTGTCTGCAACATCTGAAAGAAGGACATTTCCAAGGGAGTGTTCAGTTTCTGTATGGGCTTGGCCCCTTCAGAGAATTTCTAGCTGGCCAGGGGTGGGGGACGGGGGACTTGCATGCAGCGGCTGTCACCCACCACCCTGCGCTGGCACCGCTCTGTGCGTGACCACTGCCCTGCCCCGCCCTGTGTGGCCAGAAACCCATGTGTCTCAGGTAACCAGCATTTTTAGGTTACCGGCATCCTCCGTTCCCCACTTGTCCTGGATAACAGGGATTTTGCTGTACATCATTATGAGGGAAGCTTGGAAAACATAACTTTAGCAATGTAAAACTCTTATTTTCTGTACTGAGTGTAGTGAAGGAACTACCCCTACCTGGATTATTACTTTGTATCCATAAACTGCTAAGAAGTCCCAGTAACTGGCAACTGGACATAAGAAGAAATCTAAGGCCTCATTCCGACAAGCAGAATATATATATATATATATAGACTAGGAAAATGAGGGTGATTGCATGAAATCTGAAGCTAAATTACTCATTGTTATTCCTTATCTGCAAATTACATGGCCCATCAGTCCTCATATGGGGGCATGATTTAGGGAGGTATAGCACACTAAATTGCTTTCTAAAGAAACTAGTTCCAGGTCATACTGGAAAGGATCCTTTTATTGACACCTTTGCATTTGTTCCAGAGGTAGAACAAAGCAGGAAAGAGCGAGTAACATGTTGACCAGTCAGGCTGTAAGAATTTAGGAACATAAGACTGACAGGAATGTCCTGAGTCCTTGAATCCAGTCTACTGCTATCACAGGAGACCGCATCACATGGGCCCTCTTCAGAACTGGTCAAGCTCCAAGTTTTTGCTCCCACTGCCCATAGTGGAAGTCCATTCCAAACACTTATCCGCTGGTTAGAAATCACCACTTCTTTTCCAGCCTAAATTTATTCACGTTCCGTTTATACCTATGTATTCTTGTGCTTCCATGCTCCTTGGCTTAAATACTTTGTTTATTCCCTCTCTGCTCTAGCCAAAAGGGTGTCATTCAAATTAAGAAATAGAAAGGAAAAATTGACAGCTGGGTGAAGCTTTCATTGGCAAATAGGGCATTTTAGGTTTGCAGAGCAGATTGTCAGTAATAAACTGACAATTTAAATTGAATTTAAATTGCAATTATTCTTAGATTTGTAAGCTCTTCAGGGCAGGGAATGTTTCTTCCTATTTGTACAGTTTCTAATACTGCCTGGCACTGTTGCACATTAGAGCCACAATATTAGTTGCTTACTAGTGGAGCCTGCAAAAGGACCTCTAGATATGTAATCTGATTTTAAAGAAAAGACTGTAGGCTTGAATACCTTTCAACTTCCAGGGAGCCTTGTACTGTATAAACTATTTACACTTAAAGATGACTGAGCTGCGTGGAACAGACAAGGTAAAGGGACTTTGCCAGTGATTGGAATTCTTTGTAGCTGTCCAAAAAATAAGAAAGAAGAAACCTATTCACATAATGAATTTGGACTCCCCAAAAGTAGTGAAAGTCTTTTGCAACATGTTGTTTAACTAAGTAGTCAAATGATGAAATGCAACATTTCTGGTAGATTAGAAACTGGTGAAGAGGTAGAAAGCAGTCTGATTGAATCATCAATTTTAACATGGTATGAAGTCAACAGAGTTGTATAAGGGATGCATACTACAGGACTGCTGCATAATATTTATTAATGATATGGAGAATAGAAAAAAACACATTTAGGTTAGAGAGAAACGGGTTGCTGAGAAGCCCTGCCTAAACCAGATGACTGCTTCACTGACCAATGAAATTCAAAATTTACAAGTAACAATTTCAGTTATTGATATGCCGCACTGCATAGGTAATTCTAAACCACCTCTTTCCCAGGAAAGACAATTTAGATGCCATTGTGGACCAGTCCATGAAAACTGTCCAACCTACAAGAACAGCATTAGAAGACAAGCATGGTAGTGAGCAGTACATATTCTTATTATATGTGATGCACCCTTAACTTGCACACTGCATTTAGTTCTGCTGCCACACTTCAGCCTTTTGGACCACCATTCTGTGTGTAGGCATATATTTCCTGAGCAAACATCTTGAGTGCTTTAACCCTTAAATACCCGCGCACACAAAAGTTTAGAGGAAATGGGGGAGGAAAAAGGAAACCTGTTAAGGTATGTAAAATAGGAAAGGCTTGTTCACTGGTTAACTCAAAGCTACTTACTTTTTTTGTCTTACAATAGTAGAATAATAACCTTTTAATTTTAAAGCTGATGAAACAATATTTTTCTTAAATGATGCATGATTAACCTGTGGTCCTTACTGCCCCAAGAGAGATCCTTGAGGCTAAGCCCTTTGCCAGGCTACCAAAAAGTAGTAGAGAGATGAATAATAACCATGGTTATATATGATGGGATTAATAAAATAAGCGATTTAAACACTCATACTTTTGGGCAAAAGGCAACCAATAACTGCAGTCCTTACCCAGGAGAGAGAAGGTACTATAGTTGACACTGATCTCTCCTGGGTAAGGACTGGGTTTTTCTCCAGAAACATGAGTCATAGTTTTGTAAAACATAAAATCATGTGTTTTGTAAATGAAAACAAATTATATATGTTGGAGAGATTCAATAAAACCAAATTGATGGCTAGAGTATTGCAGGTCTCCCAACTATCTTCTAGTATAAAGACATATTCTGAGTCCAAAAGGCAGTTCCTACCTACTTGCACAACTTCAGCAGTGAAATGGTTTGTCTGTTCAATCCCATGTGTTAGTATCATATGGGTTAGATTGCAGGGGCTGTCAGCAGAGCTGTTCTCCTTAATGCTCTCTGACTGTACCTGCAAAGGCAGATGAGGGAATTAATTAACCCAAGGCCCTTCATTTTTTTTTTTTCTCTCCATTTGGTGCTCAACTTTGCGGGGGGGGAGGTATTTTATTTTAACTACTTCAATGGTGACTATTGCCTGAGAAGCAACATTTGCAGATCATGGATTGAGGGTACATGATTCAGTTATGTTAATCACCCATGTCTGCATTCTCGATCTCTTGTGAGAAGCTGCCAAGACCGGATACCCTCTTCTCATCTAATCAACCTCCAAGCCAAAGAGACAACTCAGTGGTACACAGGAAAAGCTTTCAGGCTCCCGATTCAAACTTGGAGAGAAGCTCAGTTTCTATTGACTTGAGGAGAAGGGGGAGGCATATTTGCCTGAAGGGTCAAGTCTTCTGTGGTGATGCTGAGTTGTAACTCCTGTAAACTAAGACTTCTTCAGTTACAGAAATCCTGGACATCTATTTCACAAGGTCTCAGACAAGTGCTGCAACGTAGGTGAAAATAAACATTTTTTTCAACTCCAAAATCTGTAAAGCTGCTCCACTCAGACCTTCTCACACACTGCTTGAGTTAGGAGTGCAGCGAGAGGCAGGAAGTCAGTCTTTTACTATTCACTTAAGCTACTCTTTTCAAAGGGGCCATTTAAATATGGTCAGTTCTACAAAAAAAAAACAACAAACCCTGAAGCTTATGCAGAACTTAAACACTGAATTATGTAGACAAATATACCTTGCCACCACTTTTAAAAAGAAGGGGGAGCTGTTGCTTAGGAGTATGCATCAGATTTAACTGTAAAATTCTGCAGAATCTTGTAGAATCATAAGTTAGTTTAATCAGCCTTTGACCCAAATGAAACGGGGGTAATGTTGGAGTGTTTGTGCCAACCTTATAATGCTACAGAATCATGCAGATGTTTACAGTTGCATTGTAACAGCGTCTTTTGGTGTCCTCTTGGTGTCGTGAGTGATCTACAGATAAACTGCCTAGCCTTCTTAGACAGCTGGATTACTGTAGGCATGTTTTTCCATTAAAGGTAAAGCACCTAAAGTTCTACTACTGCATGTGCCCAAAGATGTTGCCATTTGCTTCCTAAGACCATTTGGGGATCATGGACTAGGCATCCTTGCACCCATGTCCCCTGAGGGGCCCAGTCTCATAGACATGCTCAAGGCATATTTCTTACAAATGAACAGCTAGGAGTTAATCACAAAACTTAGCATTCACAGCCACTTTCATTCAAGAACAGGGTACATGCTGGAGGTGGCGGTGGTGGTGTCCCCACCTTTCTCCATTGGCAGTTCTGTAAAAGAAGAGCAAGACAATCATCCGGGCCCGAAGGAATGACAGACACATAAGAGCAGGATGGGGATTCACAGTGTGTATCTCAGCTCGTATATGTACCTAACTACAGCTCTGAGAGGCACTTGCATCTGGGAGAGCAGTGGAAATTCAGTCTCATCCTGAATTTGAGGGTGGGGGAGACAAGGGGGTGATTGCAATCTTAATTGCTGACTGACCTTCATCTGGCCCTGCCCCTCAGCACTGATCGGTGGAGAGACCCAAGGAGGGGTAGCCACCATCTTGTCTGCTGCCCCTTTTGCGTTGCCTTGCCAGCCAGCCTCTTGCCTTCCCCCTCCTTGGTGGGCTGTGAGGTCTGCCTGGGAGGGGAAGACTTAATAAAAACTTATTTTGATTACGTTTTGTTTTTTTTTTTTTCCCGCCCCGCGGATTTTGCAGGCAATCCCAGACTTCCTGGTTTCCGCAAAACCGCAATCCCTGTATACAAGTCCCTCTATGTCTGGGTTTTGGCTGCCTTTTCTGATGGTGTTACAACTAATTAGGCCCTCTGTTTGGAAAAAAACAAGAGGTAATTCCAGATGGAAGAAGTTGTTTGTTTGTAGCAGCAGTTCTCTCATCTCTGTGTATTCACAACCATCTATGCTCCTTCACTTTTTGGAGTCTTCATTCTATGGAATAGTCAGAAAAGTATGGCAGACCCCTGGAGCCATGGTATCTTCTGTTCAAGGGACCATCTGTGCTACCACAAGTAGTCGGTGCTGCCTAGATGCTTCTCAGTCTCCAGCAGTATGCAGCTTCTGCAGAGGCAGTCTACTTGGTTAATCACCTGCAATCCGAGTTATCCTTTTTGTACTTGTGGTAATATCATACTTGTTGAAAAACAATGCAATAAGATCTTACGTAGGGCTGCGTTAAATCCCTAGCACCCATTACTGGCAGAACTTGGCTGCATATGAGGAGTGTTTATGATCTGGATTTTTGGAAGCAGGCAATGTCTAATCAAAAGGTAGCTTCAGCTGAAACCTTGCTCAATAATTCATTGCATTTTGAAAATGACATTTCAGAAAGTGAGAATAATAAATATGCTTGACTGGATCTAATTGAGGCCTTCATATCTGCTGCAGTTTGCATCCACTCTGTTTTATAATCTGTTAAAACTAATATGGGAAAACAGGCAGTTCACAAAAGAACCTTTTACAATGGACTGGCAGAAGGTCATGGAAGCTAGGTGGTAGTAGTGAAATATAAAGAGAAATGTAAATGTAAGATTCCCCAGATCTGTCTTACTCATGCTTTTTTTCTGGTTTCTGGCATTCATAACCTATTAACTGGTCCCTCTGTGCACTCATTCTACATGTAACAGAGCCGGGGTGGGGGTGGTTTGTGTACCTGAAACATTTAAAACTTTCTATGCCTACTCAAGGCTGTTTAGTATGTGTGCATATACATGCACCCCCTTCACACTCCCCCTCCCCACCCCCCCAACACACACACATGCACGTGCACACAGGCACACACTTTGTATAAATGCTTTTGTGTAGGTTCAAGTTGATCTTTTTTCTCTTTGAAGTTATTCTAGTATTCATTTCAGGAATCTGAAATGAATGGAATGACTTTTGTAAAATTGCATCAGTTTTACAAATAGATTCTGGATTTTTCAGTGAGGAAGCAAAATACTCTGCTACAGTTACCTAGAGGATCTAGAGAATTCTGGCTACTCAAACGCTGCAAATTACATTGACTAAATTTGTCAGTGAGAAATTGTCTCAGCACATTTGATTTTTCCAAGATCCTTTCCTGATCAAAGAGATTGCTTCCTTCCTCCCCCGACATCACCCCATCAAAAAAAAAAAATTCAGCTGACTCTTAAAAACGACTGCATCCTTGACCCTAAAATAGTCCGAGAGTAAGAAGACTAGATTTGAGAAACCATAAAGTAAATTTCTTTTTAAGGTTATTGGGCTGAGTGAGTGAGTGCCATGCATGCCTGATTGCTTATGGGATGGGAAGATAGAAAAGGATGATTTGTACCTAATCAACCTATTATACCTACACAGTAGTCCCTGCTGGGACTGTACCTCATGTAAATCTAGTCACACTAGCTTTAAACTAGAGTATCTCCACCATTGCACACTATTCTAGTGGAGAAGCAACGATCTTGGAACCCCTCGAATGGATGACGAGGTGAGGAAAGCCATCAAGCAGATGAAGAATGATAAGGCATCTGGAGCTGATAGAATTCCCATTGAAATCTTCAAGCAGGGGGAGAGGCTCTCACATCAGAGCTCCATGTCCTCATCTTAAGGATCTGGAATGATGAAGAAATCATGAGACCTCATGATCGTGACAGTCTTCAAGAAAGGAGACTAGTCTGACTGGAAATTATAGAGGGAATACCTTGCTGCCCACCACAGGAAAGATCATTGCAAGAACCCTCCTGAACTGTCTCCTGCCGCTTGCTGAAGAACTCTTCACAGAATCTGTGTGGGTTTAGGGCATCAAGAGGCACAACTGACCTGATCTTCACTGTTCTCCAGCTACAAGAAAAATGCCAGGAACAACATAAACTTTCTACATGGCCCTCTTTGTCACAAAAGCCTTTAACTCTATCAACCAGGAAGCACTCTGGAGGATCCTTTTGAAATACAGATGCCCACCAGAATTTGTCACCATTCCTTGCCTGCTTCATGACAGTATGCAAATAGTGGTTTTCAGTAACAGATCTATCACAGATCCCTTTGAGTAGTTAAGCAAGGCTGTGTCATCACTCTAGTACTCTTCTTGATATTCCTTACCACGATGCTACATCTGACCAACAAGCTTCCAGTCAGAGTGGATCTAAACTACGGAATGGACGGTAAGCTGTTTAATCTCGGCTGACTCCAAGCCAGAACCAAGACCGCTCTGATCTTGGTCATCAAGCTTCAGTACGCTGATGATGTTGTAGACTGTGCTCACTTGGAAGCAGACCTTCAGGCAATTGTTGACATCTTTACCAAAGCATATGAGATAATGGGATTGATGGTTAACATTCAGAAGACTAAGGCCCTTCATCAACGAGCTCTTAATGAGTAGTGCCCAGCTCTGGTAACTAGATTCATGGTGACACTGGAGAATGTTGAGCGTTTCTCGTTTCTCAGAAGCTCTCTCGTGGAAGTCGGACATCAACAAAGAAATCCAGCATTGCCTCAGATGTACAAGTGCAGCCTTCAGATGCCTGAGGAAATGGGTATTCGAAGATTGTGACATTTCCAAAGCCAAGCTCGTAGTTTATCAAGCAGTTGTGGTCCTCACTTTGCTTTATGTAGTTGAGATGTGAACAACATAGAGAAGACACCTCAAGAGAAGTCACTGGAGACGTATCATTAATGCTATTTACAGAAGATCCTTCAAATCCAATGGGTAAACAGATGCATCAGTGTTAGCGTCCTCTTATAAGCAAACACTATGATCACTGAGGTGATGATCACTGAGGTGATGATCATCCAACATGAACTGTACTTGGGCCAGCCATGTGACCTGGATGTCCAACTTGACTCCCAAAGCAACTTTTATTCTCCCAGCTCAGTCAAGGTATACTCTTAAAAGAAAGGCAGAGAAAGCTCTTCAAGGATGTCTTCAAGGTCAACTTAAAAAAAAATGCAATATTGATACCAAGTCATGGGAGACTATTGCCCAGGACTGCCCCAAATGGAGGAAGAGACTGCTTCAAGGCTCTCAGTACTTTGAAACCTTATGACAACAATAGGAGGTGGAAAAACTGGAGTGACAGAAATTGCATGTCATGCACTGAGCCACGAAATCAGAGCCACCTATCCTGCATGGAAATATGTGCCCGAGTTGCAACAGCGTTGATTCTAGATGGGCCATGTCAGCTGTCTTTGGACCCATAGATAAGATGGTCGTGGAAGACAGTCATCCTTGACTGCAAGGAATTGCTGATGATTTAGGGATAAAACATTGCTGGTTGTCACTGTCATTGAGACTATCTTCACTTCCATTGCAAGGCCCTGATTCAAGTACTGAGGTGGGAAGGAAAAGTTTTCAGCTCTGTGGATCACTGAGAGCATAGCTATGTTCCTCAGCAGTGGACAGCTTCATTCTACAAAAGGCTGGTTGGCTGGGTACTAGTAGTACTGTTGATGCAACAGCATAGTGTGCAGTACAGACCATCTTGAAGGAAGGCAAAGGCTTGGGCAGTTTGTCTTCCCTAAGCTCCCTGGTACCACAGTTAGTCTGCTAGTACTTGAACTATCTTGTATAGCTAACTCAGGTACATGACCCTCAGAGACTGTATTTGTATCAGTTGATGTTGTCTTGTGCTCTGCGTGTCTTGGTGTTTGGAGCCATGCAACATGCGTGAAGAACACTTCCACAATAGGGTAAGAAAATTCCAAATCATAAGAGATACCACTCTTGTAGTACTTTGGAGAAGTTCAGGTAAATGGCCAAGTAGGAGACAATGTCTGTCGGCTTTGTGGAGCCATGTCTGGAGATCAGTTGCTATTCAAATACAATTCAAGTCAAGAAGAGAGGGGCTTTAAAAGAAGGAAAAGAGGGAGAGCTAGAGGAGACAGACATAAGGGAAAATGTCCAAGCATCAAGACAGGTGAAACTGGGACAAAATGTCATGCTTTACCAGTAACTGATCAGAGCATCGCAACTATTCTGTAAGCCAAGATTGTTTCATTAACACTAGTCCAGAGACTGGGAGGCTTTGCTTCTTGACATGTCTTTTGTGGTTTTCATTTGACGTCTCATTAAGTTTTCACATCCTGAAGCTACCCTTAATTATCATCCTCTAGAATGAGAATAGCTCTTTTCCTTCCAACTGACAATGGCCTATTTATGTCTAATGGTGTTTATCTAGTTATATTGGCTTTGAGTGGGAGACGGGATATCATCACCTTGCCCACTAAGGTGGTAGTAGTTCTGCCAAGCATATCAATACAGGAAAGATGTTGATGTATTCTCTGCATTTAAATTCTCCCTAAGTAGTAAGATTGTTTTAGGTTTGGGTAAATCCATAAAAATACAAACCTTTGGTTCATACACTGGTGCCAGCAAGGAAATCTGATTAGACTCTTCTACTTGTTATTGTTAATGTTAGAGGCTTTGATCGGGACAGGGTAGTGTATGAACATACTGCAGTTTCTAGTACTCTGCCAAGAAGTTAAAAGAAGAAAAATACTTGACTTTTATAGTTCAGGAATAAAATATCAGATTGTCTTTTGAATATTGATAGTCTTGAATACTAAGAATTTCTGCTATCCATTGCACACTGTTCTAGTGGAGAAGTGCATGTACAAGTCAGATATATTTTGGAGAAAAATTGCTGGCTGTTACTGTCATTGAGAAGTTCTCCACTTCCCCCCCTTCAGTATTTGAATCAGAGCCTTGAAATGAAATTCATTTCAGCCCTTTGGGTCACTGAGCACATAACAATGACCCTCAGCAGCAGCCAGCTTCGTTTTCCTGCAAGGTCTACTTTTTCTCTTGCTTGGGGTGATGTGTTTAGATTTGGATGCTTTGCAATCATTTTTGGCTTTTGTCAAATCAGTTCTGAAGTTCTATCAGGAATTTACGATATCTTTTGCAGTTGAAGTGAGCATGATTCATAACATGAACGACGTGTGCCCCCAGAGCCTGGGGGCTTATGTGACCGCCCATAGGTGGTGGTGGTGGCGGCGGCGGCAGGGGCATGGCAGCAGCGAGCAGGGAGCTCCTGCAGGTGGCTGCGGCGGTGCTGGGAGGAGGCAGTGAGCCATGACTGCCCACAGGCGCTGCTGGCAGCAGCAACAGCACTTCTTTCAGGAGGTTCACTGCCAGTCTCAGGGGTGGCATGTGTTTCTGCATGCATCCCCTACATGTTGCCAGTGATTCATAAGAAAGCCAAAGCATTTGCATGACTTTGTTTTTACTTATAAGTAACCAATTATACTGTTTGTCTATAAATAAATGTGCGTTTGTTTTCAGGTTGCTAGTATTGGAATCTACAGCTCCGTCAGGAGATATGTCCCGCCCACACCACATTGCATCAGTTGTTCCAAATCGTTATCCCCGTTGGTTCACCCTCAGTCACATTGAGTCCCAACAGTGTGAGTTAGCATCAACTATGCTAACAGCAGCCAAAGGTAAAGTGTTGTCAGTGAAGCTGATATATCAGTTTATGTGCATTTTTAATATTGTGTCTTGTGCAGAGTCAACTTGGATCAGAATTTAGGAATCTGAATTGTAGAATGACAGCAACCTGGGGAATCAGTAATCTTTAACTGATTTTAAGCCTATTGCTTGTGTGTTTAGCAGAGTCGCTAGATCAGGTGGACAAAAACCAGACAGCTTTTTCTTGCCTGAGAGAGGCTATTTGTTTTTCTGAGTCACAATGTGATGGTAAGACTCAGGAATGGATGAACCGTTTCCAGAATTCTGACATCATTAAGATGTTTTTAGCTTTTACTGAGTTTCACACCAATAGGCACCAGAGGGCTATGTGCTATCTCCCGATTTTGTTTCTACGTGATGGTGATAAGGCCTTTTTATAAGCTGAAACTCTTACTTTGCTGTAGTTAGTGTCTGCACCATTAGCGAATGTTTTAGGTGAACTAATTTTTTGGGGGGATCATGGTTCTCTTTTCTTCTTACATTACAGGTGATGTTCGGAGGTTGGAAACAGTGTTAGAATCCATCCAGAAAAACATTCACTCCTCATCGCACATCTTCAAGCTTGCCCAAGATGCATTTAAAATTGCAACGCTCATGGACAGTTTGCCAGACATCACTCTTCTGAAAGTTTCTCTGGAGTTGGGCCTTCAGGTATTTCCCTAATTCACTCTTGCTACAATAAGAGACAGGTGAGCCTTTAGCCAAGTGCAGCCCTGCACTGATGGGCAAAGCTCTCATGGAAGTTACAGAGAATTGTACGTACTTATGCAAGGTCTCCCTAAGGCTCTTATTTACTGAGATGTGTACTGTATAGTCTAATATTATAAAAGCCTAAGTCTTTCTGTCCATAACACTTTATTCACGCTCTGATTGGCTGGCAAACAGCTAATCAAAGCATGAGGAAGCGTTCTGACAGAAGGCAGCCTGCTGCCATGAGGGTGGGGACACAGGAGATGGAGCGGGGTGGGGGCCTGGACCCCAAGCAGCAGGAGGGAAGGGGGAGTGTGCCCAGATTGGGGGGGGGGGCAGCACTCTGTCCCTGTCCGCTTCCTCCCCTGTCTTTCTTAACGGGCAGTTGGCTAGTTAGTACATATCAGCAGACTGTAGTTTCTGTTTCAACTCTTTTACACTATTCAGCTGATGTAAAGAGCCTGGAAAAAGCACTCCCTCAGTTCAGAAGTTCCCAGTTGCTGTATAGGAATGTGTTCAGGCTGAGATTGCTGGCCAGAGAGCAGTGCTTTGGGTATTCTATACTGCAGAGAAGGTGCTAGGCAGGTTTAGGCATACATATAAATTAAAACAGGCAGACCCTGTGTCTGCAGACCAGTGCAAAAGTGATGTAAAACACAGAAGTCATTTTATACATCTAATTCAAGTGAATGGTTCTTTTTGCATTATGCTGTAGTGTACAAAAAATGACCTCCAAGGCAGTTATTCCAATCTGCAAGGGGTTGTTTCTTCAAGACATTCTGCTTGAAAGTTAAGTGTATATTTCTCATTCCTTGTAGGAAAATATTCTTCTAGTGGCACTTGTGCATTCCCATTTTTTAGATGCACTGATGGTGCAGTATGGGCCAGTGAAACCCTTTGGAGCAGTTGGGGACCAGCATTTTTGGAAGGCATGCATCAAGCTAAACTCTGCTCCCTTCCCTAATGCCACTCCCATCATCTGCCTGATCTACTGCTCTGCTTTCTGCTCCTTGTTCAATATCTTGCTCTGCTTTCTGCTCCTTTCCCCTATTTGCTTTTATGATCCCTTACTCCTTCTCCGGTATTTCACGTGCCCCACAGGCTGTATCCAGATGAGCATGGATGCCCTGGGACAAATAGCAGCGGCACATTTTGTGCCACTGCTACTTGTCCTCTGGGAATGCCCATGGTGTGCATGCTCTGGCATGTGTCAGGTTACCCTGTGTAAGGTAGGGGAGGCTGGGGCCAGCAACTGTGCTGGCCCCAGCAGCCTTACCTTTGGGTCCTGGGGGCCTTTGGGAGCTGCAGCCACAGCACTTCTGCAGCTGGGAGCCTGGCCAAAAGCTGGAGCATGGCTCCGGCCATCCAGCTTCTAGTTTTTGGCAGCGTGCGCTGCCCCACTTTTTTTCAACATGGGTTTTTTTTTTACTCCAGGCTCTCCCAGGGTCAAAACCTCCCCCATGGTGCAAGGTAGTAATGCAGGGAACCCCTGCATGTGCAGTGTATACCACCCGTCCACACTTGTCTAGATGTGGCCACAGGCTTCCTGTGCCACTTACGACACATATGCCGCTGAATCGCCACCCGTGCCTTGGAGCATGCTTCACTTTTTGCACACTATTTTGGTTCCTTCTGACCAAAGTAGCAGACAGACCTGTGTTCATCAGTACAGATACTTCCTGGTTTTTCCACCCTCTGTTTAATTGTAGTCCATTCTTTATTTTCTGGGACATTTTTCTCAGTACCTTAGTACTCTGCAGAGGTCCTTGGTTCCAGTATGTTGGAAGGGAAACCCAACCCAACCCCCCCCAACCAACCAACCAACCAGACTTAGATGGTAGGCTTCTTCCTTTGCCATTTGTCTTGTTTACAGACATATGTCTGGCCTGACCGCCAGGATGCAAGGCATCTTTCTTCATGGTCCTTTGTGCAGTAGGCTCAGAACCAGAAGGGAGCATCAGAATCTTCTCCAAATTATGCTGTGACAAGAAGTATTGGGAATCCATAAGTACTAGGAAATGAGCCTTGGCTCCATCACCTAAAGAGGTTTAAAAGCTCAGCAACTTCCCAATGTAGTCAACAGCATCAATGACTGAGGTACTTGCATGGGTGGATTCTTCAAATCTTTCCTTAGGAAGACTGAGAAGCCTCTAATGACTTTGCAGTAGACCTGCTGAATCTTACTATAGTTAGAATGGTCTGTTCTGGAGCTAAGAGTCCTTCACCATCAAATGGGAAGTCCTTTGGTTTCTAGAGAAAGTCCAGATGAATGTAACAATATACAGCATCTCTTTTTATACTCCACTTTCTGTACATCCTTTCCCACGTGCTTTGATTAGTCTGTAAAGTGCAAATCTACCCTGCTTTCTACCTTAAAGTAATCATCATGGTTTCTCCACAGACGAGAAGCAGAGCAAACTGGTAAAGCATACTCAGTAACTGGCTAATCTTCTGTAGTAAGGGCTTCCTCATTCCAGGAAGATCTGTCATCTTTTCTAGACTTTTAGAAGCTCAAACCTTTCATCAGAGTCTAAAATTCTGTAAACTCATCCTAGCTTTTATCCTTCTCCCTTGCTCTATCAAGATTGCTGTGGGGGTCCTGATTTACAGGTTTGTGGGAAGAGATAATTTTATGAATGCAATCCTTTTCATTTGACATGAAGGACTGCAAACACTTCGGAGGGTAAGGGTAGAATGCTTAAGGATCTTGATAGATTGGTGAGCTGGGCTAGAGACAACAAAATGAAGCTCAGTGCAGACAAATAAAGGTGCTGTACCCTACAAAAGAATAACCAAATATCCCCAGATACAAAATAAGAGAGAACTGGTGGGGCATTATCGCTGCTAAGAAGGATCTTGCTGGATCATAGATTTGACATGAGTCGGCAATTGATACAGGTGCAGAAACGGAAATATAATGTTGAGCTGTATTGAGTGTAGGTATAAGACACAGGAGGTCATAGTACCATACTGCTTGATGCTAATTAGGCCTCTTCTGGGTATTGTGTGCAGTTCTGGCCTCTGCATTTAAAAAAGATTATGGAGAAGCTGGAGAAGGTCCAGGGATGAGCAGCAAAAATGATACAGGGATTTGAAGGCAAACTGTATGTGGAAAGGTTGAGAGGGCTAGGCATGTTTAGCTCAGAGAAAGGGAAATTAACAGGGGTCTGATAAAAGTTTTCAAATGTTTGAATGCCTTCCATAAAGGGAGTGAGAACAACTCTTCTCCCTTGCCTTATAGGTCAGGACCTAAAGCAGTGGCTTTCAACTGCAGCAAAGTAGATCTCAGGAAAAACTTCCCTACTGTCTGGGTAGTAAGTCAGTGAAACAGACTGCCCAAGGCCATTGTAGAATCTCCTTCATTGGAGGTTTTCAAGAGGAGGCTTGGAAGGGATGGGTTAGGAATAGCATTTGTGCAGGGGGTTGAACCAGATAACCCTTGAGGTCCCTTCTGTCTGGATGATTCTGTGCTTTCATGCCTGTGTGTGTTGTTTTTTTTTT
>NW_005842066.1:1146793-1153379 GCF_000455745.1 Alligator sinensis | reverse complement strand
GGGGGGGGGGGGGTTTGTGTTCATTGGTTCATCAGAATGTCCTCGCAGGAGAACCTAGCAACAGTGATGTCATACAGATTTACCTTTACCACAAGCTCTGGTTCAAGAAAAAATAAAAGAAACAACACCTAATTCTGACCCAAATGACAAGTTTTATTGGGTAATTTCTGAATTTTCAAAGGTGGGCTTTGAGTCTCTCCTCTTTCTCCCACCCTACATGGCCGTGTTGTTCAGCATTATTACAGTGATGCTAGTTCATGTAAAACATCACTGCTTTTTTACATTCCAATCAGCTGTGGAGAGAAGCCAATGGTCTGTGCAAAGGTACACATAGTAACTCAAGTATACCCTGTATCTCTGTAGCTTACAGGCAAGCGAGAGATTTTTTTTCTGTTTGTACAGTATCCTGCTCCCATGTCTCTGGCTCCTAGGTGCTATGCTAAGGCCATGTATAGACAGACGTTCAGTTTCTACTGGGAAAATCACTGTTCTCCCAGTAGAAACCACAAGCATCCTGACACTAAAGCTTTTTCTCCTGGACAAAAAATGGCTCCCCTCAGAGAAAAATAACCTGGGAGCACCAGAGTTAAAACACTCCTGAGAGAGTTTCTCTTAGGAGACTGAATGTCTGTACACTTTCCCCTGGCTTTACTCTTCTTGGGGATCAGAAGGAGTAGAGCCAAAGGAAAGGAACCCTGCCTTCCTGAAACTAGGATCACTCTGGTTTAGAGAAGACGCAGGGGGAAAGCTGTTCCCCACATCCCATAGACCTAGAGGGGAGGAAAGAAGGCTCCTGCTGCTCCCTGTCTGCTTCTTGTACTCGAGTTCCCAGTGTAACAAGTAAATAGGGGCTTTACTGGACCTCTTCCTTTGCTCAGCTGCCAGGCACCAGGACCTGAGCATGGGGAGAACTGCCTTTTACTCTCTGGCCTTGCTGCCACTAAGGTGAGCAGTGGGACGAATGATTTAAAAGCCAGAAGGATTGTGAGGTGAGCTTGGGGAAAGTCTCCTCACATTCTGCTCCCAGTCCCTCCAGCTTTCCTTTCCAGCCTGTGCCACTCAGTTGACCCTGATCACTGCGGGATGAGACAGGCTGCTGTACATGACCCCAAGGCTCAGAAGCTTTGCTGCCGCAGCAAAATGCCTCCACTTTGCTCCATACTGCTGTAGTAGTATGTATACAGGTACTATGTATACTGACTGAGCAGAGACTCTTAAAAATCACTCCATCTCTGTAGTAAATGATGGCCTTTGTTTGTAGATGTGTGTGGTGGTAGACTATCCTGCCACAGGCCAGTACACCAAGTGTTGGAGGCTGTGCTCTAGTGCAGAGGTTCCCAACCACTGGGCCGTGGCCCGCAACTGGGCTGTGCAAAGGGTTGACTGCCAGGTCGTGGCACAAGCCCCCTGCTTGGACCCCCATCTGTCTTCCTGGGTGAGCAGCTGGCAGTTACATGTGGGATTAAAGCTGGGGGGGCGGGACATCCCCCGGAGGGTGGCAGGCAGCCTCTTCCCATGCCAGTCTGCAGGGAAAAAAAAAAAAAGGTTGAGAACCACTGCTCTAGTGTAGGAGCAGACAACCCATCTTCTGTAGATGTCTTCAAGTAGCTCTCCTGTTCTAATTTGAAGAGTTCTTAGGAAGATCTACCAAGACAGTCAAGGTTATTCTGATTATTTCAGTCTGGGTGCAAAAAGAGTAGTTCTTGGATATTTTTTCCCATATCTTTACAATTCCAGACTCAATGTTGCAGTAATAAAGGCTGATTTACCATTCAGATCTCTGGGCTGTAGTCAGTTGACAGTGGGAGCCCATAGACCTTTGATAGATCTGAAACTGTTCTGGTCAGAAGAGGTAATAGTCAACACACCCAGAAGAGGTTCTTTGTAAACAATGAGCAATAATATAAATGCAGCATACATTTCTGTTCAGTCCTTACTGAAATATGTAGTTTGCAACCTTTTGAGCTCTGCATATTGTCAGTAAAAGTACATCTCGGTTGCCTCAGCTTCATAACCTGAACAGAGATTCTTGAGGTGGGCTGGGGGGGTCCTCTCTAGTTAGAGAACCCACACATGCAGGGGGCCTCAGTCCGATGTTGCTTAGACCCTGGACCCTTCCTTTGAAATCATGTGAGAAGGTTTCATTCCATTTCTTAAATTAAGACCGCCTTTATTTAGCTCTGTGCCCTTTAGCAGGTGAACAAGGTGCAAGTACTCATGGCTCTCAATCTTTTACAGTCTTTCACAAAAGACGTGCTCCTTCATTTACATCGGTTTCTCCCTGTGATGATAATAGAATTCTGTTTTAACTGCCCCATAAATTTTCAGGTATTGTCTCTGGCTTCACTTTCACTTGAGAGAAATTAAGTGAAACTTTGGATGGTGTACATTAGTCTTCTGTTTGAATGCGTCTGAGGAAAAGGGAAAATCATCTAGAAGTTTGTCTTTTACAAGGAATGAATAAAAGTGAGACAGTTCCATCTCTAAGCCTTTCTAACTGGTGTAGGCTTTGAACTGAAGAGTTTTACAAGCATGCGTTTCTTCTCCTTCAAGGAAGGCTTAGAGCAGAGACTTCTTCCATGGGTTGTTTTAGACATGGTCCCGTACTAGATATTGGACCGTTTGCTACTTGGAGCTGCTGCTTCCAGCTTCGTTGACTCATTTTGTCACAAAATGTTGCTATTATTGTCTGGCTTGTGGGTAGGTTGCAGAATTAGATAAGGGCTATAACATTGCAGTATCCCGTTAGGTCTGTATCCCCTCCTCTGTCCAGAGAGCAGAGAACTGCTTTCCAAATTCCTCGAAGTGAGAATGCGCTGAAGCCACTTGAAGAAATGGTTATTTGCTTATAACTAGAGTTCTTAGAGAAGATTTATGTGTTTACACTCCCTGGCAGCCTTTGCTCTTCCTCAGTCAAGTTTTGGCTTTGGACTCAAATGAACAGGAAGAAATATAGCAGTTGAGGGTGTCTTGCCCCCTCAAATAGATTCTCCTTCAGTTTTTTGAGGAGTAAGAGAGAGCTTTGGGGCTTGGAGTACTGCAGTAGGCACTCCTAAGGGTCAAGTTGCTTTGCTGGCATATTCAAAGTGTGACAGAGATCATCAATGTGAATTTCTTTTACCAGTGAATAACTGCCAGTCACATACCTGATATTTTGAGTATGGACTTTGTAGCAGAGAGGGCTGTTGAGATTTGTATTATAAGACTATAATTGATAAAATGCCCACAGAAGTCAACTCTTTGGCCATCTAGGCCAGGTATAGACATTACCTGTATAAGTGATAGGAAACTGGTGTATACCCATAACAGAACAGAAGTTCAGCACACAGACTGGTTTAAAAATGGGTGAACCCAGTCTAAGATTCTTCCCCTTTTCCCCCCGCTAAAGAGCAGATGTGTATTCTGTTCGCTACCAATCTAAACTACGCTGCTTACAGAAAAATCACATAACTTAGATTGACTCGGGCTTTTTGAATGTCTGTACCTAGCCCTAGACTACTTTTGGATCCATGCAATTAGTTGAGGCAGGATTTTTGTTCAGTTTCAGATGCTGAAAAATTTGTATATGTTACTTGCTTGTGCAAGAACAATTGTTTAGATTTTTATTATTTCTTATATTTCTTATTGAGCAATTTCATTTTAAATCAGAGAAACAAGCCTATTATTACATGGCTGGATTCAAAATACAAGTGGATACACTCTCTCAAAAAGCAAGCAAACAAACAAACCCCTCAATCAGCCCATGTATTGATGTTATGATGATCTTAATTTTGGGCTTCTTTGATTTGAGGATTCATACTGGAAAAGTTTAATTTCTGAATTTAAAATTCATGACAGTGTCTCC
Organism: Alligator sinensis; assembly: GCF_000455745.1. Taxonomy (NCBI): domain Eukaryota; kingdom Metazoa; phylum Chordata; order Crocodylia; family Alligatoridae; genus Alligator; species Alligator sinensis. The sequence goes on along the minus strand of NW_005842066.1, from coordinate 1,149,535 downwards.
AGGAAAGTAGCAGAATTAACTAGCCAAGCAGTTACAACAGTATGCATCCCAGCAATGGGTGTAAAGTGGTACAAAGGAAAAAAGTAGATGGCTGGGCTACTCCCAAATATACATTTTTTTTCAACACTGCTATTGCCCCTATGGATGACCTAAATCTTGTTTGTTTATAACGAAACATTTGGTTATTTTTTAAAGATAAAAATCATCCTTCTAGTCTTAAAATCTTCAGTTTTAATATAAATGTATGATATAGAATATGGTTCTGAAATGAATCATCATGCTCTTCTAATACAGCTGGTAAAAATGTGAAAAATGTTGGACATTTCAACAAAATGACAATTTGGTAGGTTTTTGCCTTTCTTTAACCAAACAACTAAAGTAGATTTTTTAACTGTTTGTAAATTGTCTCAGTTGTGGCAGAATTCTTTTGTCTTAAGTTTGTACCAACGCTTTGTTTTTTAAATAGGTGATGCGAATGACACTGTCAACGTTGAATTGGCGACGGCGAGAGATGGTGAGGTGGCTGGTAACATGTGCAACAGAAGTAGGTATGTTTCACAGATATTGTAATAGTCCTGCCTTCATCAGTCAGTTTTAAATTATTTGAATTTTTGGCAGTGCATAGGCTGAAATGTCAATCACTTTCTTTTATTTTGCAAAAATCACTTCTAATCATAGCAATTGCAAACAGGTTTCTTAAGCGCATGAGGTAATAGAGAGAGTCCATGAGTAACTTGTCATATGTCGTTCAGGATGTAGAATGAAACAATTTTTCTTACACCTACATGCATCACTGTTTGTGGACTTTGACATTGTGTGGGTCTGATTCTGCTACCTTTATGCATGTTGAATAAATGAATAGTCCTGTTGAGTAAGAGTAAGGTAGCACTTAACATGAATTTCAATAATAAAACCTAACCTTGTAATTGGAGTGTAGTAGAAGGAGGATCAATTTACTGCTTTGCTTTAATACAGACATACTGCATGATTGTAGATCCCTCAGTTCCTTGTCTATAAAATGGGGATAATAGGATTTCCCTACTTTATGCAGGTGTTAAAAATGAATACATTAAAAATAATGAGGTGTTCAGATGCTGTGGGTATAAGGACTGCAAACTAGCATAAATAGACAGTAATTTTAAATGTTGAGGAGTTGCTTCACGAAAGCCACACTAACCGTTTTGGCTTTATTCCTGCCTTTTCATGGAAATGCGTCAAGTTTTGTGTAGATGGTTCAGATTCTTTTTTCTTCCAAAATCTTATGAAGTAACTTTTTTTTTCCCAGTTCAGGTTTGCTTGGTTCCTTGCCTTATGCTGAATGGGAAATGTAATGCTGGCAACAACTTGGAAACATGTAACTTGCCTTTTTGCCCTTAGCCAGAAAGTGGTCTTTGTCTGCAAATTTCCATGCGGTGTTGTGTATGTGGTGCTTTTATATCTTAGTTATGGTAATTAATACTGAGATGATGTTATAAATATTAGAGCTTTTGTGTTGTTGCCTATTGGCAAATAAAATGCCTTTTTATGACATATTAAGTTAGTTTACATATTCTGATAGAAATATCCCATAGAGAACCTGTAATGTCATGCAAACCACCTCTGAGACTTAATCAAGTTTGTAAAGCAGGGACTCTGTTTATTTAAATGAAGATCTGGCACTCAGGTTATACTGAAGGGGTGCACAAGAAACACCAGAGTCTAACGGAGAAAACGAGGACCTCTGGGTGTGGTTTAAATGAGCTCAGAGATGTGTGTAAATTACATCTAGCCATAATGAGGCACTCTAGTTGCCTATAAGCTTCAATTTATGGAGCCCATCAGTCATTCAGTTGTTCCCCCCTACTACAGCAATGAAGTGCTACTAAAGGAAGCTGCACGTTTCAAATATAAAAGCCAGTGTTGCATATTACTAAGAGTATTTCCCCATCAAGGAGCATACTATTCTGGTCTTGAGGTGAATATCAGTTTGACACTACATTGTTTTGGAAAATCTACTATAGAGAAAATGTAGAAATAGGGGATTAAAAAATGGTTTTGAAAAAAAGATACCAGGTTTGAAGGTTGTCTTGAGCTCCGTGGTCAGATATTGAGACTTCTTTCAGCTCTGTAACTTCAGCCACGTGAGCCAGAGGTCATTGTCCACAATTGTCTTAAATAGGAAGCAAAACAGTACAGATACCACACCAAGGAAATTAGACCCCTTATCATATGATTTTTGTTTTCAAGCTCTGTAACAGATTTAGTGACATTGCCAGAGCAAATGCATAATAGCTGTTATATTCATGCTTGCTTTCAGTCAAGTTATCTAGTTTGGAGTTGTTTATATAAATAGCGCGTCCTTGGGTATATCAATAACCTCCTAGGCTTAGTCTGCCAAAATCAGAACTCTCATGTGGTAACTGGGTATCTGATTGAGTCCTGGTGTTTATCAGTTGTCATTAATTCCTGCTTCTGTCTCTTGCAGGTGTTTATGCACTGGATAGCATCATGCAGAGCTGGTTTACACTTTTCCCTGTTTGTTTATATAAATAGCGCGTCCTTGGGTATATCAATAACCTCCTAGGCTTAGTCTGCCAAAATCAGAACTCTCATGTGGTAACTGGGTATCTGATTGAGTCCTGGTGTTTATCAGTTGTCATTAATTCCTGCTTCTGTCTCTTGCAGGTGTTTATGCACTGGATAGCATCATGCAGAGCTGGTTTACACTTTTCCCTGTAACAGAAGCCACTAGTATTGTTGCTA
>NW_005842066.1:1139951-1142451 GCF_000455745.1 Alligator sinensis | reverse complement strand
ACGAACTCCAACTAAAAGACATGGCAGATCCCAATTCCTCTTCTCAGGTGAATATTTTTTTTATTTAAAAAAAAAAATATGGATCCAACACTCAGGACTACAAGCTAACTTTACTCTGACTAAATCCTTTTTTTTTTTTTAATTCCAGAAAATGTATAGAGAGTTGAATTTTTGTCCTCCAAAAGCTTAGCTTGTGTCAATTGCCTAGAAATGAGAAACTCGCAGTATATGATCTTTCCTCTGATAATTTTACGTGAAACCGTAAAAAGATAGAATGTTCCTTTCTAAAGACCTACTCGGGAAAATTTCTCAGGCAAGAACTCGTGGAGACTTTCACTTAGAGCATTATCTTTTCTTTTTTCTTCTTAGCCTTTTATATACTGTACTCAGTATCTGAATCAGTGGTTAGAAGAGAATATTTCTCATTGAAATCAGTCACCTTCATTTTGCTTTTGTGAGGTTTCAACACTTCTTTCCAAATCATTTTTATCTTCAGAAGAAACTTTTATGTTTGCAAGGTTGGTAGATCAATATGGCAGACTCATGGAGAAAAGGAGTCATTGTCAGTGAAGTGTGATTTGGGAGGGAAGTGTTAGTTTGGGAAAGCTAAGCTTTAGAGACAAAGTCGGTGACCTCTGAGAGAGATTCTCTCTGATGTGCCGTCGGTTTCTTTATCCCAAAATCTGTTTCCTTTAGTGTTACAGTTATTGCTCCAAACCTGGAGCACATGGAATTGACAGAGAGTTTAAAAGATTACATGAAAGAAATTGCAGGTAAAATAGACATACCCTTTCTCTTAGCAATCATAGTTTAAGAATGTAGAGTCTGATGCTGTTAGATCTCCATGGACATGTTTAACAATAACCGATGGAATTTATTCAGTAAAATAGATTTGTTAATGTTTAGACTCAGTCGGATGGATGGATGGATGGATAACTATGCAAATACATTCTGGAGTGCATTTTGGGTACAACAAAGAGAGCTGGTTCTTAGCATTTTCAAGTCTAAGAAATGTTGTGTGAGTACCCCAAGTTCTTAGTTAAACTGTTTCAAGGAAAAGCTGTAGTATCCCATTGCTTATCTGACTACTTTGGATCCATGGAATCTTGTTCGGTTACTAAAGAAGTGGTTTTAATGCTGCAAGCTTTCTAAATTCTCTATGAAAGACAGCTGACAAAACACTTGGGGTTTCGTCAAATTCTAAATTGCATATTTAGTAAAAACAAACAAATCCCCAAAACAAACAAACACACCCTTTATAGCTATACAGGCCAATTAAATGTAGATATGGATGGGGAGGAATAAGTTATACATCAGTAAATGAGTCAAAATTGGTGTAATTTACATGCAGAGGGAGTTGCACCAAGGTTTAGATTCACAAAGTCCCTGGTATAATTCCACAAAATCAGAGGCCACGCCTCTGATCATGCGCGTGGCTCTTCTCTGGACTCTCTCAAGCTTCTCCACATCCTTTTTGAATTGTGGAGTCCAGTTTTGGGCTTCACAATTCAAAAAGGATGCGGAGAAGCTTGAGAGAGTCCAGAGAAGAGCCACGCGCATGATCAGAGGTCAGGGAAGCAGACCCTACGATGACAGGCTGAGAGCCCTGGGGCTCTTTAGCCTGGAAAAGCGCAGGCTCAGGGGTGATCTGATGGCCACCTACAAGTTTATCAGGGGTGACCACCAGTATCTGGGGGAACGTTTGTTCACCAGAGCGCCCCAAGGGATGATGAGGTCGAATGGTCATAAACTACTACAAGACCGTTTCAGGCTGGACATAAGGAAGAATTTCTTTACTGTCCGAGCCCCCAAGGTCTGGAACAGCCTGCCACCGGAGGTGGTTCAAGCACCTTCATTGAACACCTTCAAGATGAAACTGGATGCTTATCTTGCTGGGATCCTATGACCCCAGCTGACTTCCTGTCCTTTGGGCGGGGGGCTGGACTCGATGATCTTCTGATGTCCCTTCCAGCCCTGATGTCTATGAAATCTATGAAAAGCCAGTAGAATTGCACCACAGCTAAATTTGGCTCACTTTGATTCAAATAAAAAGGGCTTCTGAGTTTGATCCAGAGACTCTTACAGACCATAGATGGACTTTGGTTTGAAAACAAAAAACCTGTTAATTGATCTGTTCTCGTAGTGCAGGGAAGTAATCTGACAAGTAAATGTGGCTGCTGCAAAGTCAATCTGTATTGGGTGGGGGAGATGTGAAACCACCAGCATGATGCTAGGTGCTGAGTGATTTTTCTTTGCTTTCTCCTTCTTGGCTAGTAGCCCAAGAAGATAACAATTTACCACTTTCATATAAACGCCGTGTAACTTTTTGGAGGAATGGGAAGTGGGGGTAGCGATGTAGCTTAGCTGGTCTGTCTAGCCTTAAAGTTTCTCTATAGCAAACCACAAAAGTCAAATGCCAGAGTGTAATTACTGTGGCCGTGTCCAGACAAGCGTGGTCTGTGGTGCCCCATGCTGCATATTCAGCTGTTCTCTGTGCTGC
>NW_005842066.1:1137362-1139941 GCF_000455745.1 Alligator sinensis | reverse complement strand
AAAGAGTGCAGGAGGGTTTTTTTGGGGTTTTTTTGTTTGTTTGTTTGGGTTTTTTTGACTGCTGGATATCCAGGGGTCAAAAAAAAAACCATGCAAAAAAACCAACCAATCGGAGCATCACACACAGGGGCAGTGTGCACCACTCAAAACTGGAGCCTGGCTGGCTGCTGGCCAGACTCTGAGCAGCAGAATCACTGCTGCTGCAGCACTGGGAGGCCCCCAGAACCCCAGGTAAGGCTGCTGGGGCCAGCCCAGTACCGGCTTCAGCCTCTTTACCCCACCTGGTGTAACCTGCCACATGCCAGAAGGTGCGTGGCACAGGTGTTCCTCAGGGACAGCTAGTGGCAGCACAAGGTGTGTCCCCAGGGAACCAAATGTGGATATGGACTATATGACCACCATCAAGTATGGTTTGTAGGAGGTCTTCCTGGGGACAACTGACTAAGGTAGGACCAAGTCTTTCAATTGGAGCATTTTGAGTCTTTCGTTAAAGGGGGAACCTGCTGTCTGTATTCTGGCAAAGAAAGTTGCTCATAAAAGACATTTCACCAACTGCTGCTTCTTGTAGCTGTTGGAAAGTTACCTGGTCAGAAATATCTATTGACATATATTAGCTGCAAAACACTGGAACTTTTTAACATCAACATTGCTAGTAATCAGCATAGCTGTACATTGGAATCCTGGCCCATGTCTAGAGTTCCCTAGTGCTACAATAATACAAATAATGATCTTACTAACTTTCTCCTTTTTTTTTTTTTTTAATGTCTAACCCAAACCCTTAACACCCTTACATGCTAGTAATCCTTTCTCTGATGGATTTTGAACATGGCCTATTGTGTGCTTAATATTTAAAGGAGAGACTGTTAATGGTGGATTTATGCTTCTGGTGGATGGGACCTTCCAGCTGCATCAACAGCCAGAACCAGGTATAGAAGTGTCGGTGTCAAAGCTTTTACAAAGTATAAATGTCATGATTTCTAGAACTTGGGCTGCCCCATTAGTCCAGAAGTCATTGATTGAGCACAGCCATCTACCGGCCTTTGTGTCAACTGTGCTTTCAGCATTGTTCCTCTCTAGCTTTTTTGTTTGGGCAGCTGTAATTTTAAAGAGCCTCGCTTCAGGAAGACATTGCTCTGGAGCAGGAAGTTTGTGCTGTTTTTCATGTGGCTTGGCTATCTGAAAAGAGCTGTAAATTACATACATCTGTTCTAGTGTGTTCCCCTGGCCAAGCTAATATTCTTGGCTTGGCCATGTTGGAATTGCCTACAGCCTGTCAGGTAAACCAGAACAGACTGCAGCATCCAGTACCCCCACATTTGTAGGTCAGAGTTGGGAAGATCTGCTCCACCCCCCCACCCCCCCCCAAAAGGCACGCCAGATATAAGTTCTGTATAGAATTGACAATCCCTTCCTAGGTCCTTTAATCCTCATTGCTGAAATACTTATCTAAATCACAAAGAATGAAAACCTATCTGCCTGTTCAGGTTTTGGAAGCAAACTTCACTCTGCTCAGATAATCATATAGAAGGGTAAGACAAGAAACATTACCAAGTGATTTAAGGAGAGGTCAGACAGTTCACCCAGAGATACAGGGCCAAATTTCCCTCGGCAGATCCTCAGGTGAAGTCAATAAGATTACATCGGTAGGGAACTTAGCTTATTACATATAAAAGATGGAGGGAACAAGAATGTAACATTAATGATAGACAGAACAGTGCCAAATTCTTATCTCTGTCCAGTTGATGGACACGAAAAAGTGTTTTGGATTTGTGACCATAAATTCCAGACACTGAATTAGTAAATAATACTCCTGGCATTTAATCAGAATGTTGTAATTATCTCCATTCCATAGTGTTCCTGTATTACAAAGTACCTTTTAAAACAGCAATCCCAAATGTCTTCTCTGTGCTAAGGCTGCAAAGCAGAAGTAGCTTTAGAGATTTTTTTCCTTCCTTTATTCTCTCTTATTAGTGTAATGCTAAACAGGAATTGTATTTTTAATGGGTGGAAATTTGTGATCGTGAGGAAAGCATGATTTCTTTTGTGCATTTAATTGACATTTTAAGCATGTTAATAGATTACTATGGTAACTAAAAATATCCAAGAATAATTTCCAGAGCGGGAAACGTGGTCCCTCCTGCATTAGTTTGTCGGGGGGGGGGGGGGCTTATGTTGGGGGGGGGGGGGGGGATCAAATTTGTGAAGAAGAATCTCTTCATCTTCACTCTCATGGCTTAGACAGAAAAGAGGACTGTGAAAGGCAAATGCTCTTAAATGCTGTGGCAGCTACCATCCCACTGTAGTTGGCTTTTTTTCATGTTTAATATTGTAAATTACTCCTAATCAGATGACCCACTTCTACCTAGTCTGCTACGAGATACCTACCAAATAATAACAGCTAAAGGAAACAACCGAGAAAACCCCAGCCAATATTTAATTTATTAAGCCATTTCATCCACCTTATGAGTTATATAATGCAGATTAAAAAGATGCCAGATGACCCCTGTATCTTCAAAATTCTTCATTTCTTTACCTTCCTGATGCAGCCTTTTTCTCCACTCCTTATTTTAAGGTTGCAG
>NW_005842066.1:1135949-1137331 GCF_000455745.1 Alligator sinensis | reverse complement strand
CTGCACTTCAGGAAGTTCTTTGTTGGAAGTTTCACAGGACTATGGGTTTTACTCTATTAGAGATGCCAGGTTAGCTTGCAATATAGGACACTGCCACAGGGCCACCATATGTATCTCCTACAAGCAAACAGCAGCTCTGTGTTGGGGGAGGGAAGGAAAACAGGGGCTTGCAACTGTGAAGGTGGCAATAGGACTCTGCCTTTGTCATTATTGTCAAGCCAAAGCATTCAAAACTCGTGAGATTTTTTAAAGTAGTAAATGTTTGTTTCTTCACTGTATGTTTGTCTTGTAGGCTGTGAGCCCTTGAGATTCATGTTTCCAATAGGCTTTGTCAAATGACTCCAGAAATTGGGGGTTGAATAAATACACCAAATATCACAGGATTCCCAATAAAATCTTAAGTCCATGACACCGTTTACTTGCAATGTCTCTATTTCAATGGCAGTTCACATAGTATATCTAAATTATATGACAGGCAGTTGAACAGTTTAGAAGATCAATTTGAGCTGGAGTGTATTATACTTAAAAACTCAAAGGAGAACTGGTCATTGTAGGCATTGAAATGGGATTGTGGTGGGATGTGTATTCTGGTTCTAGATCTTCAAGTTGTTCTGAACTACCTATTTATTTGAAAGATATGTTTATTTTTATGAATGTTTAGGTAACTACAGTACAAATACAGTGGCTCCTATTTATGTCAGTTTGCCAACTTCCCATATCACAGATCTGAGATGATCTCCCTTTGTATAACTAACCATTTTTTCCTTTTCTGCATTTTAGTTGCTTGTATGACAACTGGTTTGTATAATGTTAGTCAAGTAAGTCTGTGTTGTGCTTTATAGATTAACATGGTAAATACAGTACATTGTTTTTATCCCCTTTCAAAGACTTGAGCCTTGAAATGACCAGTTCCTGTCTCCTATAGATAATTAAGGTCCATAAGCCTTGTTCTTAGTTGTGAAAAAAGTGACTGTGGTTCTCAAGGAAGTGATATGGTGCTATTTTAAGTTTTATGTTGTTCATTTTGTAAGTGTATCAGCTTCCTTAAACAGGAAAAGCAGACTGTAAAAGTCTACTGCTAACAAGAAGCAATTTTCATCATGGAAAAAAGACTTTATAACGTGACCTTTTCATCAGAAATGAATTAAGTAGGAAACACAGTTGTGTATGTATACAATGTATGTATGTAATGCATCAGTAAGTGAACATGCTACAAAGGAATTAACTCTCTCTCTGGAAAAGTCCAAACAGGCAATAGGCGACTTGATCTTTTATTTGCATATTGTTTTGTACCCAGATGGTCTGTTTACTTGGGGGGATGATCTAATTGGACACATTGAAATGGCACTGGCTTCTTATCCCAGTGTGAAACTGCTGGTTTC
>NW_005842066.1:1131768-1135918 GCF_000455745.1 Alligator sinensis | reverse complement strand
TGAATTGCATTTCTGGCATGTTTGCCAGGCTGGCAGCCACCCTGTGCTATCATTTTGTTCACTTTGGATTACTTATACCAGTATATCTAGGTTATCTGGTTGCAGCAGCAAAGCTGAGCCTCCTCGCCCTCCATAAGTAAAAACAAACAAACAAAAAAAACCCAATCCCGCCCACCTACTATTTGACCGAAGATGGATTGAAGTACAAATTATGGGCCTCAGGGTCGAACATTGCACAATTCTGGGCCTGTTTTTTTTTTCAGTGGCGCATTGAGGCCTTGGGAGAACCACTTCATCTGTCTTGTGTTTATCCTAATTGGTAAATGGGATAACAATTCATATGATTTTAACAAAGGATATTGTGATTAAGGTGTCAGCATGGGCCACTGAATAGGGTTTATGACTGGGAGGCAATAGACCCGATTTCTACCTAAGAGCTGCCGCTGCCTTGCTGTGTGACCTTGGGCAGGTCTCTTCACCCCTGTGCATTAGTTTCTTCATTTTTCAATTATAGACTCTTTTATGAAGCACTTTTGTTACCTGCAGAAGAGTGTTGGAATGATTGTGACTTTTTATGTAATACATGGGAAGAATTAAGGCACTATATAAACACCAAGTAGAAGCTTTGATTAAATTCAGCAAAGGGGATTTGGTGGTCAGGATGGAAGAGGCTTCTTGATTCATCTTACACTTTCTTGATACAGGGTATTTTTAGCACAACATATCTGCTTAGGTAACTAAAGCACAGCATAATGCCAAAGAACAGCCCTGACAACATTTCAGAAAGCAAAAAGCTGAGACTTGTCTTTCTAAATGCAGCTTCCAAAGTGTTAAACTAAAAAAAAACAAAAGAAGCTGTTCTTTGACTCTTGTTTCTCTAGTGACTTCTGTGCTTACAAGTAAAATGCTCGTAGCTTGGTGGTTAGGGCAGCTTCCTGGTAAGTGGGACATGGGGATTCAACTGTCCCTCAGGCTAAGGAGGGTCTAAATCCCAGAGCCCCTACTTCCAAGGTAAATTCTCTAAGTACTCTTGGGCAATAGGTAGATGGCAGCACCACCAAATGCAGGATGATGTGCTCTGTTCTGAACTCCTTGCTGCTGCCAGTGGGAGTTAGATGTCCTGGTTCAGGCAGGTGTGCTGGCTGTAGTATGATGGATGTGCCTAATGGATCTGAGGGAATTCAGATACACCCCTGTGCCTAACATTTCCTGTCACCTTGCTATAGGCTCTTCCTGGTTCAACATCCATATGCTCTGGATCGCACTTCAGGCAGAATCCTCCTTCACTTTCTATACACAAATGGCAGTTATGCAACATGTTACTGCTATTTTTGGCGAGCTCATTCCACATGTGGACTTGCAAGTGTTCACATTGCTCCACAGTATGCTTTGTAGGCTGTGCCCTGGTTAGGCCAGTACACAGCTTTACAAATGTAGATTTCAGAATCGTAGCTGGGCAAAATTCCATGACTAACAAGCCCCCCCCAATGTTTTAGCCCAACAACTGTTGGGAAACTTGCCCAGGAAGTGAGAAACCTGGGTTTTAGGCCCTTCTTACCTCCAAACCTGCATCTCTCTGACTTCCCAGCAGTGCTATAACCACCAGGCAGCAGGTTGAGCATTACTCAGGCTGTTCTCCAACACTCTCCTGGAAGCTAAGCCACATTTCATATTCATCTCATATTTCCTATTCATTGGCTAGATTGGCTGGAGAGCAGTGGGACATTTTTGCTGATTGGAAGCAAGGTTCAATGCTAGAACCCCTCTCTTCCAAAGCAGCAGCTGTCTCACTGAGTCATCCACCCTCTAACTTGCTCTCTTATTCCTAGGTATCTCTTCTTCTTTTGGCTGCTGGGAGTCAGATCCAAGAAATGGGGCCTGGATAATGCCTGGCCTGTGGCCTGGTGGTTACTTACTTTCTTGGTGAGTGCCCTAACCACTGGGATAAAACACAGGATTGTCTTCCCCTCCATGGGTTTTTGCTTGGCTACAATTTCGGGTCTCATGCTGTTCATAAAGAGCTGCATACCTGCCTGGCCAGACTGCCAACTATTCTGACTGCTCAGCGGTTGTGTGGGCACATGTGAATCCTCACTGCACCTGGAATGGGATTGCTACCTGTGCACAAATGCCACCAACAACAGCCATGTAGCTGAGTAACCATTTGGAGACATAAAGTGAAATAATATTCTGCTTGTCTAGGGATCCAAGGTGCCCAACCTCATTCATCTGCCTTGCTTTCCTGAAGCAAGGCACCTGATTTTTAGGTTCTGAAATGCCTAAGCAGAAGCACCAATGAGTACAACTTAGATCTGGCTTCAGGGGTAGATCCAGGTGGGGTTCAGTGGTATAGTTGCACACTTCTGATTCCTGTGCTACCCAACTTTAACACCAACTGTCTCGGAGATACAGCAGCATTTCTATTCAGACAGATCTGAGGAGTTAATTGACTTCATGACTCATTATAATCTGCCTGAATCCTGCTAATCTCTTTTCATTCCACAGGTGTTAACAACCCTCTCTCCTTTCTTAATGGTTTTTGATGTTCCATTAATCAAGTTATTCTTTCTTCTGCAGTTTTGCTGTCTGTTAGCTATTCTTGGTAATGTCTGTCTTCTATTTCACATCCCTGCAGACTGTTTTTAGCTCTAGCTAAAAACCTTAACTCAGGTGTAGTAATAGTAACTCAGATGAACATTAACTCAAGAGTAGAAATGATTGACAGTGAAGTGTTGGATGCACTGTCAAGATGTTCAAGAAGGCTAGATTTTGTTTTACAAATTGGATAAAGTATACATTTAACTATAATGACTACAGGACTAATAAAACAGCATCTTTGGACTATTTTTGCCCAACTCTGTGAGGTTTTTTTAAACATATAAGATAGCAAATGAGTACATGTTCCAATAATTTTTATTTGTTTTTGCTTTGATCTTAAATTGAATAATATCGCACTATGCCCTAGCATATCAGTAATTTTTCTACTTTCTCTTTAACTAGAAAAATGATGTAAATGTGTAATGATGCACCACACCACCTGCACTCACTTCCCCTTTCAAAATGCTAGATCTACCCATGTCTGGCTCTTGGTGTGAATCTGCAACAGTTCTATAAAAGCCCACTGTAGGCAATGTACTTACTACAGATTTAGGCCCCTGCATCAGCAACGGGCAAAAGCACATGCTTAGGTTTTTGCACAATTAGTCCCTTTGAGGTGAATGGTGGTACTACTCCCATTCTGTAAATACGTTGCTGAATTGAATCCTTGCATGGATACAACAGAGCAGAATTTAGTCCAGTATTGTCCTTTATTGCTTAGTTAGAGCAGGCTGTTTTGTGTAAACTGAATGGTGTAACATGGCAGAAATTCTAGCAACATAGCATATTTGCTACTGACCCCCCCACTTCTGGGATTCAGTTCCTTAACTGACTGATTCCAAAGGGAGACCCTTCCTGTTCTTGTCTGCATGGTAAAAGGGATATCCAGCCTCAGCTGTGAGTGCATTAGTACAAGAAAGGAGCTGTATCCACACATGCATGAATATTTGGTTCCCTGGGAACAACTAACAGCAGTGCACCTTGTGCCACTGCTAGTTGTCCCCAGGGAACACCTGTGCCACATGCACTTTGGCTTACCCTGGGTGGGGTAGGGGAAGCTGGGGCCAGCACTGGGCTGACCCCTGCAGCCTTACCTGGGGTCCTGGGGAGGGTTGTAGCAGCGGTAATCCTGCTGCTCAGAGACTGGCTGGCAGCTGGAGTGTTGCTCCAGCTGGCCAGGCTCCATTTTGAGCAGCACATGGTGCCCCTGTGTGCATTGCTCTGGGTTTTTTTGGTTTGGGGTTGGTTTTGTTGTGGGGTTTTTTTTTTGTTGGTTTTTTTTGGTTTTTTTACCTCTTCCCCCTCCCCCCTCTCCCCTAATGCTGCTCCCTTCCAGTGCAGAGAACAGCTGAGCATGCAGTATGTGGCTGTGACACCACATACTGCACAACCAGGCTCATCTGGACGCGAGACCAGGAAGGCCCAGAGACTTGGAAATGGGCATGAGGGAAGAGTGGAGAAAGAAAGAACAGCAAATCTCACTTAAATGGAGGGCTTTTTTGTTCGATTTTCTTTTTTTTGTCTTTAACATCTTAAAATGAAGAGAGGAGCA
>NW_005842066.1:1131029-1131758 GCF_000455745.1 Alligator sinensis | reverse complement strand
GGAATGAAAGATAAAACCTAAACGCATTGCTTCTTGGCAGCTCTGTTTCACTTGCTGGTGTTGTGAAAATCCATCAGAGCTCTTTGCAGCTAAATGATAAAAAAAAAAAAAGAGAGGGGTCCTTTTTTAAAGGTAGCCTTTGTAACTACATGTTAAAAGAGGTTTGTAAATTGTTGCCTCTGTACCAAATCACTTGCATGTAAATATGCATGTGGTATGAGGGCCTGACTCCTCCATACCAAGACATGCCTAAAACTCCCACTGAAGCAGTGCTATAATATTTATGAGAAGCAATTACTGTATAAGAAGAACTGCTTTCCAAGTTTTGAGCAGACTAAGACAGGTGAAGATAACCCATTGCCTTTGTAGGTTTGCTATGTTGAAGACTAGCAGTGAATTATTCTTTTGATTCAGAACATTTGGGGCTACAGAGGTGTATTAAAGAATACGGCAGCATGTTTCCACCTTTCTGGGCAGAAGTGTGTGCACATGTATGCAAGTATTTGTGTACTCATATAGAAACATGAATTGAGTCCTTGTGGATGCTGACAGATGTGCAGCTCCCCACTGTAACTCATGGTGCTTCACAAGAAGTCCCCTGAGTTACTGTAATTCCAATCCCTACAACTGACATTCTCCGTTACGTCTGGGGGTGGGGGATCCAGCCCCACTTTAGAGCAGGCTGCATGTCTGCAGTCTCTCTCCCCTAGCCCCCTCTTCCCCCCCCCT
>NW_005842066.1:1120839-1130993 GCF_000455745.1 Alligator sinensis | reverse complement strand
GGGGGGGAGCTCTGTCTGGGGTTTGCCCAGCCTGTGCTGGCGGGTGGGTAGATTGGTTGGGGGGCTCCCTTTTCCCCTCCCATTCTGAAGACAGCACCATGGATGGGACTGGACTGATGCAGCTCAGCCTTGCTCCTGGGCCAGGACAAACAGAAGTTAATGAAGGCGCTCCCATTTGGAAGCACCTTCATTTGAACCCTCATTAAATTAGGGTTAATTTGTCCCGTAATCAGGCACTTTTTATTGAAGAGTTCTGCAGCCATGCACTTCTGTCAGAGCATAGCTGTAGAGTACTTTCAAGGGGCTGATAGTGCAACAAATTTAACTTCTGTCTGTGACCTATATGGCAAGTGCCATATGTTTACAGCTGAGTTATAAAACCCTTTAAAATTGGGGTTTATAATGGAAAACTGACACATCCTTAAATAAGTTGATGATGATAGACACCACTTATAAATCCCATAGAGATTTTAAAAGATGCATGTCCTGTTGTGGAAGAGGATCTATTGGCTTCTGCCTGAAATGAAGCTTGTCTCTTCTATTCTTCAAGCCATTTGAATCTTCAGTGACATGTAAGTAGCCCTGGATTACATCTAACACTGCAGATCTTGCCAGTTCATAGCAGTGTAATGTTTTGGATACCAAATAGTTTTTCCCTTTATAGCACTGAAACTACAGTACTTTTCTGAATGTATTACTCTGCCTGCTGATCAAAAAGTATGTACCTGTGTACCAGGGCACTGGGGTGTCTGCTCTTTTAAAGGAGCAAGTAGCCTGCAAGGCTGCTTGCAGGTGGGCTAATGAGAGCCTCACCTGACCAGAAGAGGGCTCAGGCTGGAGCTATATAATCCTGGAGCCGGAGCCAGTCAGGGAGTCTCTCCCTGGCAGCCCCAGGGTGAGGAGATCCTGGCAGCAGAGCAGCTGGGCTCCTGAAGGGACCTGGATTTTTGTAAATAACTCTGCAGGCCTGGGAACAGAGGCAGGTCTTCTGGGCAGAGAGAGACGATTTTACAGGTGAATGGCCTTTGTTTTATGTTAAATCCAGAGAGGGTTTGAGGTGTCTGCTAGAGGGCTGAGATGTTTAAGTGGCACCAGTGGTTTAGCCATGAGCCCTGATGTGGTATGCTCAAGGCCTACTTAGAGAAATAGTAATCCAGGAGCCCACAGACTGAGAGCGGGGTCCAGTAAGGGGTCCAGGAGCCAAGGGAAAGGCTGAGACCCAGACCAGAGGGTCCACATGCCCAGGGCAGGGCTGAGCCAGGCCAGAGGGTCCACAAACCCAGAGGGAGCTAAGCCAGACTAGAGCTGAGAGAAGGCCTGAGCATTGGCTCAGGGGGTTTTGAGAGTCCAGGGGGGCTGAGTGTATAAATAGGCAACATCAAAGAGAGAACTCCTGCAAGGCTTGGATGTGGTGTAGGGGAGAGATGGAGCCACGCATTGAGCCCTTAAAACTACGGGTGTCCTGGCGTGACACAGATATGCACTTACCCCTTAAAGCTACAGTCACCCCGCAGGGGTATAGACCAGCCAAGAGGGTCCATTGAGTTTAAGGGTCAAATCAAGGCTGTTGGGGGTCTGGAGGAGACCCAGTGGTGCTGCAAAATGGACTAAGGCTCATTCCCAGCCCCTGGGTAGCCTGCCTTATACAGCCTCCAATAAGAAAAAGATATGGTGGGGGAGTGATCAAGGGAGGGCTACAATTGAGCTTGAGCCAGGCAGGGGCTACATGGCTACCCCCTGCCATGGGCCTGCTACAACCTGATAAATCTTTTAAATAATTACAGACAGTACAGATTCTTCCCTATTTTTTATTCTCCAGAGTTAATTCCCTTATGGAGCAACTCTTTTACACCCCTGAGAGGAAAGGAATCTCATCATTGCTGCCCCTGAAATACAGCTACCTCTGGGGTAGCATATAGCAGTTGCTTATCAGAACAAGGATTGAGCAATAATATGTGCCCATTTTTGGACTAAAATTTGAACAAAGTGACAGGATATGAGAAGATCAGAACACAGTCTATAGCACTACCCAACAGCTCTAGGGCAGGAAGTGAAATCGATCATACTGAAAACTGCAAAAGGAATTGTTAGTTAGATGTAATGACCTGATTTGAAGTTTGGCCAAGACATCAGGGTCAACATCCTTATTTTTAAAAGCAGTACAAGCATGAAGAGAGTAGCTAAGATAATGAACGGGAATACTATTATTTTGTTAAAAAGCTCCCTCCTCTGTCCCAACCTGTTCTGAGTAGTAACAAAAAACTACTGTGACATGAGGGGCCACAGGAACTTCATCTTCTCTTTCCTGTCAGGTACTCATTGTCTTTTTGAAAACAGCCTATTTAGAAGGTGTGGCTACAAGTTGGAGGGTTGCTGAGGGAATTTCTGTCTATTCAGGTACTTATATGGCTGATATTTCCACAATCTGAGCCCTATTTGTGTGCAGACATGTATGCAGTAAGAATAACCACTTTTTTTCTTTAGGTAATTCTATTTTTAACCCCTCATCAGCTTATTAGATTGCTGGACTGATGACAAATTTCAGGTCTCTGGGAGGCTAGGTATCCTCTGGCTGGACTAAAGAAGCACAATTCCTCAGTATGTTACTAGCTCAGCGCCTGTAGTTTTATGAGTCTATGGCAAGGTACAGACCTTTGTGAAATCAATGGATTAGCATCTTTATCTTGCTGGGAGATGAGAGGCAGCACACAGACATTTGTGATGTTTCTAGCTCAACCCTGTAGCTTGCTGGGCTCAGGCCAAGGGGTGAGGTTACTGGCTCTGTTCTTCTAGCTGGCTGCTCTGATGGGAAGGCGGTGGTGCCAGCTCACATGAGTCTCATGATCTTGGCTGTTTTTCTTAAATCCTCAGCTCTAGGAGTGATGCAATAATGTGAGAATCCCAGTTTTACCAGAAAAGCTGATAAATTCTTAAAATGTGACTCCTATGGGTTCAGAACCTGGAAGGTAAATAATGACACCAAATGATGTCATTAGAAATTATTTTTCTAATTGCTCAATATTGTTTTGTTTTGTGGGCTAACTCAGGATTTTTGAACGCTTGCTGCTGACAGTCCTGTAGATGACTCTGAGGGAGCTGACTAGCATGGCTAGCATTCTGATCACATCTCAGCAAAGGGGACTCTGAGATTACTGACTGAGCAGCTACAGTCGGCTGAGTTTGTCAAGGGTTATGCTGCTATGATATCAACTGTTCAGCATGTCCATCTGCCTTGATGGGTTTATGTTGAGGCCCCAGTTTTTTGGAGGCCTCTGTTTCCTAGCTCTAACTTGCTGGGCTGTTGTCATTTCTAAAGCTTCTGTGGGGCCATTAGCTTGGCAACTTGAGCTGATCTGGTGGTGAGGGGGAGTAATCTCTGAGGTCACTGGCTCAAGACCTCCAGCTTGCCAGTTGATGTCAAGGAGCAGGCTTAAAATTTCTAGCTTGTAAAGATGATATCCAGGCACAAACTTCTCTAGGATTTGTTCAGCACCTGTGCTTTCCCAGGCAGAACCTGATACACTTGGTGCTCTATCAAATTTCTAGCTCAGCACCCTTGGTTAGCATGAACAAAAGAAGGAAGAGCTCACCCATGGTTCATTGTTCTCATGGTTTCATTATCTTATAAGATGGAGTATGGAATAAATTATAGAACAAGGGAACAAATTATGGGGACAAGGGAACAAATGTATAAGACAGGGGTCTATCTCCAAGTAGGCCCACAGCCAATTCAAAATATAGGCTGGGACATGCAGTTTTGTGCTCCCTGCTGCTGCTTCCTCTTACCCCCTTTTATAGAGTGCCAAGGGGAGAATGGTACTCACAGGACCATTCTGTGTCCCCTGTACTCTGGCTTGGGGAGGCAGAAAGAGATACGCCTTGTCTCTGGAAGGGAGGTAGAGCTGGAGCCAGAAGATGTTTCCTCTTTGCCATCCTAAAAAGAGGGTTGGGGAGACATTAATCTTCATTCTGACTGGCTTAAACAACAGATCCTTTGTATCCTTTGCACAAGCAAATCGGTTTATAAAGTACAACAAAGGGTTTATATTTAATATTCTGGTAATTTTTCAATAGGAATTAGATAA
This sequence comes from Alligator sinensis, assembly GCF_000455745.1. Taxonomy (NCBI): domain Eukaryota; kingdom Metazoa; phylum Chordata; order Crocodylia; family Alligatoridae; genus Alligator; species Alligator sinensis. Next base: position 1,126,908 of record NW_005842066.1, on the reverse strand, counting down.
TCCTTAAAACACAATTCGGGGCCCCAGTCTTGTACCTGCTGTGAAATGAAGGATCTCTGCCTTCAATAGGGACAGAAACAAGTTCTGGGTTTTCATGAATCCCCATCTCAAGAGCACAAGTAACATAATTTCCCCTTTGTGTTGGGTAAAGCTTTGTGACAGAGAATTAACTCAGTCTGGCTTTTGTCATGTTTCTTTGCAACTCTTCATCATGATGCAAAAAGCACCCTGCTGAGCGGGTTTCCTATAGTATGTCAGCTATCACACTAATATCAAAGAGGAAGGTCCTGTTCAAAGGGGAAGGCTTTGAATGAGCTACATGGTTAGAAACTATGTTGATCGTAGGGTGAAAAATTGTGCAGTATGCTTGTGGAGGCTTCAGCAATGTACTGAGACAAGGCACAAACATGTTCAAATGTCTTAGATTAGTGCCAATGGAGAAAGCTCAGGGCCTTTTTTACTTGTACTTCTGCAATGATTGCTAAAATGTATGTATCACGTGCTGGTAATAACCAGGGGAGGAAATTACCATTACTAGCAAAGAAGGCAGACATTTGTTACCAGACCCTCTGAAACAAAGACAAATGCAGAGGTCTCTCTGCATACTTGGCAGCTCTGGCTGTGCAAATGTTCACCTCTGATGTGCAGTCTTGGTGACTAGTAGTGATAGTAGGGAATGGGGTTGGTAGAAAGAAATAAAGACTAGTATGTGGAAGTAACTTGGTAGAACCAATATAATTACAGCATAAGAACTGGATATTATGAAGAAGGAAGTTTTGCACTTACACATTTAACCAGACTGGGCACCAAAAAGAAGTAACTGCACCCTTTGTGACTGATACAGAGCCCCCATATAGCCACCCCATTCTTAGTGACTGGCAGTTGTTATGGCAAAAGGAAGCAGAACAGTGAGTTTCTAGAACCAGAAGGGACCTCCTGGGTCCAGAACCCAGGCAGTCAGGTCATAGTCCTTTCATGAATGAATAGAGCTCCATATAAAAATTAGTTAGGCCCAAAAAATTAACCACTCCTATTGCAAAGGTGGTGCAATGTCAGAATAGTTGAGACATTCTGCTATGGTTGTGGAGGCATGAGTTGGAGGGTTGCTCCAGAACCCTTCCCCTGACCACCACCATCAGTTGACCCAGCTGCAAATAGGATCAGGTCACTTGGGTCTTGTCAAAGTGGTCAGATGAGATGCTAGTCATATCACTTCCTTGTATGCCAATGAGTACAGAAATCAGCATGCCTTAACCACACTTGTCTGGTAGGTTCGGGAAGACCTTCAATCTTTTGACTCTCATCAGAAGGTTGTTCAGATATTTCAGTTACAGCATTTGGTAGACACGTGCCATGTGGTAAAAAATAGTATTTCTCACAAGCTAGAGATCTGGTGATAAAGCAGGTAAAATGAGACTAAGTTATAAGAATGTACCCTTCTCATATGTGTAATAAATGGCAATGATTGACTCAGTGGTGAGAATAAGACATAAAATGGAGACCAGTGGGTTGTATCTAGACATTCAGGAGCTCCATTACACTGGGCATGTCTACATGAGATGCTCACTGCGCAGTAGCTGAAAAATACTGTGCAGTAGTGTGTCATAGCAGGGACAATGCTAATACACTACAGCTTAAAAGACATTTGCTGGTGCTATTGCACAGTAACTAATTACTGCGCATTTATTTAGTATTTTCAAATACAAGAACTAAATAAATGAACAGTAACTGGAGTTACTGTGCAGTAGTGTCTTGTGCAGATATGTTTCCTGTGTACAAAACTGCTTACTGAACTCATAACTCTTCCAACCAGAGGCGACCCGAGCAGGGTGTGGGGCCTGGGGCAAATCAGCACATGCAGGGCCCCACCCCTGCTCTGATCCCATGGGCCCCCCCCGGGACGGCCCCTGCTTGCAACTCTGTTGGTTCAATAAGCCATTCAGAGGTCTACTACAACCTTATATATACATACACCGACAAGGTTGTTCTTGACAGTTATTCCTCGTTGCTGGAACTCCCTTGCCCATGAGGATCCACGTAAAGAGAAATGTAAATGTGCCTTTTTCTGCAAAAGGCAAGGATTTCTTAGGGTGATATCTTTTACTGGACCAACTATGTAGTGGGGATAAAGTTAAACAAGCTTTCAAATGCAAGACATTCTTTCTCAGGTCTCTGATCACAGGAATATATGATCTATCCTAATATTTGGTAGGATATTTCTGTAGCCTATTTATCAAGGTTTTCTATAAAGTAGTCTTTTTTTTTTTTTCCCCTGTGTGCCTCATACTCTCCCACCAAGGGAATCTTAGGGCAATTATTTAGTCAGATGGAGCTCCTATTTTTAAATAGGTCATCCAATCAAAAGCAGAAACCACATCATATGACTTAGATGACCACAAACAGCAAAGAACAAGTAACAAATATAGTCTGTGAGCAAGAAGAGCACCAATGTTTGTTGGAAGCAACAATTTGCTAAAGAATTGGGGATAGAAATCAAATAAGCATTAGTCTGGATTCCATTATTCCAAAATGGAAATAAAGGGCTACATTCTCTGAATAAATTATTCTTTGTGAGCTGTTCTCCTGTCTCTTTCATGGTTATGAATCCCTAAGTTCATGTTGAAATGGCACTAGCAAATATTTGTATCATGATACTGTCCAAAGGCCCTGACTGGGACTCATTCTGCTAGTTCATGTTTTTTGTGGAAATGAGACATCGTTGCATCTGAGTGAAAAGGGCACTCCCATTTAAGACTGTAAAATAGTCTCTATCCAGCCCATCCTCTCTCTTTGACTTTTGTCCAAGGTAGAGGAGCAGCTGCCTCTGCAATATATTCTGACTAATCAATCTATATCTCCAGTACCCAGATAATTATTGTGTTCTAGTGTATGAACCACAAGAATAAATTTCAGTAAAGTAACATATGATTTAATCTTCCTTCTAATTGTTACATAGTCTGTAATAGTCACTGGATTGTTTACTTGCTTCCATAAAGCAGAAGAGAATTTCACGGAGAAGGGGAGGCAGGCTGGCTTGCTTTTTGACACAGGTGGATAAAGTCTGCTTTCCCTGAATAGTTCAGAAATAGGTTTCTCATCTGTACATTTTGGTTCCTCTTGTGGGACATTTGATAAGTTGGATCTTATTATTAACTTGTCTCAAAGTGCCATGTAAAATTAATAAGCACAGAGAGAAAGTGCATTCAAGTCTTGGGAGAATTAAGAGCATCAGAAAGAGCATGAACTCAAATATGTGGCAGAGGGGAAGTAAACTGCACAGAGGGAATTCCATAATAATGATAATGGATTGCTTTAATGCCAAGGAGGTCAGCAGGTTCATATGTTTATTCCATTTGCACTGTAATAAGTACCACAACGGTTGCTCTAGTTACAAAACCGCACTCCTCCAACGTATCTGAAACTGCTTGGTTGAGTGGTATTGATGGGACCCAATTGTGCTTTACCCATGTTTTGAAAATATGCCCAAATTGTGAAATCCACCATTAAATTATAGTTTGAGAATATGGTTAAAATACAGATCAATCTAAGTTCCACAGCAAAACAGAGGTGTGCTTTAATTAAGATAGAGTACTAAAGTCTTGCAGCTGGGTTATCTCCTCCAAGTAGTTGTCCATACACACATTTTGGGCCCAGTCCCTAAGCTTTTTGATGAGCCTTTTTAACCGTAGCAGTGCCTATACAGGGCACTTGGATACTGCTTTCTTCCCTTTCCCTGTTGTACAAAAGTGATAAATTCCTCTGAATTGCCTGGCTCAGTTGGAGCAACTTCTCATTAGCTAGGAATCGCAGCCTGTGACCAGACTTGTACATACCGATACCTTTCTTCCCCTACTCCCCTCTCATCAGCACAGAGGCAGAAAAGGATCTTGGAGTCATTATAGACTCCAAGATGAACATGGGCTGCCAATGTGGGGAAGCAGGAAGGCTAACCACCTTGTCATGCATCCACAGATGCATCACAAGCAGGTCCAAGGAGGTGATCCTCCCCTTCTATATGACATTGGACAGGCCGCAGTTGGAGTACTGCGTGCAGTTCTGGGTGCTGCACTTCAGGAGGGATGTGGACAACATGGAGAAGGTCCAGAGGAGGGCCGCTTGCATGATCAGGGGGCAGCAGGGCAGGCCCTACGAGCGGAGGCTACGGGACCTGAACCTGTTCAGCCTCCACAAGAGAAGGGGATCTGGTGGCCATCTATAAACTGGCCAAGGGAGACCAGCAGGCTATGGGAGAGTCCCTGTTCCCCCGAGCACTACTGGAAGTAACAAGGAATAATGGTCATAAGTTGATGGAGAGTAGATTGAGGCTAGACATCAGGAAGCACTATTTCACAGTCAGGGCAGCTAGATCTGGAACCAACTTCCAAGGGAAGTGGTGCTCGCTTCTACCCTGGGGGTCTTCAAAAGGAGGCTAGATAGACACCTAGCTGGGGTCGTTTGACCCCAGGATTCTTTCCTGCCCATGGCAGGGGGTTGGACTTGATAATCTGCTCAGGTCCCTTCCGACCCTACCAACTATGAAACTTTGATTTCTCTTGCTTTGATTATCCTTCCTATTTCCCACCTCCTACCCCACAAATTTTCACATAAATGTGTTCAAGCTGAAGGTAATCAGTCAGGCTTGCAAAGTGTTCCTGCTCTCCATTGACCGACAGATACTTTTGGTTTGAGCTGATATCTTTTATTAGACCAACTTGGAGGTAGGTTGATGTTTCCAACTAGAATTGGTATGTACTGAGAGCTCTAATTAAAGCACCCGGAGTGTCACATGTATCAGCATCCCTGCGCTGAAAAATGGCAGTGGGGGGCACTTTAACTAAAGCTTGTCGAACGAGCTTTAGTTAAAGCACCCCTGCTGCCGTTTTTCAGCGCAGGGATGCTGACATATGTGATGCTGGAGTCTGTTGGAGTATGGTAATTACGCTACCAATTCATCAAGTCTGCTCTGATGCACTGTAATTACAGTGCTTTGGAGCAGCCTTACTGTATGTGTATAGGTGCCCACTATGTCTGCATATTATGGGCGTAAGCAGGGAAATACCAGATTCTCTGACTCAACAAGAAAGCTGCCTGGCTCTGGTGTTAGGATATTCACAACTGCATCTACCTATCAGCAGTTCACCTGCCAGGTCTTCACAATGAGCCAATGAGCCATTATGGGACAGGGAGGCCCGGGTGAGAGAGATTTCCTGCCCTCCATTAATGCTGGCCTTGTGAAGGAACACCTTGAGGGGCTGGACATCTTCAAGTCAGCTGGCCCTGAAAATCTACACCCCAGGGTACTCAGGGAGCTGGCTAGCATCATAGCTCAGCCTCTGGCACGAATCTTTGAGAACTCCTGGCGCTCTGGTGTAGTGCCCGAAGATTGGAAGAAGGCCAATGTGGTGCCTATCTTCAAGAAAGGGAGGAAAGTGGATCCAGCAAACTACAGGCCCATCAGCCTGACCTCTGTCCTGGGCAAGGTCTTAGAAAAGATTGTCAAGGAGGCCATCCTAAACAGACTAGCTGATGGCAACACCCTGAGGGATAGCCAGCATGAGTTTGTTGCGGGTAGATCTTGCTTGACCAATCTCATTTCCTTCTATGACCAGGTGACCCATCACTTGGACAAGGGAGAGGAGATTGATGTCTTATATCTTGACTTCAAAAAAGCCTTTGATCTGGTATCCCATGATCACCCCTTGGCAAAACTGGCCAACTGCGGCCTTGGGTCCACCACGATCTGCTGGCTGGGGAATTGGCTCTGTGGTCGGACCCAGAGGCTGGTGGCTGATGGAAGTCAATCGTCATGGTGCCCTGTGACCAGTGGGGTCCCCCAAGGCTCTGTCCTTGGATGTGTATTGTTCAACATCTTCATTAATGATGTGGACATTGGAGTCAGAAGTGGACTGGCCAAGTTCGCTGATGATACCAAACTTTGGGGGAAAGCATCCACACCCAAGGACAGGAAGGCGATCCAGGCTGACCTTGACAGGCTCAGGAAATGGGTGGATGAGAACCTGATGATGTTCAACACTGAAAAATGCAAGGTTCTCCACCTTGGGAGGAAAA
>NW_005842066.1:1119296-1120805 GCF_000455745.1 Alligator sinensis | reverse complement strand
GAAACAAAGACACTGGCTTTCACCCATAGATGTTTCTCAAGCAAATCTTAGGACGTCATTCTCCCTTTGTACTTGGCTTTGGTCAGGCTGCAGCTGGAGTACTGCGTCCAGTTTTGGGCTCCACGATTCAAAAAGGATGTGGAGAAGCTTGAGAGAGTCCAGAGAAGAGCCACGCGCATGAACAGAGGTCAGGAAAACAGACCTTATGACGACAGGCTGAGAGCTACGGGGCTCTTCAGCCTGGAAAAGCACAGTCTCAGGGGTGATCTGATGGCCACCTATAAGTTTATCAGGGGTGTTCACCAGGACCTGGGGGATTGTTCACCAGAGCGCCCCATGGGATGACAAGGTAGAGCAGTTATAAACTCCAGCAAGACCGTTTCAGGCTGGGCGTAAGGAAGAATTTCTTTACTGTCTGAGCCCCCAAGGTCTGGAGTAGCCTGCCATCGGAGGCGGTTCAGGCACCCGCATTGAACGCCTTCAAGAGAAATGTGGATGTTTATCTTGCTGGGATCCTATGACCCCAGCTGACTTCCTGCCCCTGGGGCAGGGGGCTGGACTTGATCTTCCGAGGTCTCTTCCAGTCCTAATGTCTATGAAATCCATGAACTCTTTGAGCAGAGGCATGCTAGCCACAGTGGGAGATCAGAGATTCAGCCCTCTCCCAACCATTGCTGGAGTGGAGGTTTCTGGAAAGAGCCTGGTTTGCAATGGACCAGAACGTAAAGATAAACTATTCTGCTCTAAGGCAGGCCTCAGTATGAGATGATTTCCTAATACTTTGGTGGAAGGGCCTATTGTATATATTCCACCCAATCTAGTTAATTCCATGAATCATCATGAAGGTGCTACAAGACCAGACCCAAGTCATTCTGATAGCATTGGCTTGGCCTAAACAGACCTAGTTTCAGAATCTTTTGCTTTCCTTCGTATAGGATTGCATTCCCCTTCCTCTGCTTCCTGCCTAGTCTCTCAGATCTGTGTTTGCTCCATTTGACTGCCTGGATGTTGGGTGGTTCACATAGTTAGATTACATCTGTCTCAAGCCTCTTAAAAACATCCCAGGGCATAGCAGGATGGCTTCCATGAGGTACATCTACCTTGCAAAGTGATCCAGATTTTTCTCATGATGACTAATCCTGGGTATTTCCCCAACACTCACATCACCCTAAGTGTTAGGGTCCCAGATATCAGAAGTCCTAAAATCTAAGAAGTATCAATTAAGGTTCACTTGATAGAGGTCTCTGCCCATTAGCACCCAGTCAGAAAGGCCGTGTTTTTCCATGCATCAAGTACTCACTTCCTCAGTGGGATGTAAAGCTGGGCATTATGGCATTAATGCATCCACTGTCTGAGCCAATGGTATCCTGCTTGTTTCAACATCTGTCCGTGAAGTTTGGATTTCACTAACATGTCCAGTGATACCATGAGGAAAACAATCTCAAATTACAGGACTTCTATGTCTGACCTATTTAGTCCACGTTGTCCTCTGCACTCACTTCAGATTCC
>NW_005842066.1:1115836-1119286 GCF_000455745.1 Alligator sinensis | reverse complement strand
CCCTGCCTCCACAGGTGTAACTGCTGTTTCCTCCCCCCTTGCCCCCAGAAACCTCGTCATGCAAGGACCAAAGCCACTCATCACTCTATGAACACAAAGAGAGGTCTGGCATCATATTTGCACAGGACCAAGATTTTTATAAGGTCCCTACACCTATTTATGACTATAGCTGAAAGATTGATCAGTTGTTTCCTCTGAAGTAATTCTCCAGTTGGATTTTCAGGTTTTGGTAGAGCAGTATTCCAGCTGGTCTTTTCCTGAGGAAACTAAGTCCTGCCCAGTAATGTAAATCAGGGGAGACAATTAAGCACTAGCTCCGGGTACCAACCCTATTGGTGGGGGGGGCGTGGGGAGAAGGGCACAAAAATAGCAGCATCTTTGCTGCTGGTTCAGCCTCAGGTTCCAGCTCCAGTTATCATAGGCAGTGCTTTAGAGCTACCTGCATGTGAAAATGCATGGTACACTTCTCGAAGGAGAAAGGGAAGTTACTGGTTACTGCAGTTCTTGGAGATGCATGTCCACAAGCACATTGGAATGCCATCTTCCTCTTCCTTTTCCTCAGTCTGTGGTTGGCCCTTCTCTCTAAAAAGGCAAATCAAAATTTTCACTTTTCAAACTAAAACTTCACAGCTCCAGGGAGGTTGAAGCTTTGTCTGAAGAACACACTGGACAGTGGAAGTCTGAGCATATGAATTTGGGAAAGAAAACACTGGGTTCCAAGATCTCACAGCTTCCATCCTAGATCTGTCAATTGTTTTGCCATGCAAACAGCTAGATACTCGGGGAACTGCAGGGAAATGCCAAGATGAACCTCCATTATGGTCAAGAACCAGGATTGGGAAGTTGGGGGGCAGAATGATTGGTGAGAAAAGAAACAGGAGAGTCTGCAGTTTTGAGCTTCATTTACTCTATACCACTTAGTTGCTTAAAAATGTGTAAAGAATGTTTTGCATTTCTGGCCAGGACAAGGGCAGACTTGTGACTTTTGTTGAGTCTCCTGAGGTTATCTTTATTGAGTTCCTGTCAGAATGTTTCTTCTAAGGTTTTGAAATGTCTGTCTTCTCCATTGTACATGGGCAAAAAAGATTGGGGGGAGACATGCCAGCAACTCTCAGAGTTTTTTGCCACTGCAAAACCCAACAGCATTTCAGTCAGTAATTTTTTTCCCCCCATTCAATCATTAAAATTGCAGAAGTTACTTTGTGTCTTAAAAAGGGCTTTACAAGTAAAATATGGGCTTTTCATTGGCTGATCCAAAGTTAGAGCTTCAGTATGTGCTGACATTTAGCCTTATCCCAGAAATCCTTTTTTCAGATGAACAGAGACCTTACGTTGAAACTGAAGTCTTCCATTTCACATGTGGACATTGCTGTCATGGGCATTTTTACATGTGCTGGGATGCAGCCCTGGGTGCTTTTAATTAGTGAGCCACGCTAATTAAAAGTGCCTGCACATCACGTGTACCAGCGTCCCTGCTCTGAACAACTGGTGGCGGGGCACTTTGAACTAAAGCTCATCGAACATGTTTTATTTCAAAACACCCCACCACCATTTTTTCAGCACAGGGACACAGCGGGACACTGATACATGTGCTGCAGAAGGCTGTGGCATGCGTTGATTTCCGTGCCCCAGCAGACTCGGTTAATTGATTGGACTGGATTTCCAGCGCATCAGAGCAGGCTCCCTGCACATCTGTAGGAGGCCTGAGATTCCAGCTTTGTCTCTTTTGGGCTACCATACTGTAACTCTGTTTTCAGGGAGTGAACTACATGACCATGAGGAAGATGCAGCTAATTCTATATGCACCAGCCTGACCAAGTGCAGACAGTACACTTTTACCAGTACTAATGATCAGAAACTTGTCTATACACATAACAGAACAGAAGTCTGGAGCGCACAGACCGATTTAAACATGGCAGAACCTGGTCTAAGATTTGCTCCCCCCTCCCCACCTCCCTCCCAAAAAAAGAGTGAATGTGTGTTCTCTTCACTACTGATCTAAACTACACTGCTTGCAGAAACTGTGTAACTTAGATCAATTCTGCCTTGGGCTTTTTGAATGTACCTAGCCTCTCTGGCATGGTTAGAGCAACAGACTGTCAGTGTATTTTACCAGCACACCATGAACTCCATTGGCTTCCCATTCACTCTTGGAATGAATTTCTGATTCTAATATACAAACAGCTTGGGGTCTGGCTACATCAGAGATTGCCTAACCACCAGCTCTAATTTATTGATGCTCTGGAAAGGGTCAGGGTAGTGTGATATTAGGTATAGTAAAACTTTCATAAGTTTCACTGGACTTGATCAGCCACAGCCCAACCCTCACAGGTTTCAAACTGTAGGGCACAGCCCACCTCTTAAATAATTTTACCACCAGTCACAGCAAACTAGAACCAGGGACTAATAGAATAGAAACACTTTGTAAGGTGATTCTATGCTTTTTACTGTGCTCACTGCTGCAGTACCAATGACTTAAATACCTGCTGTAAAGTAGATTGATAATAGTTAGCCACAGTAGTCTGAAGTCAAGTAAAAGGCAGGGTAGATTTGCACCTTATAGATTAACCAAAGTGTATATATTTGTATACATGTGTGCATCTATATGCATTATATAAATAAATACTAAATATAATATGACAAGCTTTCGTGAGCCCAAGCTCTGTTAATCAGATGCAGTGAAATGGCTTGCACAGAGTAACGTATAAAATGGAGAGTGATTAGAATAGAAAAGCCAAAAAGGGAGGAAGAGTTGGGGGTAGGGGAGTAGGTGTTGGGAGAGGCAAAAAACCAAGCAATAAGTTCATAGGAGCAAAGGCATCACAAAAGCTAATTGTGGTAATGAGACAAGAATCCTGTTTAAACTATACTTAACACGATCCAATCTGTGGATGATTTCTTGTTCCACAGTTTCCCATTCAGATTTAAAGACTCGCTGCCTAAGAACAGCTACCCTCAGGTCACGGATGGCGTGTCCATGGAGGTTAAAGTATTCTGACACAGGCCTCCGTGCCTTTCTACAGCTGATGTCAGATCAGTGGTCATGCATTCTTTCATGTAGAGATTGTCTTGTCTGTCCAACATAGACAACAGAGGGTCACTGTGAGCAGGTGATGGCATATATGACATTGGTGGAGTTGCAAATTAATGAACCTCAAACATTATAATCTGTATTATTCAGTCCAGAGATGATGTGGTCTGTATTCATGTTGGGGCGCTGAGGGCAACTGGGTCCATGGTAAGGCCTGGCACTTCGGTAAACCTGGGAGTTAGGTAGTCTGTTCCTTGGGGGGGAGAGTTTTATGTTGGGGGACTGCCTGTAAATCGGGAAAGGTTGGTCTCCCATGACTACTTTGAGATGGTCAGCCTTTTTGAGGAGGGGTTGGAAGTCATTAATAATATGCCTATGGTGTTCAAGCCTGGAGCTTTAGTTAAAATAGATTTCCAGAC
>NW_005842066.1:1094356-1115826 GCF_000455745.1 Alligator sinensis | reverse complement strand
AGGAATGCTCCCAGATAAAGGCCTTTACAGGCCCACAGACTTGCAGGGGGCAGATCCTCAGTCCTGGTTCTGGTCCTTTGTGCCATGCAGATGGTATACAAAAGGCTGAGATATGGATAGAGCAGCCAGTATGAGACTTTTTTGCTGGGGGATTTCTCCAAAAGAGCTAGCTTCTGCACTGGGGGTAGGCAACCCCTGGCATGGATGCCAGAGCATGGCATGCAAAAGCATTTTGCTTGGCACAAATGCCTCAGGGTGGGCAGTGGGAAAGGGGCTGTGGCTGCACTGCCACAACAAGGATCAGGCCCCTCATGGCTCCCCCACTGTCTGCCCCTGGCACACCAACATCTTACAAGATGAGATTGCAGATGTTTTTGGTACTCTGCCCAAAAATGTTGCTGATCCCAGTCCTACGCCAATTTTCCTCACTAGCCCAGCGCTAGGAGTCAACTGGGAGCATGTTCAGATTCATTGTTCTGTTGTTTTACAGATGGTATAAAGGATTATAGCAAGCCATGTGCTTCTATAAGTGATCTCAGAGCTGGGCAGATTGTCAGAATGGTATTGTGGTTTCATGGTTCAGGACCCATCACTTCCACTTTTGAGCAGATCTTGGGGCAGAAGAGAAACTACCTCCTCTTTGCAGGATATCCCAGTTACTCCTGCAACAGTACTCCTACACCAGTCTCCACAATTTGTGCTCCAGTAAAGCAGCATCTCTAGCTCCTGCTTAGGTAATAAGTATACTGCAGCTGGTAAGAGGCAATACACTTTCTCTTATTTCTTGCCATTTCATACACATCAGGATATCAATCAGAGGTGTGACTACACTTCAATTAGTTTCAGTCTAGCAAGCTCTGATACCACTAGCAATGTAGCTGTAGCAGCATGGACTTCAGTACAGGTTGCACAAACCTACCTCACACCTGTGCGTGTAAGTAGCTGCTGAAGCCTGTGTCACTGCAACTGCATCATGGCATTACTGTCACTGGTACCAAAGGTAGCTTGGGTATTTCTACACAAGCTGCACTCAGATCGTCAAGTCCATTGTAGATAAACCCTTAAATGTGTAATTAGGTCATAAGTAGCAGAAGGCTTATTGCTTGCCATTATTGTCTTCATACTTTCTTCCAGGCATGTAGTTCCTCTGGCCCTGGATAAGTAGTGGGATAACATTCTTTTCATGGATATTCCTTGTTAAATTCACTTCTTCCAAGAGACCTACTAGCATTTATCATCAAGCCATACAGGAGGCACTGTCATTTACTTTCCTTAACTAATTTTTCTACAAAATCAGTGTTGTGCTGGTGCAAAACACTATCTTCTGTTGGTATTTTGTGCATAATATTTGTCTGTTTCTTTAGCTTGCAATCCAGGAGCATGTCTGTGTTGTATTGGACCAAGTGTTCTGTGGCTGTTGTGGTTGCCAGATAATACAAATTTTTGGCTGGCCTGTTTACTGACACAACCTTATACAACTCCATTTACATGCTCACCTGGGGTAAATGCTACTTATTTATAGGTTAGCATAATGTTTTTCTTACCATTATCATCATGGTGTAGGTGGATGTGAGTAGCTTGTGTGCTGGCGAATGTTTGTGATAGCCTTTATTACAGCATTAATGCAACCTTCCAAACCTAAGAGTAACACCATCTTATCTTTTCATCCATTTCAAAGGTTATGCTAGGTTATCTTGGAGTTGGCACAAAACTCTGGACAGAGGAAATACAAGCATACATCAATTACTCTCCCTCTACCAAGATAGTGGCCTGTGCAAACTAAGTTTGGGAGATTTGCTATAATTCACAGAATGCATTTTAGTTGATACCAGCCATAAAAAGTGTCTGGAAAAACAGATGCTCTAAATGCAATGGCTGGAGTCATGGAAAAGCTAAATAGGAAGTTTGGTTTAAAAAAAAAAGCCAGTAGTGTGTATTATTCATAGTTTGTCATTTGCAGTTGAAGAAACGGAATAACCTCTGACACCTCTGAAGAAGTTCATGATATATTGAAAGCATTGAAAGAAATATAAAGCCAAATAGCAATATAATCCCCCAGGGAAGGTTTGCTTCAGTCTTTTACATAGTATTAGAGCCACTGTAAATAGTTGGGCTCAGATAAATCCTGGCAAACATTCAGCATGAAATGTTTGAGATATGAAAGTATTCATTCTTTGATGTCAGGAGAGTTCAGTGTTGTTCAGCCCTAAAGTATGAACCTTCCTTCCACCCCCCTCCCTGTCCCCTACCTGCACATACACATTTATTTTAAATAACTCAAGTTCACATAAGCCTAAGATACTGAAGAGTTGCTGCTCCCCTGACCTTGTTTTATTGAACAGGTCTCGAGGCAAGAGATGATGTTAGATTTTCTATGTGCTAAAATACCTTGATTTTATGTTTCTTTATGTTATGGTAATTTCCTAATGATATCAATAGATATTGTCTGAGACTTGCCATTTAATCTTATAGGGTCTTCCAATTTAACATTTCATTTCAATAGCCACAGCAAATAAGATCATTTCAGGTAGAAATGCAGTGTTCTTGGGATATTTTCAATGCAGGTTGGACAAACATTTGTTTAGGATGGCTTACGCAGGAATGATACTGTCTAGAGTAGGGGTTGGATTGGATTAGTTCCTGAGGTCCCTTCCAGCCCTATTTTTCTATGATTCATGCTACGTGTCTATATGGAACTAAACCCCTGATGCCATAATAGACGGCAGTTACTGAGTTTATGCAGTAGACATAATGGAAATTTTGTTAGTCATTAATGAGTAATTGTTTACAGAAGATTTGCCTCATACTCCTATCCACATACGTACCCAAAATGAGCATAAGTGCAACTTTCCCAGGCTGCAATCAAACAGACTTGCTTCAAATAATGGTACATATGCATCCATTCATGCCCAACCCATTCTTACACAATCAGGTATTTATACTCATAGATTTCTTCCTGTCACTGAGCAGTAGCCTTGATTGTTTGCTTTATAGGTTAGCAATTATATGTCATTAGAGAACACATAAAAACAGAAGAGGCAGGCCAGGTTCTTTGGGTATATCATAGAAGTAGGGTCGGAAGGGACCTTGCAGATCTTCAAGTCCGATCCCCTGCCTGGGCTGGAAGAAAACTGGGCTCAAATGACCCCAGCCAGGTAGGCATCGAGCCGCTTCTTAAAGACCCCCAGGATAGGAGCCAGCACCACTTCACTTATATATGTGATATCTTTTATTAGACCAAGTAGTTGGAAAAAAGTTTTTTGCAAGCTTTTGGGCACAATCACCCTTCTTCAGGCATAGGGAGTCTTTGGTGTTCTGAGATCTCCAGCGAACCCGAAGAACCTGGCCTGCCTATGTCCTTAGACCAACATGGCTATGGCCAAAAATCCTGAACACAAAAGAAGCAGCAGCTGAATGATTCGTTTGTTATGTGGCCCCACTGAGAGAAAAAACTCATTGCTAATGTATGTGTTCAGCTGATAGAGGCTGGCAGGTTGGTTTGGTATACTTTATGTAAGTTACCCAAAGATTATCTGCATCATCATATTTTGTTTTTTGGCTAGTGCTGTTTCACTAAATTGACACAAAATGAATCTGCCAAGGAACTAATCAGCAGTACATGAGCTAAGGCAGCCGTCCAGGTTTCACACAGATTTAGTGGGGGAAAACCCATAGTTGATGAGGTACCAGTACAAACACTAGTTATGTCAACAATTCATATGTCAACATGGTTCACATTTGCAAATCACAAAAAATTATCAGTGTAAGCGATATCTTAAGAGAATGAGAACCACATGTCAAGAGGCTAACCAGCCTGATGCTCTTTAAAATGGCTCTGTCAAGCAGAGCTCTGTAGAACTCAGCCATTATGATATGAAATGGTGTACAACACCATCGCTATTTAAATGCAGGCAGACTTTTTAAAAAGTGATCACTTATTTTGTATGCTAGGAGGGAATCGTTTTGGCCATTCATGACATCACATCATTTTTTATTACTTTAATTTATTCTGGCATGATTTTAGTGGCCAGTCTCAAGAACCACTGGAAACAGAGTTAATACTTTATATCATTGAACAAAAGGTTCCAAGTTCTCAGGCGATACATGACACTGAATTCATGGTCTAGTGGTTTGGAAGATAAAGGCCTTCGAAATCATTGGCCATTTAAACAGGGTTCAAACTCAGCTTGGAAGCAGTGCCTACAGCCCAGAGTAGACGCAGATAAGACTCCAGAATGCTTAGTGAGCTTTTCCTAATTATGCTGGAGGGCAGACACATCTGTGTTTCAGGATCTGTATAGCTGACTAGGCCAAATTTTGGATGAAACAGTTCCCCTTTTGTCTGTAGCCAATGACATGTACTTCCACACATGTTGATTTCTCTCTCCTGAGAGAGAACCTTAATGATTTGGCTGATCCAGTCAATTCTCAATTTCAGTGGTGATTTTTTTTTTTTTTTTTTTTTTTTTTTTTTTTTTTTAATACTCTGGGATGACATTCAGCCACATATTACATTTAGTCTGTGTATTTCCCATGATAGTCCTTGATTTCTGAAGAGTCAGGATCCATTTCTTTAGACACTGCTGTCAGCAAGATGCATCTTTGCATTCATTCTAAAGCAGTTAACACTCCTGAACAAACCCCATCTTCCCATTTCTTGCCCAAGTGTTTTTTCTACAAATGATCCAAATGAGTTGGCAGTTATTGTGCAGGTACCTACAAATTCCACTCCATCTTTTTCCTTTCAGAGGTATATGCCATGCACATTCTCTCTCAGTGCATGCATTCTACAGATTTTCTGGAACAGAAGTATACTAGAAGAGATCTGTGTATCACATAACTGGATACATAGATGGAAGTATAAAGCCAGCATTCAAAGTACCAACTTAATCTCTTTGAAATAAACATTTACAGCTTTTCTGACCTTTTCCTGTAGATCTCGTCTAGCCCTTCATCAGGTTCAGTATGATTTAAAACTTGGAGCAACGCTCCCTTGAGGCTGTTATATTAAAGTCCAGATGAGCCTGAACATTCAAGTTCAATCAGAAATAGTTCTCCAACTTCCAAATTCATAACCTTTGGGCAATCACAAGAAGGTTGGCTGCACATACCTATTCATTGATCCCAGACAGGGACTCTTGATAAAGAATGGCAGGGAGATGATGCATTCCCTATTTACTGCAATGGAAATAAAAATAAAAATTATTTACTAACACTGCAGATTTTCAGAGATCCCGTTTTTTG
Source organism: Alligator sinensis (assembly GCF_000455745.1). NCBI lineage: Eukaryota > Metazoa > Chordata > Crocodylia > Alligatoridae > Alligator > Alligator sinensis. Next base: position 1,110,582 of record NW_005842066.1, on the reverse strand, counting down.
GTTCATATTGCTCCTGCTTTCTGTTTTCTTCTTTGCATCACTGAAGTGTTGGCAGCATCTGGATAAAACAAATTCTTTTCTCTAGAATGTATACATATTATAAAGCATTGAAAATGTTACTGCTGCTATTATGCAAATTGTAAAGAACATACTGTACACTGACTCTCAAGTAGTTTGATGCACAGAATTTTTGGAAACTCACTGATTTTAGTAGAGGGAGTAGAACTTTTAATAGAACTTAAAACATTATGGGTATGATTGGCAGTGTAGCACACATGCTTTAAGTTATCTTTTACCATCCTGATTCTGGTATATTGTACAGTCTCATTAGGCCTACAGTGCAAGATAGCTAGGCCTAGCAATCTGCATTACTAATATATACTATGGTTCCATCTCCAACCTGTGCCTTCTATCTCAGTCCTCCCTCATCAGAATCCTATATGGTGGCTAATGAAGAGACCTAAACAGGTCTAGATTGCCAGGCTTAGAGGGCATTTCTTTCCTAGGTTTTTTTCTGGTTTCTTAATGTTGCTGCAGCAACATCGAGGGGCTGGATTGGAGAAAACAATTTTATGATATTTTATAGTGTAGATAGCCTTAATAGACCCACACAAGCAACCAACCAGGCTCAGACCGATCTCACATTTCTTCCTTTTTTGGCTGATTTTGTGAATCAGCTAATTTTACACCTTAAGAGATTTGCTGTTGTCCTTAGCTTGTGTCCAGACATGAGGAGTATTGGGTGGGGGAATGGGGTATATACAGTACTCACATTCACTGCTGGTATGTGCAACACCAAACAGAATATGATAATGTAGAGTTTTTAAAAATAATCTATTATAGTATTTTTTGTCTAATCATACTTTTAGTACCAGTTTTATATACACTATACAGTAGCCATCCAAGCTTCTCCCCATTACAAGGGGAAAGTGAGGGTGCTTAAAGAAATGCAACAAGAGACTCACAGATGTGGGTCTCTTCTTTTTGTATACCATACATACCTTTCCCTCCAAATTCAGGCCACTGAAACTGGGATGTTTGTCTTAAGCAAGGAAATTGATTTTTCTTCACTGGAATAGAAGCATGGGGACACTGCTATAAGATGACTGCCAGCTTCTGTCTCAGGCAGGAAGGGTGGAGTCCAGTTAACCCTTTCACAGATGCTCTCAAATTGGCACCGTTTTTGTCTGAGTAGCCAAATGATCAGGTAATAACTGTTGCCAGTTTGGGTGGCTGTGGAAGAGATAATGGACTCCACCCCTTTGGCTTGCTGTCCCAGAAAGAAGCTGGAAGCAGTCTAGCAGCACTCCCTCTCCATGAAAAATCCGGCTCTAGCCCATGACTAGAAAACTCTTCTTTTTTTCTACCTTCCATCTTCTAAAAAAAAGCTGTGCGTCTTATTGGGGGGGGTGGGGAGCGGTAGGTGAGAAAATAGGATAAATAGACATGGGTGACATCATCCAGAATCCTTACCCTGAACATTCCTCAGCTTATTGGGGTTTGCAACCTGGGTGTGGACTTTGCAATATTCTCCTTGTCTACTTTTACTTCGAACAGCAGCTCCTCCAGTTACAGGAACATTGCACTGACTCATACCAGCACTGTTTCTCATACTTCCTGCTTTACAGTTTTTGCATTGCTTGTTCTTCAACCTGCCTCATTTTCCTGTCTCTTTCCTTCAGAGTTGTAACTCCCTGCCAATTAACAATCTAAATATTTTCTTAGCATGGGATATTGTGCTCATAAGTAAACAGCAGTGTTTATATATATATATATATATATATGGATGGGCTTTCACACATTGTGGTGTTTGGAAAGTTTCATGTGACAATGAATCACAGAACCAGATGAGAATGGGGAAAACAAAATTAGCCTTGAAGCTTTATTGCTTGTTTCATGATAAACTGCTGCCTGGAAACTCCTCCCCTTTTTACCACAGTTTAATTTAAAAATAGCCTCCCTCCCAATCATGAAAAGAAATATTTTGGTTGCATCTATTTGGCAAAATTCAGACCCATGCAGAGATATCCGAGCTAGCTCTCTGAATGACCTTGGTTGAGTACTACAAACTGTGGAGCTACATTAGCACAGTGCTCTATTTGGGCTGATCATCCTTGTGGATGAAGAACTACATTAATATAGCTCTTCTGGTTTTAATTTAAAAAAACCCAAACAAACACATTTTTGTTTTGGGTTGCGCTATCACCAAAATAAACAAACACACAAATGCATACAGAAAAAAGAAAAATCCCAGTGTTTTAGTTTGATCAGAAAACTAGAAAATCAATTATTCATACTACTCTAGGCCAAAGGACTATTAGCATGGTGTCAGCAAATGGACCGTTTGTTGCGTTTGGATTTGTATGTTTGGATTCTTGTTGTCCTGGGCCAGAGAGGACATTATTTGGCTGAGTCATCCTGAAAGATCCTCTAACATAAAGCCTAATGCTCCAAACTTTGTACAATTCATTTTACTGGGATTATTTATGAGAGGTTGGCAGGTGAGAGCGCCCCTGGTCTGGTCACTCTATTCCACTTTAATCTGGCGCCACCACTCTATTTTCATTCCTTCAGCACTGGAAATTGTCTTGGCTCAATAACTCATCCTCATGCCTTCACAGAGGACTTTTACCTTTCCCAGGCAGTATCTGCTATATGCTGCTTGAGGATCCTTCTGCAAGGTGCTGCATGCTCTCTATGCCCATTTGCCTTGAAGGCTGAGACCATAGATGAAGCTTTCACCGCCCAGTTCAGTTGGAGGGCATGCACTCCCCCCCCCCCCCCCCCCCCCCTTTCCTGCTTCCTCCTCCCTTGTGCAGGCATCACTCAGTTTAAAAAACCGATGTCAGGGAAAGCAAGCAGATGCTGAAGGATTCTCAGCACATTGTGTGAGCTGGGGTGCTGAAGAGCCATGTGTGTTGCACTCTTCCCTTGAGGGCTAAGATCATTACCTCCATGATGCTCCCAGTCCTAGCTAATTCTCGGAACAAATGACCCAAGGTAGCTAATCTAAACCAATTCTCCCATTTGACAGCACGTTGCATTAGGTTATTAGGCTGGAGCCTGCTGCTTTACTTTCCAAGTTTTATTAATTTCAGTGTATATTGCTGTTGGCTGTGCTCCTCAATAGCTGGTGTTTTCTCTGCTACAGATGGAAAATAGGCACATACAAGAAGCTGTCTTCAAATACAAACCTTGAGGGGCCCAAGCTCAAGAACATTAGTGTGCATTTGTGGTGTTCCACCAAGTGCAGTCAGTAATTTAAAAATATCTGCATTTCTGTTTACATAGGTTCTGTTCAAGGACTTTTGTAAGTGATGTGAGACAAAGTAGTAATGGCAGAAAACTGTTCTGCTGCTTAAGCATCTCCTCCATGCTGATGTGTCCCCCTACTGAGCACAAGAGCACCAAGGACATCTAATTGCCTTGATGTGCTTTTGCATCCTCATGCTGCACAGCATTTTCAGCACCTAGAAAGCAGGACAAATGCTCTCAAGCTAGCATGTTTCAGTGTTCTCAAAGACCAAGGTTGGGCTACCTGGAATTTCTCCAGCTGAAGAGACATAGTTTATGCATTGTCCATATACTTTCCTTCTAATTAACAGAGCTTGAAATACATTGTAACAGTCACTATAACTTGTGGATGTGTAACGGTCTGTTGTTCACAATATGTAAAGAGGGATTCTTCCCTTAGCTCCAGTGATGGACAAGGACTGTTCAGGGATATATATTTTTCCATTCACTTACCTGGTTTCACAGGAAAGCTAACACAGGCCTATTGAGGAGAGCATGATCTATCATCATAATCTTGTATCTCATATTTTTAAAGTCTGTACGTATATGAATTAAACCTTACAATATCTCAGTGATGTCATGAAGTTATACATTATGCAGATGAGGAAACCAAGGTACAAAGGAGTTTTGGGACTTGTCTGGGTCATGCAGCTGATTAGGGGAGAGCAGGCAATAGTACTCTCGAATTTCAGTGTTCCTGAATTCCAGTGTCAGGCTCAGTTCATTAGATCCAGTTTTTCTCCAAAATTTATCAAGGCTTAGATCTTTCTAGGATGCTATGGGGTCACATGTTCTTGCCAGAGACATTCCCAAGCCAACCTACCTACCCGTTCTTGATGATAGGCTCCAAACCCAGAAATACACAGACAAGCCTGGGGGTGTCTATAGCAGCAACTCTTAATCACTCTGGCAATATTAAGGTTTTGATAGAAGCCACAGATGGTTACCATCAGAGAATTCTTGCCAGGAACATCTTGGCCAGAGCACTCTGCTGCTGTGATGTAGGATACACCCCATGAAAGACAAGGAAGGAACTCCTTTCCTCACTTTCTATCCTGGATGAGAGCCTGGTCAAGACTCTTTCACAGGGCAGAACTTCTTCTCTTCTTCCTTACATGAGATTCTTACCATCTTCCCAGGCTCCATGGAAAGATTCTGGACAGACTGAATGATGTGGAGATAAGAGGAAGTTGGAGGCAGGTGATAGTTGGGGGATAGAGTGAAAGAAAAGAAAGGGAGCGTGGATATAAAAAAATGAATAAAGGAGAGAATCTAAAAGTACTAAGAGGAAGGAGTAAAACAGGAGGGGAGGGTAAAAAAAGAATGGTCGAATGAGAGCAGAGGAAAGAGGGACAAATTATCTAACATAATAGAAAAAACATGACTGAGTGAAAAGAGCCACTAAAAAAGATGGAGGAAATTATGCTGAGACATATGGTAGAAGAATTGTTTCCTATTCCTACTTTCACTCAATAGACCGCTTGAAAAAGAGAAATAACTTCTATTTCTAATTTCAGTATGGTACTCGAGGCATAGCCTGTAAGAATAGCTGATAAGAAAAAATTCCGTACAGATTTTGTGTTGATAGTGTTTCTTTAAGTGCTTAGTAACTGCAGCTTCAGCTATTGTTACCACAAGGTGTTTCAAACCTTAGCTCTGTTACTCTGAGATCATCTTTTGGCATACAATATTACTTTCATATTGAATATTTTTCCTTCAATGGACACTGCAGGTGAGTACAGGTAATGGCTGCTGTAAGTGCATTTAGTATTCAAGGCACAAAATTATATACTATGAACTGTTGCACCTTATAATTCAAACAAGCCAAACACAATAGACAAAAATATGCAAACAGATTTTTCAGTCTCTCCATGTCTTTTTCTAAAGCATTGTAATTTCAAACAGGCAGGTGTTCTGGATAACAAAGCACTGGGGATATTGCAGAAACCACTGTAATTTTTCTAGGATAAAACTCTAGGACCTATTGAATCAATAACATGTTTATTAGAAACACAGGGTCTCGTTCAGGGCCTGCTTCTTGACCCAGCTCATTGGTTTGTTGCTTTTATATTAAAAATGGACCCATCAAATATTGTTTATACCTTTTCTCCCCCATAAAGTTTGTACTTTCATCGCTTCTTCATGGCCTTTACTAACCCCTGACATTTGAGTTCCACTGCAGCTTTGCAAGCTCCAATTTCTTCCCTGCAAAATTATTTGTTTAAATGTTTTCTTACTTTTCACTTGGAAATATTAAGGGCCACATTGTCAGCCTTGGGGATAAAAGTTGGAAGGGGGAGATGAACAAGCCAAGAAACCTCTTTTGAGACGACTCTCAGGGAGTTTTTTATCACATTTCTAGTAACTGGGGTCAACTCTCTGGGACAAGCAGCCAGCAGGTGCTGCAGCCTCCGAACAGTAGGACATACGGATCCCTGAACTGTGGTTAAGCGCACCTCTCCACCCCATGCACAGGCTGCTCCTTACTTCGTGAGAAGAGAACAGCCTACATTGGATCGAAAGTTGTTTCTGACAGAATGAACTCCCCCTTGGTTTCCCTGTTGATATTTTCGATTGAAAGGATTATGTTGAGGGCAGCAGGCTACCACATCCTGAGCACAGTTTCCATTGAAGCAGAGAAGGCCAGTGCCCCTCCTTGCCAGATTTCTGGAGACCTGCTTACTCTGTCTAGCATAAATGGCGTGGAATAACCAGGTCTTATTGTCTGGCTTCCTGTCCAGCCCATAAATATGCCCCACTGAGAAGTGTATAAATGTCATCTATGTCAGCAAGCCCACTCCCTCAAAGCAGATGTAGAGTCATGAGTGTTATTTAAAGGACAATTAAACCTTGGTTTGGGCATTTTCCCTGAAGAAGTCCCAAAAAACTTTTCACAGAAGCTTGTGAAGAAGGGCAGCATTTCCCCATCTGATGTCCCCCTTATATCATACCTTGATATGAGAATAACTGCTAGTGTGTATTCAAGTGGTTTCATAGATACAGCCATGTATTTTCGTTTATGAAATCATGTGGACTTCCCTGATGCCCCTTGTCTATCATGACTTTTTCCACAGTTAATACTCCAGGTACAAGAAGTTATAAAAGGAACAAGATTTTGTGAAAGAAAGCACAGTATCTTTTTTCCTGCTTTGGAGTTGCTGATTTATGGCATACAGTCATCTGAGGATCTGGTATCTAGAAAATGCATTTGCAGTAGGCCAATTACAAAACTTTGTTCCTAAGGACTAGAGTCAGACTTTTCAATGTTTTTACATGATAGCTTTCAGCCAATGCTCACAGTTTATTTCTACTTCTGCTTTTACTACTTAGACTTAATTGAATTGCCTCCATCTTTCTTCCAGCTTACTGTATTTTTCCTGCTAGTGATTATTCTGGCCCAGTCTCACTCTCTTTTCTGGCTTTTAGCCTAGTACTCCACCCCACAAAGTGTCACTACTTTGCCTGCCATGCTCCTTGACTTCCTTCCCCGATGGCCGGAGGGCTGGTCGCATTTTTATCCTTCTTACCATGTATTATATAGAACTCATTTTGCAAAGTTGTGGTTGTTCCTTTCTCTCTCTCTGATCTTAGCATTCTTTGTCCCTTTTCCCCCCTCCACTCTCCTCTTTCTTTCCACAGTTCTTGACACACACATTCCTTCCCTGTCCCTTTGGCATTCTTTGCTGGTGCTGGCCTGACCACTAGTCTCTGAATCTCAGAAATTCACCTCTCCCCTTGCTTCTCTCTGGTGTTTCTGTGTATTCAGAATGATCAGAACAAAATAAGAGCTAAGGGCAGTAGAATTTAATATAGCTCCCTGCACTGACCTAGCACCACAAACTACCGGAGCCTTGTTTTGAAGTCTATTTGGTGAAATGTAAAAAACAAACAAAAACAATCTTTTAAAGCAAAAGAAACAGGTGAATAATAAACACTGAAAACCAACACATTTAAAAAATGTACATGAAGATGACTATGAAATGGAAAATATTTTAAAATTAAGTTTTTTCCTTTCTTTGCCTTTTAATTAGAAAAAAAATGTTTGCTGTTTTACTCCTTACTGAATTTTTAAAGAAATAAAATAAACAATAACATGCATCTGCAAAGACCCACGTAAGAACTGCTTTGATAGATGAGCAATAGTAAAATGATGTTTGTCTATGTTGTTAAAGTACAGATATTTCAGTGTTTCTCAACAGTTTTAGACTCAAGGCACCCCTCAGAAAAATTCCAGCTCTTAGCTTCCCCTCATTTTTTTGACTGTGGAAAAATAATAGAGCATTTCTTTAGTTGCAAAGAACTCCAAAAGGCCACAACAGATCTGAATGTTTTTGACACTCTGGATTCCTATTTGAAATCTCTAGGTTTATCTTGTGAACCATGTGTAGGTATTTGCACACCTAACTGTGGTAATACTGTATTATGCCACATCCTTAGAAGGATCTTGTTTATCCCAACTGCCACGACACCCTGAATCACTGAGATGGTCTGAACAGTCCACTAGAGCATTTTGCATCATGTAGATCATGTAAACTGAAGGAGGATTTTCTGAAACACTGGGGCTTCTTATTTCCAGCCTAATGCTCATTTCTATACATAGCACAACTATCAGATGCTTACTATGTATAGCCCAAATGTTTATCTGACAATTGCAGGTGGGACAGGCTATTTGAACTACAGGTGAAAAAGCCTTTGAAAAAAATTGGCAAGAAATAGTTTGTTTATTGAAATTTTTCATTGTTTCAGTCAAAATCATAAAAACAAATTCTTTTTTAGAAGAAATTGAAAATTTCAGATTATTTTTCCTTTTCTTTTCCTCCTTAACATCTTTTTTCTCACTGACAAATTTGATCATGGAGGAAACGAGCAAAAGAAAACTTTGGTTTTAAGTTAATATTTTTTTACTAACAAATCAGAAATTAACTTTTAATTTGATAAAATCATGAAGATATTTTTGAGAAACATACCCTTCTTTGAGGTTTATTTTATTATACATGAACAAACTAATCTAGTTATAAAAATAATGGATTACAATAATTTGTTATTGCTCAATAATAAAACAGTTGATAGATAACTATAAACAAAGCATTTGTATAAATGCCAGCTTCTACCATACTTTGTTTTAGAGTGGGATTTTCAAAGGAGCATGAAGGAGTTAGAAATCCAACTCCTGTTAAAATTGGTACCAAAATCCCAGAAGCACACTTCATAATCATAAACATGGTACAAGCACATTTTGAGATCATCTTTTGTAAAATCTAATAAACAAGTGTGAAGATAGACTCCTACGTAAGTTTACTGAACAGAAAGATCAACCAGCATTGCCAAGTGCAATCAGAAGTCCTGCAGACTGCTTTTCAACAACAATTTTATTTTTTGAAACAAGCAGTAAAGAGGGAGTTCCTGTCAGAAAGCAGAAGAAATCTTGTGACTTCAGTGACCAATCATACAGTATGATTAGGGAATTACAAACCATGAATAAGCTATAGCTATGTCACAAAATTCGTAAGTAAATATATGGGCTGCATATTGCTGCCAATTATTCACTAAGGAATTCTAAATAATAAAAACACCAAAAAAACTGTTGTTGGATGTTGTACAAGGGACCAAATTACATATGATGCTCACTGTTAGAAGTTTACCAGCTCTAGTGAAGAACAACAGAAGCTGTTCAGAAAGATTTTTAAAACATGTAACAAACGCTATTTGTGCATTAGCAACAATAATTTATACCTAACTGTTTATATAATCAAGTAATTCCTATTCCCAGATTGAAAGTGATCAGTAATCTACCTAAGTTTCTCTTGAAGGCTATGTTTTCACTGAAGATTTAAGTTTATCTTCATTTGTGTTCACTTCACTAGAGTTAATCTAGTTCAGTTGAGAGCAGCCACACTATGAAATAACAATTGAGTTTCACAAACTGCAGCAACGTGAAGTAGCAGCTCAACTACTCAAACTGTAGTCTATATACCATAGCAGACCAGCCAAATTTTGATAATGGTACACTTGAGTTAAGGGGGTTTTGTGTGGGGACTGAATTTTAGTTGGGGGCAATGCTCAATTTATAAACTAAGTTATCTCTGCAGTGAAGATTAGCCCTTAATTCATGAAAACAGAATTGCTCCTTGTTGATCCCACAGTTTATATATACGCTTGGTTACTTTAGTCTAAACTCTAATGCATAGATTTAAATAACACACATTGATAAATCTTGTCCTTTCTGTGCATAAACATGCCACCAAAGCTATTCTAAAAGTCAAAGGCTAGGGACAGACATTCAAAAAGCCTGAGCCTGAATTGATTCAATCTTTGCAGGTTATTCTAACCTGGCTAGGCTAAATCAGTTTGTAAGTGCACAGACATCCCAGACATGCAGGTACATGCCTGCAGTGGCTCAGGCTAGAAGCTGGGGGACACTAGAGCAGTCCTCCCTTCCCTTCTACTGTGCTGAGCTGAGGGGGGGCATGGCCAGGCCCTGGTAGGACACTTTGATTAGGGAGGGGTCCCCCCCCCACCAGCCCAGCAGGGAATTGGTAACACAGTATTTATCACCCCTAACTCAGTGTTTACCAGCCTATTAAGAAAACAACAGGGGGCCATTACCAGCTACCTGTTGATTCTGCCTTTGTCCCATCTGCCACGGCATGGACTGTAGCCAGCATGTGGTCTGCTAGCTAATACACAGAGACCTCTCAGCAAGCAGAGGGGAGGGGGGAAATCCTGCTTAGCAGGGAGTGGTGAAGGGGAGGGGAGAGAGCAGCCTGCAGTCTCTGCTGGAGCTCCAGCCAGGGAGCAGAGGGGAGGGGCCAGCTCTACTGTGGAGCAGAGAGCTCTGCCCAGCCCACAGAGTATGCCAGGATGCTGGGGGAGTCTGGTTTAACTTAAACCTGCAAGGGGTCTGGGACAGAAATTACATAAACTGGTTTGACCCAAATCAGTTAAGTCTGATACTACATTCAATGAGGTTTACCTCAAACCAATTTCAGCCATTTTCAAACTGGTTTATGTGCACTGAACATCTGTTCTGTTACAGGTTTAAACCAGTTTCTGATCACTTAAACTGGTTTATGTGTAATACCTGTCCCTAGCCAAGAATGCTTAGAAGTAAAAGTGGCTCATGGGCTGTACCTTCTTGGAATGTGTTCTACTGAGGATCCAGAGGAGAGAGACTGAAGCTCTTCATTATTCCAGCAAAATTTTCCTTTACTTTCAGAGAGATTCTTTCTGACATATTCAAAGACGTCTGTAAAGTTGCTGAAGAGCATTTTAACTGTCAACTGAGGAACTGCAATCAATGGCATTTGTAGATGTATTAGGTCTGATTTCAGTTTTGTACTGGTATAATTCCATAAAATCCTGGCTGGATAGCAGAGCAGAATCAGACTGAAGAGAGCACATGTTATCATCCCTCCTTGTGAGGCCATAGCAAGGTAGCACCTCCTGGCATAGGACTCTGCCCCTTAAAGTAAAGTAAAACCCTTAGCTTGTATCAGTACTAGGTTTGTATGCTATGAGTGGACCAGTCTCCAGGGAGAGATTTTTAAAAAGGGCAGCTGGAAAACAAGAACTCTGTTTTGTGAAGCAAGTTGAGGTTCTGAAAATATTTTCATATCCATGAGTGAATGAGAGCGAGAGTGCAAATACAAATGCACCAACTTGAGTTCCACTCCAGAACAGCAAATAGCTCAGTGGCTATGGCATTTACCTGCACTGTCTAAATAGTTGGCTATGGAAGCAATCTCTCCTACTGCAGCTATTCTCTTGCAAATAAGCTAATGCAATACTCACTGGGCCAAAGGAAGAGATGATGTTATACAGCCTAGTGATTAGGGTATTCAACTCAGATGTGAGAGACCCAGCTGAGTACCCACTACTGTGCTATTCTCTTCTTCCCAAAGAAATGCTACCCTGATCCTGAAAAACATTTGTGATGAATATTCCAATAAAGTTGATATGTTTCTACAAGACATTCTTCACCATGGTTTTGTTCTACCACGATACACCTACCACATGACTTGCAAACAGAAAGACATGAATCCCTCCTAGGATATAGACTCTTCAAAGCAGAGATCTGTCCTCAGAACACAGTTTTGGAAATGGTCTGAGACTGCAGAAGGAAATGTGAAAGACATTAGATTTAAAAAAGAAAACTAGATTCAAATAAGTTTTTCCCAAGTGTTTGCCATGAAAGGGAGAAATACTTGAATAAACTCTGCTACAAAGATGCATATGCTTTCATCAACTTTCTATTGCTTTCTGAATTTCATCTTTACAACCACCACATTTCTAGTACACAATTAAGACCTTCCCAGGGGAGAAATGACAGTAGATATCAACTATATCAGTCATTTTTTTTTTTTGAAGCTAAGCCAAAAACAACAGTATAGAAGAGAAGAGAGAACTTGTGAAATGTCTAGTTATTGTAATGTTTCCAATATTCAATTGCTTAGCTTTAATAGCACTTAAAATACTCGTCACAATTTGTGGTTATAGAGGAAAGTATGCAGTGTTTTGTGATGATTGAATGGTTTCTTCAAAAAAGCACCACAGGATAAGAATGTCTTGGGGCTTCGGTAGGTTTTAAATGTTGTACAAGAAGTCAGAAGAGAAATGGATCTAAAAGTTGCAGCAGATGGATTTAAAAGTCATATTGACTAACATGTTGAGTTACTGCTTCGGAAAAACTCTGAAGTCCAAGTCTGTACTAAAGACTTTTCAGTTCAATTAGTCACATATATGCAATATACTGGCCCTCAGCATTTAGCCAAAGACTTTTTTTCCTTGGAAAATACAAGGGGGCAGGCTGATGAGGTTCTGTTTTGGTCAGGTTTGGGATATTTGAAACTGAAGTGGTTTGGAATATCTGGGTTCCATTTTATCCAAACCACCAACATTTGGGAGATTCTGATAGAACGACAACACCACTTTATTTATTTTTGGCTCTACAGTGAGGCAAAACAGAGTGGTTTTATACTTGGTTTTGCAAAATTCTGAAGTAGTTTGGATCAGGTTGGATTGTACCAGATCCACCAAGACTGGGCAGAGGTTTTGGCCCATCACTAGAAAGTATGTGTTGTCACAAAATATGCAGTACTGTATAATTATTAAGTAGTTCTTGCAAACCTCACTCTAGAGACAAGTTTGAAACATAAGACTCAGACACGACTGGTTTAGTGAAGATACTTTTTCCTCTGTAAAACATATTCAGATTTGGTAGTGATGGTGGTGGTGTGCATGGGGCCTTTAAGGTCTGAGGGGAATATACTTCTGGGCCACTATTACTTACTTCCAGGAGCAACAGCTATGGTAAAGAAGGCTTGATCACTGCAGGGATAAGAAGTGGTTTCAGGAAGGCAGTTCGCGTTTTGGAAAAACCTTCGTTGCTGTTTTAAATTTTAGCTCTCTAAGATCAATGTTTCATGAGCACTGTGGGCTGGAGCTCCCCTTTCCATTTAGTATCAAGGGAGAGGGCAGATTCAAGAATGTTCCCAGCCTGTCTTTGCTGAAATTCAGGAGAGCAGGGCCTGCTGGAAAATATGGACTTATGAGCAACCATAACAGTAGTCCTAGCTTGGAGTAAAGCATTCTGGGACCTAACTTGCCTCAAGAAAGCTGAAGTGATATATGGAAGCAGCAGTCACCCTTTTGAAAGTCACCTTTGTGCCCCCCCCCCTTTTATATTGTTTACTAGTCAATTGTGCTGTACTTTGCAAAGATTTGAGGCAGACCCTTCTTTGGAATAGTTTAACCAATTTAAAAAAACTATGGGTTAAAACCTTCTCTATAAGGAGTTTTAAGATATTTTGGTTTATTCTGGAAAAGCTCCTTAGGCTCCCCCCCCCCCCCCCCCCCCCCCCCACCACCGCCCCCCCTAAGCGCCCCCCCCCCCCCCTGCATTCAACAGGTGCTGTGGACAGTACAATGTACCTGGGTCTGAATTCGTTGCAAGATAGCAGTTGCTGATTTTTTTTCAAGCAATACTATCTACATTAACTGCCATTGAAAATTTGGACTATACTGGAGACCTTAAATCATCCAAGAAATTTCACTTTTCTTTTTCAACAGTCATGTACACTCTGTATAAAGCAACAGAGAAGGTTATGTTCCCTTGACAGTTAGATGAAAGACTTAACAAAATGTATTAGTAATAATATAATATTTATGAAAGAAATGCTTTTATAGTTTGAGAAGGAAGTCTTAGAGATTAATACTCCAATCCTGAAATGCTTATGTACCTATTGAACCTCAGTGAATATTCATATACAGAGCTAGTAAAAAATAGAACTTCTTGAGGATTTTTCTTAAAAAATTTAAAGAAATTTGTTTTGTTTAAATTTGAATATTGATTTGTTTCAGTTTTGAAGCCCAGATACCTTGTTTTAAAATTCTTTTGCTGTCCCCTCCCACCAAAAATGGAAAAAGGTTAAAAAAATCAAAAGCCCAAACAGGGTCTTCATGTCTCATAGAAAATTAGGGTTGGAAGGGACCTCAGGAGGTCATCTAGTCCAACCCCCTGCTCAAAGCAGGACCATCCCCAACTACATCACCCCAACAAATGCTTTGTCTAGGCAGGTCTTAAAAACCTCCAAGGATGGAGATTCTACTACCTCTGTCTGTAACCTGTTCCAGTGTTTTACTACCCTCCTAGTGAGAATTTTTTTCCTGATAACTAACCTAAACTTCCCTTGCTGCAACTTCATAGTTTCATAGTTGGTAGGGTCGGAAGGGACCTAAGTAGATTATCAAGTCCGACCCCCTGCCATGGGCAGGAAAGAATGCTGGGGTCAAACAACCTCGGCTAGGTGATTGTCTAGCCTCCTTTTGAAGACCCCCAGGGTAGGAGTGAGCACCACTTCTCTTGGAAGTTGGTTCCAGATCCTAGCCGCCCTGACTATGAAGTAGTGCCTCCTGATATCTAGCCTGAATCTACTGTCCGTCAACTTATGGCTGTTATTCCTTGTTACTCCCGGTAGGGCTCAGGGGAACAGGGACTCTCCCGTAGCCTGCTGGTCCCCCTTGGCCAGTTTGTAGATGGCCACCAGATCCCCCCTCAGCTTTCTCTTGTGGAGGCTGAACAGGTTCAGGTCCCATAGCCTCCGCTCATAGGGCCTGCCTTGCTGTCCCCTGATCATGCAAGTGGAGCCTCCTCTGGACCCTCTGGATGTTGTCCACATCCCTCCTGAAGTGCGGCATCCAGAACTGGATGGAGTACTCCAACTGTGGCCTGACCAGTGCCACATAGAGGGGGAGGATCACCTCCTTGGACCTGCTCATGATGCATCTGTGGATGCATGACAAAGTGCAGTTAGCCTTCCTGACCGTGTCCCCACATTGGCGGCCCATGTTCATTTTGAAATCAATAATGATTCCAAGATCCTTTTCTGCCTCTGTGCTGATGAGAAGAGAGTCCTTCAGAGTGTAGGTATGCTGCTGGTTCTTCCTCCCCAGGTGCAATACCTTGCACTTGTCAGTGTTGAAACCCATCTTGTTCTCATCCGCCCACCTCTGTAACCTGTCCAGATCCAGTTGTAGCCTGTCCCTGTCTTCCAGCGTGCCCACTTCCCCCCACATCTTAGTGTCATCTGTGAATTTGAACAGGGTGCTTTTTACCCCCTTGTCCAAGTCGCTGATGAAGATGTTGAACAGTGCAGGCCCGAGGACCAAGCCCTGGGGGACGCCACTGCCCACATCCCTCCAGGTTGAAAAAGACCCGTCCACCACCACTCTCTGGTGCGGCCCTCCAGCCAATTTGCGACCCATCTGACTGTGTAGGCACCTACGCCACAGTCACCTAATTTCTTAATGAGAATGGGGTGAGAGAGTGTCGAAGGTCTTCCCAGAAAGACTATGTCCACCGTGACACTTGCATCCAAGGATTTTGTGACCGGGTCATAGGTTCATTCGAGGCAGGTCTTGTCAGACCAACCTGGTGGCCTTCTATGTTGGTTGCCCCTAAGCCTGATCCCCTCCTGCTGGTCCCTTGCAGATGTGCTCCTGGATGATTTTCTCAAAAAGCTTCCCTAGGACCGAGGTAAGGCTAACGGGCCTGTAGTTTCCTGGGTCCTCCTTCCTCCCTTTTTTGAAAATGGGGACCACATTGGCCCTTTTCCACTCCTCTGGCACCTTACCAGAGCACCATGATTGCTCATAAAGCTGTTCCAGGGGTCCCGCAATGACCACTGCTAATTCCCTCAGCACTCTGGGGTGGAGATCGTCAGGACCTGCTGATTTGAACATGTCCAGTCCCACCAGAAGTTCCCTGACTAGGTTCTCACTGACCCTGGGCCTGGCAGCGCCTCCCCTGGGTCCATCGAGAATCTTGGTGGGGGGGACGCCCCGGTCCCTGCTCAAAAAAATTGAGGCAAAGAAATTGTTAAAGAAGTTATCTTTGTCATCTGGTATAACCACCAGATTTCCTAGCATGTCCTGCAGAGGCCCTATGTTACCCGTGTCACGACCCAGTGATTTTTTGTGCCTCGGCACTATGGAATTTCCTGGCCACATGAGAGCTCCTTTGCACAGCAGAGTGTTCTGCTGCAATTAAGAGCCTACGTGCAGGAGAGTTCCCACCAATTTGCAGTTTCCTTTGCAGGATGCATTTCTTCTTTGCAGCACAGAGATGCACGGTGCTATTCGGATGCAAATTTGTGCCCCGTTATTGGCCAGTGCTAAATTATTCACACGTGGCGGCTAGTAATTGGCTCGCTGGCCGTTTAAAATTCCGCGCGACTTCCGCCCAAGTCGAAGAGCTTTGAGCACGCTGCAGAGTGTCTCTGAAGTTATCTGACTTGCGGCTGCCGATCGATAGACTGATCACCTATCGATCTTTCTTCCCGTCACTGAGCGCAACCCCAACGTACCCCTTTCCCCGCCGGCTTTGAATTGCGGACGGATTAACTGGCTTGGGGCCCGCCACCTGGAACAACTCG